>NW_027185811.1:146030-206567 GCF_028583685.1 Petaurus breviceps papuanus | reverse complement strand
GAAGGAAGGAAGGAAGGAAGGAAGGAAGGAAGGAAGGAAGGAAAGGAGGGAGGAACTGAAGAAAGAAAGAGAAAGAAAGAGGGAGGGAGAGAGGAAGGGAGGGAGGGAGGAAGGAAGGAAGGAAAGAAGGAAGGAAGGAAGGAAAGAAGGAAGGAAGGAAGGAAGGAAGGAAGGAAGGAAGGAAGGAAGGAAGGAAAGAAGACCTTGTAACAAGTATGCCATGTCAAGCAAAACAAATTTCCACTTTTCTATGTTCAAAGATATGTATTTTCTTCTGCATCTTAAGTCTATCACCTCTCTTTTAGGAACTGAGAAGCATAATCACCCCTGGAAACATGGTTAGTTATTATATTGATCACAGTTCTTAAATCTTTCAAAGTTGTTTGTCTTTATTATGCTGTTGTCATCATTGTATAAATCGTTCTCCTAGTTCTTCTCACTTGACTCTGAATTAATTCATATGTCTTCCCATAATCCCTTCATTTTACAGATGAGGCATTGACTTGCCTAATGTCCACAGTTAGTAAGTGTCTGAGGCAAGATTCAGAACCAGACATTCCTGGACCCAAGCCCAGTGTTTTATCCACTATACCATGCCTTGGATGTTCACTTGGATGTTGTGTGACTATGGTCAAGCCACTTTCTGTCTCTGAGGCTGTTCACTCAGCTGTGAAATGGGGATAATAAAATTGACGTCATAAATTGTGGTAAGAAGCATTTTGTAAATCTCAAACTGCTAGAGAAATGGGAATATGTGAATGGTTCTTGTTACACATAACACCTCAAATTATTTGAGTGAATGATGTCTTGGTTTAGAAGTATCACCCCTTCACCTAAAACAACTCCAAAAGATTCGTGATGGAAAATGCCATCCACATCCAGACAAAGAAATATGAAGTGTCAATGCAGATTGAAGCAGACTATTTGCTCTCTCTATTTTTTGGTTTTGTTTTGTTTTCTTTTCTTTTTCACGGTTCCTCCCTCTAATTCTTCTATACATGACTAGTGTGAAAATATGTTTAATAAGAATGTATATGTAGAGCCTATATTGGATTGCATGTCTTCTTGGGGAAGGGAGAGGGGAGGGAGGTGGAGAAAATTTAAAACTTACGGAAGTGAATGTTGCAAACTGAAAATAAATAAACTAATTTGTTAAAAAAAAAAAAAGTATCACCCCTTTAACAGGGAGTTGCCTGTGGCAGGAGGGGTGGAGGAAGAAGGAAGCCAGCTTGCAGTAAGGTGCTTGGTGGGGCGGCCTCCAAAATGAAGGAATTGGTGTTTCCTGAGTGTGCCCTATGTCTGAAATAGCAGAAGTGACTGATGGCATGTGTAAGTATCTAACCTCATGAATGCCTGATGCCCTGTATTGGCATAATATTAATAGCAATTCTCTCTATGCATGGTGTTGGGGGGCTTTTATCTACTTTATCTATTATCTTTTATCTATTTTATCCAAGTCTTGCCAGGGACCTAACAGGAGAAAAAAAAAAGAATAGGAATTAGATCATACCTTCAATCATGCCACAAACATTTGTTGAACACCTATTAGTATCCAGCCCCATTCTAAGCCCTAGGGAGGGTACAAGAGAAATGTGAGGCATGGTATTTGCCCTCAAGGAATATATGCTTTACAAACAATCAAAAGGAAAAGACTTATTAGCCATGTACCCTTGTGCAAAGGTCCCATCCACCAGAGACCTACTCTGATGCCTTGCTGGAATCCTCCCCATTCCTGCCACCTTCCTTCAAGAGAATCTGTATCCCTCATATATAGACACCAAAGAGGAAATGTACATCTCACTGTTTTGAAGAGATGGTAGGTAAATAGGCTCAGCATCATGGAGAAGATGGGAGATAGGTGGGATACAAAATAGGTAGGGGCTTAAGAATAATAGCTCTTAACCTCTATCATATCTTGGTTCCTTTTGGCACTCTGGTGAAGCCTATAGGTCCTATTTCAGATTCAAGTTTTTAAAAGCATATCATAAAATCCATAGAATGACAAAAGTGAGTAAAAATGAAAATGGAATTTTTTTCCATCCAATTTCATGAACTCTTTGAAATCTATCCACAAACCCTTTGAGGATTGCCTTGAGGGGCCATGGGCCTCAGCTTAAGAACCCCTGCTCTAGCTTCCTCCATCTTTCCATTGTTCGATCAGGCAGAGACAGAGATGCTTTTGGAAGACATCACAATGGCCACCCAAGGAGAACCCCAAGTGCAGTTCAGACTTGTATTAGTCAGAGAGGGAGGTACTGGAAAAAACACATTTGTAAAATGTCACTTGACTGACAAATTTGAGATGCAGCTACCCTATGTCTGTAATAGCAGAAGTGACTGATGGCATGTGTTGAGGTTCATCCTCTCATGTTCCATACTAACAGAGGTCCTATTAAATTCAACGTATGGGATACAACTGGCCAAGAGAAATTTGGTGGTCTGAGAGAATGGTTATTACATCAAAGCCCCGAATGCCATTATAATATTTGATGTATCATCAAGAGTTACTTACAAGAATGCACCTAACTGGTGTACATATCTGGTATGAGTGTGTGAAAATATCTCTATAGTATTGTGTGGCAATGAAGTGAATATGAAGAGCAGAAAAGTCAAGATGACATCAATTGTCTTCCATAGGAAGAAGAATCTCCAGTACTGTGACATCTCAGTCCAAAGTAACTACAACTTTGAGAAGCCCTTTCTTTGGCTTGTTAGAAAACTTACTGGAGACTCTAATTTGGAGTTTGTTGCTATGCTTTCTCTTGCACCTCCAGAGGTTGTCATGGACCCAGCACTGGCAGCAAAGTATGAGCCCAGACAACTGTACTCCCTGATAAAGATGATGACCTATAAGGATTGGGATGCTGAAGGAAATGAATGGGCTTCAGAGTGAATAAAGCAGTTTAAAAAGTACAATTCATATTTTGGACCTGTGCATTTAGCTGTTTTGGACCACAATTATGTCCCCTTGAGTTTCAAATATAAGACTGTTACAGTCCCATCACAATATCCAGTGGTGAATCTTCTTTGTTACTGTCTTTCCTACTCCCTTTTTGTTGAGATTATCATAAAGTTTCTTTCAAATATCTAAAAAAAAAATTAAAAAGAACCCCTGCCTAGAGGCTTCAAGGGAGGGAGCAGTAATTCATGAAACCCACTGTGTATTGGAAGGGAGAGGAAGAGAACAAGGAAGGTAAGTGAGACCAGTAGCATAACTCTGGTGTTTCCCGGTGGCTTTGTGTGTTTGTGTTTCTGGTATGTGTCCATGGGGAAGTTTTATGTATTTCTTTTTTTGCAGGGGGCAAGGCAGGGCAATTGGGGTTAAGTGACTTGCCCAAGGTCACGTGGCTAGTAAGTATTAAGTGTCTGAGGCTGGATTTGAACTCAGGTCCTCCTGACTCCAGGGCCAGAGCTCTATTCACTGTGCTACCTAGCCGCCCCTTTATGTATTTCTGCAAAAATGTAAAATTTCTGAATTCTAAGTTTCTTAAGGTCTTGGACACAGTGAATCTTGAAGGACTGGTATCACAAGACCTGTCTCAACTATGTCCTTAATGGGTTCTGAGGTTATCTCTGGTCTCTCAGAAGCACCCATGTCAGAGGTTATAGGACCTTATAGTCAGAGGTTCTAGGACTAGACACATAGAGATATCATTCTTAGGTCTATACCCTAAAGAGATCAGAGAAAGAAGAGATGGAGTCATGTGTACAAAAATGTTTATAGCAGTTCTTTTGGTAGTGGCAAAGAAATGGAAACTAAGTGAATGCTCATTAATTGTAGAATGGCTAAACAAAGCATGGTATATGAATGGAATAGAATACTATTATGATGGAAGAAATGTTGAAAAGAATGGTTTCAGTGAAGCCTTGGAAGATTTATATGAACTGATGCAGAGGGAAGTGAGAAGAACAAGAGGAGTCTATATTCTAATTTCAACATTTTAAATACAAACAATTTTTAAAAGATTGAAGAAATTTGATCAACCATTATTCTAGAGGATCCATGATGAAGAATGCCACTTACCTTCTGACAGAGAGGTGATAGACTAATACACAGGATGAATCACATATTTTTTTTTTAAACCAATCAGGGTTAAGTAACTTGCTCAAGGTTACATGGCCAGGTGTTTCTGGGTAGGTGCTAAGTGTCTGAGCCCGGATTCGATCTCCAGGTCATCCCGACACTGGAGCTGGTGCTCTTACTCGCTGTGCTACCTGGCTGCCCCCACATATTTTTTAATATAACCAATATGGGAATTTCTTTGACTCTACTTATTCAGTACAAGAGTTTTGTATTCTTGAGTTGGGGGGTGGGTGGAGTAGGTGAGAAGAAAAAAAAACTTGACATTTTTTTAAAAACAAATTTATTTCAAAAAGTAACACACAAGAGGATCTTTTTCCCTTGTCATATTGGATAGCTATGTAATCATCATCATCATTATCAACATGTATATCATGGAATTAGAGATAGAAGGTACCTTGATTTCCACCTAGGGAGCCATATCTACTATACCACATTGCTTCTCCAGGTTGTATTTTAGTGGCTGGGACCCTTGATAAAAAGGGGGTGCCCTTTGCTGAGGGGATGTCAATGCTTTGAGGGGAACCAAAGATTATAGTCAATTGCCTGATAGGGGATGCTTCAACTTTTAACAATAACTTTAATCAATCAACAAACATTAATTAATTGCCTAGTATGTGCTAGGCTCTGTGGATACAAAGACAGTAGTGAAATAGTTCATTTTCTTGAAAAGCTTATGTTCTAACATTTAAGGCTGTGAAAGAGACTATTGCTTATATACATAAAGTTGTTCCACTGATTGAGGTCCATTTTGGTCTCGGAGATGGGTTTGGTGGAAACTTTGCCAAACAGGATTAAATGAGGAGCTCCAAACGACAGGTACTGGGTGGGTGGGGCAGATGAGAGGATGCCCCTCCATATAGACTGGCATAGTTGACAAATGTTTTCATCCAATTTCATGAGTTAGACCAAGATAGAGGAATTCAGGACTGAGAGGAGCAGTAGGTACCAATGGATGGGATAAGAGAGCCTTGAGACCATCCACATTTTTCACAACTTCCCCAAGGCTCCTTTCTATTGTCCCAGGCCCTGGCCTGCCAGTGGTACCATCCTCAGCAACTGGGAGTACTACACTTGAAGCCCAGATGGGGATCAGTGGGTAATGGCTGGGTTCTTGGAGTTGTATCAGTGTGCTTTTCTTCCCCAAATCCCTTTAACATTGACTATTGCCAACTTTTATCACCTTTGCCATTTTGCAAGGTGTGAGGCAAAACCTCAGGGTTGTTTTAATTTTCATTTCTCTTATTATTAGTACTTCAGAACGTCCTTTCATATGGTTGTTAATAATTTGTAATACCTTTGAGAACTGCTTGTTCATTTCCTTTGACCACTAACCTATTGGAAAATGTCTTTTAGTTTTATACACACACACGTACCACACACACACACACACACACACACACACACACACATTATTTATATATCTTGGATCTCTCCAGCTTTTAACTTGTCCATCCAGTTCTCAAAGCTGGCCTATTTATATAGTGATCCTGACCAATAATATTGCTGACACATAGTGTAGGTTCTCTCTTTTTCACTTCATTTACTTATTACGTGCAAAATATTGTATGCTCTGTGTGTGTGTGTTGAATTGTAGTATATAATAAAGGACAGTAGGCACATAGAGGATAGAACATAGGAGTTGTAGTCAGGAAGGCCTGGGTTTGAATTCGGCTTCAGATATTTACTAGCTGCATGAATAGTAAGTCATTTAAGCTTTGTTTGCTTTACCTGTAAAATGAGGGTAGTAATATCACCTACCTCCCAAGTTTGTTATGAAGAAAAATGTGATAATGCTTATAAAGTACTCAAAGAACTATATAAATTAGGGCGGCCAGGTGGCTCAGCGAGTAAGAGCACTGGCTCTAGTGTCGGGATGACCTGGGGATCAAATCCAGGCTCAGATACTTAGCACCACACCCAGAAACACCTGGCTGTGTAACCTTGAGCAAGTTACTTAACCCCAATTGCTTAAAAAAAAAAGAACTATATAAATCAAAACTATTATAAATAAGGTGGGGACTAATTATTGAGGCCTTGAAGGATAGGCAAATGAGCTTAGACTTGAAATGGGCCTATTTTCAACAATACTAGCTTCTTTTTGATGCATCTAATGAAAATTCTTAAGACATGAAATAGAGATGGAAATGAATAAAAGTAAGAAAAAAGGAAACAGACCTGGATTCAACAGGAAAGATGCTTTTGAATGGTGTAATAGTAATGGCATTTAAAGATTCCCCTGTATTGGCTTGGTGCCATGACTATTACAAATGGCACCAGACAAAGCTGTGAACTGGGGAATTTGTTTCTGGTACTCTCCTGCCACCCTCATCAGACCCCTTTTCCTCTGTTCTGTCCTGCCCCTCCTCTTATCTCCTGCACATGTCTTATGACTTGTTCGTATTCTTAGCCAGTAACGAATCAGTCTCTGATAAGGTATTAATAAAGATGTCAGCTAAGGAGTATTCCCAGAGGACATCTTCACTTTTGAAGGGTATGGTGAGAGCCCCAAAGACGAGGAAATTGAACTAGTAGTGGACAATAGAGACTCACTATAAATTCTTGAACAGAGCAGTATCATGAAGATGGTGGTTCAAACTGACTAATATCAGCAATGGTCTGGAGTGGGGTCAAGGGAGACTGCAAGCAGAAACATCAGTTAGATATTGAACCAAAAAGTCAAGTCAATAAGTCAATAAGCATTAATTAAGTACCTTTTATGAACCAGGCACTGTGCTAAGCACTGGGGGTACAAAGAAAGGCAAAAAAAAAATCTCTGCTCTCGAGGAGAGAGGAGTCTAATGGGAGGAAAAAATGCACATTCAATCAACTAGGTACAAGCAAGAGATAGACTGAATAAATTGGAGACCATCTCAGAGGGAAGGCATTCATTAGGAATGGCTTATTGTTGAAGGTTGGATTTTAGCTGAAACTTGAACGAAGCCAGGAAAACAAGGAGGCAAAGATGAGGACGGAGACAGTAGTGGGCACATAAGTACACTTACCCATCTCTGTCTCTGTTTCTCTTTGTCTCTCTCTGAGATGGGAAAGCCTACTGGTATGAAGAGGTAAAGGTGAAGATTCCAGTCAAAATCCAGTAGGTGGCAGCAGTGAGAACAGCCCAGTAGGGTACAGGGAACAGTAGGCAGCTCAGACAGAATGCATTACCCAGTGGGGAACAGGCCAAGCAGAAAGCCACACCCAGTGAGGAACCAGCTCAACAAGAACAGCACAGTGATGTCACCAAGAAACAGAGGACACTTAAGCATCAAAGCCATGAGTGGCCCTTACACACCTGTGCCTTAATCACGTCCCCTCTTCCCACTGACAGTATGTGGATTTGTGGGAGAATGTATCCTGAATTCATGGGGAAAATACTCCGCTGATATTTTCTTTCCTTTCCCTTCCCCTCTTTCTTTTCCCCTTCCTTCACTTCCCCACTTATATTTACCTCAGTCATCTCTCCATCCCTCCACCTCCACCAACTGAGTCTTCCCTTGTAACAGAATAACAGCTACAGTATTATTTTTCTTACTATGTGATTTCATTAAATGCTTTTGTTTTGAACTAATTGTGCCCTCTGAGTAGCTAGTAACAGTAAACACATCAGTGGGGGCTCATGAGCTATGGTTTTGAATAGATACAGAACTACAGAATACCTTGAATCTATGACAGCTTTGGGTATTGGAGTGGGCTTTACAGGGGTGAGGTGTGGGGGGAGTACACCTGTGTGTCACAGGAATAATAATGCATATATGATCTGCTTACATCATTGTGTTAGAAGAGGTGGGAGGGTCAGATTGTGGGAGTAGAATGTAGCCCCTGTCTCTCAGGTCAGAATGGAAGTACAATCATCCTAACCTCTTCTAAAAAACCAAAGTCCCTTTTTTTTTTTGGAGGGCAATTGGGGTTAAGTGACTTGCCCAAGGTCACACGGCTAGGTTTTGTGTGTGTGTGTGTGTGTGTGTGTGTGTTAAGTGTCTGAGGCCAGCTTTGAACTCAGGTCCTCTTGACCCCAGGGCCAGTGCTCTATTCACTGCTCCACCTAGCCACCCCCAACAAAGTCCTTCTTACAGAGAAGTGAGATCTTCTCTCTTTCCCCAGAGTCTAGGATACTTCACTTATCTTTATCTACCTCTGAGAATCTTTAAAAGTTGTTTCAATAAATTCTTCCCTGATTCTTATTTCTTTCTCCCTATCTAGTTATTAATGCTTTCTCTTTCCCAAACTTATCTTGTACCAGACAGACAGACAATAGATAGAAAGATTAAAAAAAAATATTAAACACTGTACTAAGTACTTGGGATACAATTTTTAGAAAGTCCCTACGTCAAAGAGTTTACATTCTAATAAAGAGGAGCTGGAAAGTAGTGAAAGGGAATGCCCAGGGGACCAAAGTTGCTATTGAGGAGATGGAGGAAGAGAAATCCAGAAATGGTGCTATGAGTGGAGGAAACATGGCCTAGGTGCCTTATAAAATGGTAATCAAGGTGAAAGACTCACCAATCTGAGCTAAGGGCTATAGGGAGGCAGTATTTCTGGGGTAGGAAGGCTGCTGGCAGAGAGATAAACAAATCTGGAGAAGTAAGAGTAGAGCTGGGAGTGAAGATTATTTTTTATCATATTATCTTTGTACATGTTGTATTCTTGAGAACAGGGACTGTTTCATTTTTTTAATCTTTGTATTCCTAGTACTAAGCATAACACCTTGGTACATTTTTGTTATTGTTGAACCTATGATTTCACTGGTATAAAGAACGATCAAATTCTGCTACCTATAGGTCCATCAGTTTCCTATTATACTTTTACTTCATTCATTTGGAATGCCTTGCTCATCTCCGTCTTTACCTGTTGAAATCCCATCTATACTTCAAGTCAGTGTTCAGCAGTGAAGAGAGGATAGGACCTGGCATTAGAAGAATTTGAATACTGCCTCAGACACTTAGTAGCTCTGTGATCATAGGACAGGTAGGTTATTTAATCTCCCAAAGCCTGTTCCCTCAGCTGTAAAATGAGGATAAAAGTTTCACTATCTGATTCAGAGAGTTGAAAGAAGTACTTTGTAAACACCATATAAATGTAGTTATTATTAATAAGAAATCTTAGCTCAAATGCTACCTCCTTCAATGAAGCCTTTCTGGGCTCCTCATCCTCCTCATCCTCACTAGTCAATAATGATCTTTTCTTTCCTTAGACTTAAAAAAGCACTTTGTTTATAGTTCGCTAATGCACTTGTATGTATTTTGTACAATAGTTCCTCACTTGTGTAAATAGATTCTGAACTCAAGGAGGGTAGATTTTATCTTCTTTAGTTTTTACATCCCATTAGAGGTTAGCACAGTGCTGTAGCCCACAGTAGGTACTTAATAAAGGCTTTAAGGGAATTGAATCCTGCTAAGTAGGGTCCCTCATGGCAGACACCTGGTAAAACACAGGCCAGTACAGGGCCAAGGTTGTATTTGCTCTAAGGTTAAGTACAGAGAGACAAGGGATTGGGAGTTGTGTTTTAGAAATGTGAAGGACAGTGCAGATTAAGGTGTACCTACATGAAGTGCTTTTCCGGAGCACGGGAGGCAGGTGTTCCCATGGGTACCATTGGCTCAATGTCTAAAGCACTGCCTGGGACCAGATCAAAGGCACTGTGACCTAGACGTCTTCCCCATTCATACCAAAGGACACCTACTGTAATTCCCTTTGGGTGCTACCCTGGGGATTGGGACAGGGAAAATCTCACGTCACCCCCCCGCCCCCCGTCCCCTCCCACACACACACAATAGACCTTTGGGCAGCTCCCAATGTGATCCTCCCCACAACCCTTCTAAAGTAACCGATTATTCCCTCTGAAAGGAGGAAACGAAGGGTCAGTGTGACCCCAAGGCCAAGGGTCTTTTCATTACGTGCACTACTACCGTGCCAGGGGGAGCTGTCCGGCTGGTGTTTGGTCCCTGGCGCATCTGCCCACGGTGTGGGCGGCCAGCAGGATCAAGGACAAAAGGCTCCTGCATGCAGCTACCTTTGACAGGGGATCGGGTGTGCTGACCCCTGTGGTAGCATGAGCGCGCGGACGCGTGTGTGTGCGTGTGTGAACGGCAGCGCGGGGCTGTGTGTGCGTGCACCGAGCCTCGGGGCGGCCAAGGTCCCACAGGTGACCGGCCCCAAGGTGCGCGCTCCCCGGGCTCCCCGGCCCCGCGCGCAGCCCCGCGCCCCGGCGCGCGCGCGCACGCACTGTGGCACCGCCTTCGCTGCTCGCGCTCCTCGCCGGTTCCTGGAGAGGCAGAGACCTCCGCGGGGCGCGCGCGCGCTCTCTCCTCCGCTGCCCGGCTCGGAGCCGCGCGCCCCTGCTTTAACCGAGGGGCGCCCCGGCACGCATACCCCTTGCCCCTCCCCTCGGGGGCGCTAGCTCTCTCTCCGCGCACGCGCGCCGCAGGCGGGCCCCGCGCGGCCTCCGGGACAGCACGTGCGGGGAGGAGGTGGAGGCGGTGGCGGCAGCGGGCGCGCGCGGGGCGGGCGCGGGCGCGCGCCGGGAGCTGCTAGGCTGCGGCGGCGGCGGCGGCGGCAGGGACGGTTACTATGGCGGAATCGTTCGGAGCCTCCTCCTTCCTTCTCCTGGTCTTCCTCCTGCTGGAGGGCGGCGGCGGCGCCGGGCCCCGGGGGACCCAGGGTGAGTCCCGGGGAGGCTTGGGAGGGAGAGTGGGGAGAGCGGGCGGGATCCGGGGCGAGGCCTGGAACCGAGGCACCCCCTCCCTCCCTCCCTCTCTCCCTACGCCCGCCGGGCCGTCCGCGGGCTCGGCTCGACCCGGCCCGGCCCGGCCCCGGAGGTCTGGGGAGCCCTTCTCCGCCTGCCCGGCGAGGCGTGGCTGCTGCCCTCCCGGCCCGGAGAGGGCAGGGGAAGGGGCTCTCACGCTGCCGCCCGCCCCGAGGCGCCGGGGTCCCTGCTCCGTAGCCCTCCCTACCTGCCCATGACCTGGGGAGGGGAATAGCCCTGACCCCCTTCCCCCTTTCACGGGGAGCCCCCACCCCCCATCATACACACACGTCCAGGAGGTGGATCGGGGAGGGTGAACCTAGGGCTCGAAATTGAGAAATGTTTCACACCCCCAGAATAGGGCGACAAATTGACGTGTGTTCGAGTTGCTTCCCCCACCCCAGGGGCCCCATTCATTTAATTACTTCGTGGATGCCTTTTATTTGAAATTTTGATAAAAATCTAAGATCTACCTTTAGCCTCCAAGATTACATAAAGATCCTAGGGGAGGAAGTTCTCCCACTGCCCTTGGCCAAGATTTCCCTCCTCCTCCCCCAAGAAAAAAATAACAAACAAAAACTTACCTTCCATACCAAGCAACCTTATGCCTTCTTGACAGACATCCCCTTCCGCCACAACAGGAGATGGACATGTTTCAGCAACACTATCTCTTGTTTGTGAAGCCCTCTGGTTTGAGAGGCGCCATTGAAATCCTAAAATATTATTTAGTTTAAGGGATAATCGATTCAAATGGTTTTGCCCTAGGGATGATGGGTGAAGATTCTGTCTGAATTGAAATGATTATTGACCAGCAGATTTGTCTGGGAGGGATGAACAGGACTCCAGGCTAATAACAGAATCTGCTGCTTTGGATTCTCAGCAACCACCTAACCTTTCAACAATGGAATATAAAGTGTGTGTGTGTGTGTGTATTCGCTAACACTTTTTCCACTAGAGATGTCAGTCCTGGCTTTCTTAAATAAACCAATGAAACAGAAAAAAGGATCATTGCAGTTTGAGTCTGAAAATATTTATTATCTTTAGCTTTGGTATCTGGTCTTGCTGGTAGCTGGTGTGTGCATTCGGTCTTTGTTCACTTCGCCAAAGCTTCTGTTCAGAAATGTTTCTGTTTTCAACGTTCTGTGTTTTCTTCCTTACTAATGTACTGTATAGGCAACTACTCTGTCTAGTAGGATTCTTGAACACAGTGTAAAGGTGTGTGAACAGAAACTGACAGCATTTGTGGTTGAAATGATGACTATCATGAATAAGGAGATTTCATGGGGGTGGGGTGGGAGTAGTTACAATGGACCATGTTTCTGTAAGATACAATGTTATTAAGAAGAGCTTGAGTTAACCTCTGGTTTGCTTGTTAGGATATTATGAATAACTCCTTAAATTTCTTTCAAAAGGATTTCTGTTGTAGTCCTACTGTGTCAAATATTGTAACAAACCTTTCCCTGGTGTCTTTTTTAATGTTTGTTTTGGAAAGTCTGAGTAAAAGAATAAAGTACCTACCTAAAATGTTTAATTTATATTCCAGTTTGTTCTGAAATGAGCCACAGTTCATTTTCTCTAACCTTTCCTAAAAAGAATATCTGATAAGGGAGAAGAGGGGGTTGAGCAGCAGTTAGGTTTTTTTCCCCTTCTATTTCTTTTTTAAATTAGAAAATGGGTTGTATGTGCAGCAGATATTCTCCAAGGCCTTAAAACTTCTTGGCCAGACACTACAATTTTTTCCGGGACACATCTAGTTACCCGAAGTGAATGCTCCGGAAACCACTGTTGCAAAAGGATTAGAGTAGAACGTCAGTTCTGGGAAAGTAAACTATGGGCCATGGGGTGACAACTAGTTGAATATTTTCTCCTATAGGTATGTCTAGCATACATTTATTTTATCTGTATTGAATGGGTTAGAAATAGAGCAGGGTAGTTCTAAAGCATTTCAGACCTTGCCTCGGACCCTGTAACAGAAGAATGAGTATTGTGGGAGGATGTCCATTTAATAAAGAGAAAGGCAGTTGGGGCACTGGGACCTTTGTACCTTAATAAAATGCTGACAGTGGGAAGGGGAAGGAGTTTGTACCCTGATAAAGTTGTGGCACAGAACTCATTTGATTAGGAACACCATGCTTTTTCAGATCCATCTGTGGAGTTCACATTTCAGTGCTGTAGTGTTTAAAAATGGGAAATTCTTTGATTTAGGAGAGGCAATAGAAAAGTGCACCCATTTCTCAAGATCGGTAGAAAACTTGGTAGTAGTAGTACTAGAAATTCTGATAGGAAGATAATGAAATTTAGGGGAACATATTGAAGATCTTATTTGAATCCAGATGTCCACTCAGCAAAATAATATGCCCAGTAAAAGTGGGTTCTTACAACAGAGAGTAAGTGAATCCATCCATAAGTGAATCATTGTCTGTCCATGACTTTTATCTGTCTAAAAAGGCTTATGGAAGATATATGTATTAGTTGGAACTTGGAGTGGAAAGACATTTGCAGTACCAGAACTTTTTTCCCTCACAGGTTGTCCTTGAGCAAGTTTAACCTCTGTGTACCTCAGTTTTTCTTTCTATATTGTAAAGGAAATGATACATGCTGTTCTTTTGGGACATTTGTGAGACTGAATTCTTGATATCCAGTTGGCTGGGTATTTTTAGATACAGTTTCTGTACTTATGTGAATAAGCAATGTTGGGTTACTTTTTATCTTATCAGGGCAGAATAACTGCTTTGTGATTGAAGGAAATACCATTTGTCACAGTGTTATTTCTTTTTATTTATGCATTTTGGCAGTCTCCTTTCAGATTCTTTTAAGTTACTCTCTGCCTTAGAGGACAGGCCTTTAACATTTGTATAACTAGCAGTGTACCTGGGCCATCTGAGATTCTGGAGGGAGTGACCTGCTTAGCTTTATTGGTTTGGCACCATATTATTTATTATGCAACTCTGGGTATGTTTATGGCACTAGGTAAATGTTACATAAGAACATACAGCCTTAGATTTGGGCCAGTTGGTAACTGAACAAGAGGAAGTTTAGACTGAGAACTTCATCTTAAAAGGTACCTTGGAATATTAGAGACAAGGGTGTGATTAAAACTACTCCTTTCATGGGAATTTTTATTGTGTCTTTACTATGTCAAAGACATGCTATGTCTTTCCCGGATAATTTGGTATAATGTTCCTTCAGTGTCCTCCAGTGCCCTGTTCCATAAGGTCACAGATTTAAAGCTAGAAAGGACTTGAGAGGTGGTCTAGTCCAGGAGTAGGGAACCTTCATTTTACTTAGTAAGAAAATGAGGCCTAGAGAGGTTGTGACATAGCAAGGATCTGTCTCACTTTCCCTCATTTTCAGTCTCGGCACTGTACAACCAGGACAACTTTACAATGGCTTCTGTCCTTGAATTCCTTACCCTCGTTGTCCTATATTGTTGCTCATCCTTTTCCAAATCCCAAACCTGGATTTCCCTTCCCATTTCTCATCTTTAGCCCTGCTCCATGCTGCTGATTACTGCTGGCCAGAAATCACACATCCCAGATGCCTGAATCCACTACAAGTTTATTTTATCTAATCTCACTTGGGTCCTCACTGCCTACAGGCAAACCTTTAAATTATCTCTGATTCACCTTTTATCACACTTCCCACAAGATCTTTTCCAGACCTTTCCTTCTCTCAAACTATTTACATCATCCTTCTCCACTTCACTTTCCAGGGAGGACCTCATACTTAACCAAGAAAATTAAGGCTATCTTTCATGAGCTCCATTTTATTATCAGTTCTACATCTTGTATCTCCTCATCATTCCCCATCATCTCTGATAAAGAGATGAATCTTGGGGCGGCTAGGTGGCGTGGTGAATAGAGCACCAGCCCTGGAGTCAGGAGGACCTGAGTTCAAATGTGGCATCACATACTCATCACTTACTAGCCACATGACCTTAGGCAGGTCACTTAACCCCAATTATCCTGCCTACCCCCCTCCAAAAAGCAAAAAAATATAAGAGATGAATCTTCTGCTTGCCAAGACCAGACTTTTTTTTTATTCCCTAGATTCTTATCCCTTTCTCCTCCAAGAACTTGCTCTGTCAGTCATATCTTCTAGTCTCTCCAATCTTCAGTCATTCCTTATCCACTGGCTCCTTAACTACTACCAACAGACATGCCCAGATCTCCCCATCATAAAAAAAAACAAATAGTCAAACAACCCTTCATTTGATCCTGATGTCACTTCAAGCTTTTAGTCCTATGTACCTCCCTTTCCCTGCCAAGTTCCTAGCAAAAACTCTATACACCCTTTGCCTTCTACATTCTTACCTCCCTCTTGTCGATGTCTAAGCTAACTTCCTACCCTACCTTATCACTTGACTGAAATTACTCTTTCTAAAAATCTCTTAATTGCTAGATCCAATTTTTTTTTCTTAAAATTTTATCCTTCTTGACTGTTTTACTGACCACCTCCTGCTCAGGGATACTCTCTGTTCTCAGAATTTCCATGACATTCCTCTCTCCTGCTTTTCTTCCTATATATTTGACCACTCCTTGGTCTTCTTTGTTGGATCATCATCATCATCATCATCAATGTTCTATCTTCTATTTCTTTGGTATATCATATCCCTCTGTACTGGGCTGTCCTCTACATTTTCTGGGTAGTCTTTATTAGTTCTTTTGGATTCAGTTGTCTTTATGCAGATGACTCAATTCTATGTATTCAGTCTTCATCTCTGTTTTGAGCTCCAAGTCACCAGTTACCTGTCTGGCATCTCTAACTGGATGACCCATAGACTATTGTCCAAAAAAGAACTCATCTTTCTCTTTAAATACACTCCTAACTCCTTATTTCTTTTGAGGGCAGGACCATCCTTATAGTCACCTAAATTCACAAACTTAGAGTTATCCTTGGTTCTTCTCTGTCTTCCTATCCCCCCTTCCCATCTCCATATCCAAACAAACGTAAAGTCTGTTTTCTACCTCCACAACTTCAATTTCTCTCCTCCACATTCACATAGCACCACTCTAGTTAAGGTCCTTATCTCTTCTTGACTACTGCAGTCTCCTAATTGTTTTCACTGTTCCATTTTCTCCCTTCAGTCTGGTGTTTTCAGGGACCCTCAGCAGGGAACACTCTCCCTCCTTCTCTCTGCTTCCTTGGCTTCCTTCAAACTAAAGACTCACTTTCTGCAAGAAGCCCTTCCTGGTCCTCCTTAATACCTCTGCTGATTGTTTCCACTTTATCCCTCCCCCCCCCCATATACATATGTGTGTGTTTGTATATAGTTTGTACATAGTTGTTGTATATTGTTTCCCACATTGGACTGTGAACTCCTTGTGATCAGGAGCTGGTTTTTTTGCCTTTCTGTATCATCCGTGCTTAGCAAAGTGCCTGGCACATAGTAGGTGCTTCATACATGCTAGTTGAACTCATAGACGGTTTCCAAATAATATTCCAGTTTGCCCATTGCTTCCCTGCTCATTAAGCCTTAGTGGCTCCCTATTGCCTCTGCCATAAAATACAAACTCACAATCTGGCTCCATCCCATTTTTCACATTACTTCCCTCACATATTTTGTTACAGTCAAATTGTTCGACTTGATGTTCCTGATACATGACATTCCATCTCCTGCCTCTTTGCCCTTCACCTAGTGGAATTCTAGCTCCAGGCAAGGCTCAGCCTTTTCTGACTACAGCCACGACTTCCTGCCTTCCCATCCCATCCCTGAAGTTACTTTGTGTTTCCTTCGTATAAATTTTGAATTTGACTATGTATTTTTTCCCCAGTAGAATGTAAGTTTCTGCATCCCCAGTGCCTGTGCCTAGCCCAGTGTTTGAGTCCTAGGAAGCACTAAATAAATGCTCAATGACTGGAAATGGAGTGGCATTCTTTTGAAAATCCTGTTTGAGTGACTGATTTTTGGTGGGCTGTGATATCATAGTCAGGCTCATCGCAGCCCTTATTGCCACCACCTAAATCAGTGAATTGATGAGATCTGCTGCTGCTGCTGCTTCCATCACAGCCTGCTGGAGAGCCTTGTCAGTTTGAATTGCATTTCATTTCAGTCTGTTCTTAGGAGTGACTAGTTCGTGCTTCTTTCCACCTACTTTATTTAGTCCTAAGGCAAAGTAGAACCCAAGCTAACTAACTAAGGTTCATCTCTTTGTGTTGTATTTTCATTTTTAAAATCTGTCCTTAACTATTTATGGATACAGTCTCGACTTGGAATACTCATCTTGGAATGCCACCCTTGTTTGGACTCATGTGCATTTTTTTTTGTAAGATGGAATTTTTATGTAAGATGATTTTTATCTCATTTTCTTTTTGTATTTTTAAAGAGTATCCTAAAGCTTTTCTTCCCATCAGTCTCATTGACAATAATAGTGCTGCAGGCATCTTTACCCAGTCTAGGCAGAACTAATGGGGAACCGTGAAACCTTTAAAATAGTACCTCCAGAGATAGAAGGAGAGTAGCTTTCACTACTAATCACTCCATGGAATCTCCCCAGGGTCTTCTTCATGGTTCTGTGTTAATCCCTTTTCTTAATTTTTGCTTTCCTTAGTATGTTTGCTGAAGACATTGTTAACAAAAATCTTCCTGAGATCTCTTCTAATTTAGGCTTGGTGCTCATATAGGGTGGAGAAAACCTTGTACTGGGAGTCAGGAGAACTGTGTTATAGTAGGTACTGACTTGCCATATGGCCTCAGGCAATTCCCTCTTATTGGACCTTAGTTTCCTTAGCCATAAAATGAAGATATTTGACCAGGTGAACTCTAAGGTGTCTTTCAGTCTTAATATTCTGTGAGCCTTGTAAATGCCATCTTTCCATTTTTCTCTCTACCTACAGATTCCTCTGTACTTCCCATTTGATTTTTTGTAAACAAAAAGCACAGTATAAGATTTGCCTGAACTTCTTGTGCTGAAACATTAGCCAGAGTTTGGTTTGGCCCTGAAACATCCATTTTAGGGTATTGTCCTAGAATATGCACATTATCTTAGGCTGGTTCTTGGGGAACCCCACCTTGGGCAGTCTCCTTGGGTTTGCTTATAGTCCCTTTCTGCCTCAATTTTCTCTCAACCCCATTCCCTCACTACCAGTTGTTTTTCTGGATGCTTAGAGCTTAACATAGTGAAAACTACTTGACCCTTTGCTTATGTCATCAAACCAAACCTTGTCCAATCTGGTCACAGATAAGTCAATCCACCCATTCATTTAACTCCTCTGTACCTCTTTCCTCATCTGTAAAGTCAGAGTCATAGCACCTCTCCCACCAGCCTTTGATGATTATAGGAGCTACAGGAGAGTAGAGACTATTCTTTCTGTGATGAATTAATAAGTGAAAAGAAGTTATTTGAATCCAGGGTTTTATATATTTATTTTATATATTTACCATTCTTACCCCTTTCCTTTTACCCCTAAATCTTTGGGGGATCTTTTGAGGGGAGGATTATGTGGGTAGTTAGGCACTGACTAGTTTAAGTTGAGAAAAAGGTTGATATAATGGACTTGAGTCAGGAATGCCTGAGCTTGAATCCTGAACTAGACATTTATTAACTGTGTCAAGTCAACAAGCATTTATTCAGCACTTTCTGTGGCACTGTGGGGCAGCCAGGTGGCGCAGCTGATAGAACACTGGGCAGAGAATCAGGAAGACTCGTCTTCCTGAGTTTGAACCTGGCCTCAGACACTTATTAGCTATGTGACCCTGTGCAGGACACTTAACCCTGCTTGCCTTAGTTCTTCATCTACAAAATGAGTGGGAGAAGAAAATGGCAATCTGCTCGGGTGTCTTTGCCAAAAAGAAAAAACCAAAATAGGGTTATAAAGAGTTGGACAGGACTGAAATGATTGAAGAACAACAAAAATGGCACTGTGCTAAAGCTGGGAATACAAAGAGAGGCAAAAACAGTACCTGCCTTCAAAGAACTTACATTGCAATGGAGAAGATGGTCTTAAATCATCTGTGGGCTCCAAAGGCCTGAAAATTTATACAACTGATCTGACCCTGGGCAAGCCACTTAACAGCTCTATGCCTATTTCCACTTCACTAAACTGGGAACAACAATATCTACTTTACAGACTTGTAAGGATTAATTAAGACGGTGGACATAAAGCACTAAGTGCCATATAAATATGATCTAATATTATTAGATTGCTTAAATTCTTGAGTCATAGTCAAGGGAGTTGAAGAGTATTTCAGCTAATATCTATGGTATATCTAGGTACTAAGTCTCCCATAAACACTTATTATCTTTGTATACATTTGCATATTTTAGGCCAGAGATTTTATAATAGTAAACTGTTGTTGTTCTCTCTTTATGACCATAGTATGGTAGGCCCATCTGTCCTCCGTTATCTCTCAAAGTCTGTCCAAATTCTTGTTCATTGTTTCCATGATACAACCTGTCCATCCCATCCTTTGCCATCCCCTTTTCCTTTTGCCTTCAGTCTTTCCCAATATCAGGGTCATTTCCAGTGAGTCTTGTCTTCTCATAATGTGGCCAAAGTACTTAAGTTTTAGCTTCAGTATTTGACCTTCCAGTGAATAGTCTTAATTTCTTTGAGTATTGACTGAGCTTCTTGCTGTCCAAGGGACACTTAAAAGTCTTCTCCATCCTCACAATTCAAAAGCATTAATTTTACAGTGCTCAGCTTTTCTTACAGACAAAGCCATTTTAGATAAGTTGATTCATTCAGTTAATTGAGGTTACTCTGTGGTGCAGAATTCCTTCTATAAAAGAAACATAAGTCGTACTTGCCTACCGAGAGCTTGAAATAAGCATGTTTTTTACTTCCTTGGTTGATGAAAAAGCTAAAGAAGCCTTAATGGTTCAGTTACAGCTTAGTGTTCTTTACCCTATTCTTCCTTACAAAACATCCAGTCCTTATAATAACCAGTTGTTGCATGAGTACATTTTAAAGAAAGCAGATACTATCTTAGAATATTCTTTAAGAGAATTTCAAAGTAGATCAAAGTCAGGTTACTATAAACCACACCTGGGAAGTGGAAGTCACTTCGTTGTACAGAATCTTCCTTTGAATAGTATTTGCCATATTGAGATTTTACCTATCTTAGTATGTTCCAACTTTTTCTAACACAAGTTTTCAGATCCATCTTTCTCTACTTACCAGCAGTTAACCAACCTTTTTTCCCTCTTCCCCAGCCCATAACATTGTCACTTTAATTTTTGTACTGCTGCACTTTTAATTTCACCCCTCTTCACCTGTAATATTTTGCCCACCAGCCCCTCTAATATTCTGCTGAAGCTCTCTTTTTGAGCCACTTTGAACAGGATAGCCATCTCTTCCTTCTCACATCACTTCTCATCTCTTGGTCTGTTATCTATTTTTCTCCAACTCTACTATTTTTCTTTGCATCCCTTGAATTTAGCATAGTATCAGATAATAGGTTCTTAATATTTCTTGCATTTATTAAGCCATATCAGTTTTCTTCTCACCAAAGCAACTAACCTAAGCCCTTTTCTTTCTCAAAACTGCATCTCAACTGTCTCTAAAATACTTATACTTAGTACAGTAAGTAGGTCAGGAAGAAGATACCTTTCGTAAGCGTCAGTGTCAAATAACTACTGTTGCCCTGATAGACCAGATAAAATAAAAGCCACTACAGGAAAAAAAAGTGTTCTTTATATTGTTTTATTGTAGAATAAAGTAAAGGACGGTTGTTTCCTTCCCTTTACCTCACTCACCCCCTTCTGAGTGCTTGGTATGTAATGGATACTTCATAAACTATAATGACTGTGTTGATGGTCCTGGAAAGACTGAGGGTATTCCCTCACAATGATTCGTTCCATTCCTGTTCCATGATGCCACTCAACCTCCCAGGCAGCCATAGGGACCCTTCAGGATGACCGTTCCTACCCTCAGTCATAGATTAAGTTGCACTGACAGTTCCCTTTAGCATAAATGCCAAGCATTTATTTGGGGAAAGAACAAAGCTTTCATTCTGTAGACCTGAGGCTTAAGGTTGAACTTGTTTAAACAACTCTCTAGGGTTGGGTTTGTTTCCAAGCAAAATGTCAGAAAGGTATTGTGTAGAATGGATGTAGTGCTGAACTGGCTTCTCTGACACCTTCCCTTTCATGTAAACCCCATTTCTAGGCCCTTTTTCTAGATAGGAACAAACTAAAGAGCCAGCTTGTCAAGTTCTTATTGTCAAAACTGAATTTTCCCTTACTTCTCAGCTTCCTTTTAGATACTCTTTAGCCAAAACAGGGAATATATCTTTGTTGGTTCCTGAAAATCCTGTCAGATTTTGGATTTCCAAGGTACTACCAATTACACACTCATAAGTCTGACAGTGAGACATCTTGTATCTGTCTCAAAGGAGCTGTTGATTTTTTCTTTTTAATCCTATTTGGTGATTCTAGTGGAAGAGGAAAGATAATTTAGAAACTACAGGTAAAGGAATTCTTATGAATTTTTTGATTGCTGAACTTTATTGCTGAAAGAATTTCTTACTCATAACTCTGAGCCTTAGTATGGGATAGTACCAGTTTCTTAAAAATGCTTAGAATTCAGTAGGCAAGTGGAAAGACCATTTACCTTGAAATCAAAAGATCCAGATTCAGATTTAGACTCTGCTACTTACTAGCACTGTGGCCATAGGCAAATTGTTTAATCCCCAGGGCTTCCATTTCCTCACCCATAAACTATGGATAAGACTTCAAATTGTTGTGAGGAAAGTGCTTTGTAAAAGTTTAAAGTATTCTATAAATATGAGTTATTATTATTACTTTAGCAGATTTGTTCAGGAGAACCAAATGTCATGGACCTGAGCTCATGGTGGTGGGAATGTAATTCTCCAGTCTTCTATTTCTCAACCATTTTTTTTTTTCGTGGAAATCCTCGCATTTGTCTAGGCCATTCCTGTTAACAAAAGAGGCTTGTTCACTTATCAGTTTTCCTTACTGAGCAATATCAGTTTTAAAAACCTGAGGAATAAAATGGATGAGTTAGTGTACCTGGCAGCAAGTGACAGTTTTCATGTAATTGTTTTTTGGGAGCTTGGTATAACTTATAGGCTCTGTAGGAAGCATTGGGATGGACAAATAGGAAATACAGCCCAGTACAACAGCAGCAGTAATGGAATGAAAATCATTACCAAAGTACTATGGAGTCTCTGCATGGTAATTCCATAATTCAGTGATAAAAATATGCTGTTAGGGATATGCTATAGTCCGCCTTGCTAGGATAGTGAGATTAGGGTGGAAATGTTAATGGGATTGTAGAAGCTATAGAATTGCCCCTAGCAGTAGTAATTGGGGACTCCAGTTATCTAAACATAATTTGGCAGAATTAGAATAAACTTTGGACCTCAGATTTTTTACTTATTCTGAGTTGCCAGTTTTAGAACCCATAAGGAATAGAAATATACCAAACTTGATTGTAAGTAAGAGAAGAAGAACTAGTACAGAGTCATCATGACTGATTCAGAAAAGAGAAAGCACAGTAATTACCAGACCACCTAAACATGTCTTATTTAGAAGGCCAGGATAAATGTGTACCAAGGATCAAAACGACCTGATTGGAGGGAGTGGGGCAAATACAGTACTAAAGGGAGATGGAGAGTAAAAAAGGTTCTTGCAAAAGAAATTGCATCTTTCCTAAAATGAAGACCCTTCCTTTTGAGGCACCTGGAAAGCCAAGAAAGATTATGAGACGTATATCCTGCAAGGATTCCAAAGCAAGTAATCAGGTTATCTGAGGGAACCACTTTAGAGAATCAGTAGGACCACTTGGTGATCATGGTGCAAAAGGTGCTTTCAGAGATGGGAGAGAAATCAGAAAGCTGCAAGGAGTCACTTGCTTCAGTACCATACCCAGATTATCCCTGAAGCATACAGATTGGAGGCACTAGACTAAACAGTGTTAAATGCACAGGATTCTCTAGATCTAATCAATAGAATAGATTTAAATAAATTATTGCATCCTCCCTAGAGTTTCAGAGGAACACAAGGGTAAAATTGTAGAGCATTACTGAAGTGTGTAACTTGTTGCTATAAATTCAAGGCAAGCCAGCCTAGCTGAAGCAACAGGACATCCTGTGGGAAAGAAAAGAGGCAGCATATGCCAGGTAAGTCAAACCACTACCACTACTGTGACCACCATCTCCCATTGGATGCTAATGGAGACAGTGCAGGTTCATGAACCCAAGAATCCTGGAAATAGTGACATTAAATAATGACATAGAAGAAGAGAGATTAATATCTGCTTTGCGGCTGCACCTTAAGTACCATGTGACTTTTCCATCAAACTTGCAGCCAAAGATTTCCACATATGTTGTCTCCTCCATTAGACTTTGAATTTCTTGAGTGCAGGGATTGTCTTATTTTTCTGTTTGTATCTCTAGTACTTAGTAAAGTGCTTTTGACATTAATAAACACTTAATGATATTATTCACTTATTTACTCATTTAAGTAACTGCTCTGCCAATGAACTGGTAGATTTTCTTTTCATAAAAAATGTTTGAAAGCCTTCTAATTCATTAAATGTCCATTTTTCCTCCTTGTAGAAATTCTACTCAGTTTTGCTGGAGAGCTTATTCTTGGTTGTAATCCTAGGTTCTTTGTCTTTCAGAATATCATATTCCAAGCCTTCCTTTTCTTTATAGCAGTAGCTGCTAAATCTTGTGTGAGCCCAACTATGGCCTTTGAGGTTCTTGAATTCTTTTTTTCTGGCTGCTTGAAGTATTTTTTCTTTGACCTGAGAGCTTTAGATTTGGGCTAATTATATTTCTTGGAATTTTCATTTCAGGGTTTCTTTCAGAAGGTGACTAGTATATTCTTTTAATTTCTACTTTATCCTGTGGTTCTAAGATATCTCATCATTTTTCCTTTATAATTTCTTGAAATAGGATGTCAAGACACTCTCTCTTGCTGTCACTCTTACTCATTTGCTTTCTCTTGCTCTCTCATTACTGAATTTCAGTGGACTATCATCCACAGATTTTTAAATTATTTCATCTCGCTCTGTTTTCCAGGTCACTTATGTTTTCTATATTTTACATTTTCTTCTATTTTTTTTAGCCTTTTGACTTCATTTTATTATTTCTTGATGTCTCGTGAAGTCAGTAGTTTTTGTTTGACCAGTTCTAATTTTATTTTCTTCAGTAAAGTTTTGGACTCTTTTACCAAGCTGTTAATTTTCTTTTCATATTTCTCTTCAGTAGCTCTCATATGTTTTTTAAAATAATTTTTAGTGCCTTTAACTCTTCTAGGAATTCTTTTTGCATTTGTGTCTAATCTGCATTTTTCCTTTGAGGTTTTGCTTATAGATGTATTAATTATCTTCTTCTGTATTTGAGTCTTAAGCTTCTCTCTCACCATACTAGCTTTTTATGGTTGTGTTCTTTATTTTATTTGTTCATTCTTCTAGCCTACTTCTTGACTTTGAACTTTATGTTAGTGTTGGACTCTGTCAACTTTGGGGGGTGGGAGGGTGTGTCTAACCTAGGTGTCTGTTCTTTTATGTCCTCCTGCTTGCACAGCTCAGTCTGGGGACCTGCAGATTTTCACTACTTCCAAAAGCAGTGTGATCTGGGAAGAGGTCCATTCATTGCCCTCCTGGTCTGAGTTCTACAAGTTGGGTCCATTGGTTTGTGCATAGTTGAATTTCAGAAGACTGCTGTTGGACTCAGTTACTGTTAGCCCACTGAGAGGTTCTACAGGTTCAGAGGGACTGAACTGTGGGCTCCCCTTTGATCTTAGTCTCTTGTCTTTATTATTCCAACAGGGCTAATGTGGTTGACTGAAAGTTAGAACCAAGTCTCAATTCTGTTACTGGGCTTAGAGCCACAGAACTAAGTTTCTGGAATTTGTGCCTTACAACTGTTGCTCTTCATACTGGACTTTGAACTGGAAATGGTCAGTGGGTGTAAGGGTTATCATATGGCACCAGTTCTTGTACCCAGTGTGTTAGTTCAGGGGATTCCCTAGGATTCCTTTTTATTTCTTTATTTTATCAATTTATTTTAAACTTAAATACTGAAACTAAAGTACACAGTAAGAAAAGAAACAAACATAAATTTAAATATTAAAACTTAAATACAAAATAAGAAAAGAAAAAAAGCATTACTTTGTACACAGTAGAATGTGAGAGGATTCAAAATATACAGCAATAAATTTCCATTTCAAGAAAGCCTATATAATAAATGTGTTCAGAGGTATCCATCTTCCTAGGATCTCTTTCTGTCCCAGTGCTACCAGTCTCTCTTGTCTCCCCTCCAGTCCCTGGTCTCTGGAAAGCTCCATTCTCACTGCTGCCATGCTGTATACCTGCCTAGCACAGACCCCAGTATTCACAGAACTCTTTGTCTTTCTAAGCTGCCCTGGGCTGAAAAAACGACTTACTGTGACTTTTTCTTGGTTTACCTGATCAGAATTCAGTCTGGTGTTTTTTCTAGCTTGTGGAAAAGATGTGCTGGGTGAGCTGGGCAACAGTGCTTCTACTCTACTCTACTCTCAACTCCACCTTCTGAACTGGTAGAATGTCATATGATTTCTATCTTAATGAAAAGTTCTGGAGGAGATCCCATAATACCTGTAATGTATGATAGAATATGTCACTGGGGCATAGGGACAGGTTTGGGACCTGTCATTTCATTGGGACAGGGAACTTCAATCATGGAGAGTTGCCTGTACGTCTCACTTAGAGGTTCAATTCAGGTTCACACAGACAGGATATCTCAGGGGTAGGACTTGAACTCAGATCTTCCACCTTCCAGGCTGATTGTCTACCACTCACTAAGCACTTAAGTAATGGAAAGAACATAATTTCTAGAGGAGGCAAGCAGTCTAACCTATTAGAGCTCATCAGAAAAGGGTGTGTGTGTGTGTGTGTGTGTGTGTGTTTGTGAAAAAGGTAGATTCATTTCATTGTGGAAAAGTGAAAACTAAAGCCTTTAAGAGGAGAAATATTACGTACTATACCAAGGGTGGGGAACCTGTGGCCTTCTAGGTCCTCGGTGCAGCCTTTTGACTGAGTCCAAGTTTTACAGAACAAATCCTTTTATTAGGGGAATTTGTTATGTTAAGTTTTGATTCAGTCAGAGGGCTTTACTTGAGGATCTAGAGGGCCACATGTGGCTTTGAGACCAAAGGTTACCCACCCATTATACTGTTAGGATGATGGGTGCTGATCAATTACTTACAATCTGAGTGAAAGGCCCAACTATCACCTGAAAATATCAGTCCAGAATGTTTTTGCCTTTTTTTTTTGGAGGGCAATTGGGGTTAAGTGACTTGCCCAAGGTCACACAGCTAGTTTTTGTGTTGTGTGTGAGGCCAGATTTGAACTCAGGTCCTCCTGACTCCAGGGCTGGTGCTCTATTCACTGTGCCACCTAGGCACTCCCCGCCCCCCAGAATGTTTTCAAAGGGGCAAGAAGTACAACAGAATGCTAAGCATTAGCAGAAAAGTTATTAAAAAGCAAATAGAAGATATTCTCCCCTTTTACAAAACCTTGCTATAACTATACCTGGAATGTTAGGTTGCCCATCTCAAGAAAGACATGGAATTAGAGATTGCCAATTAAAATAGGACGGATAGGAAGCTACTGTATGAACACAAACAAGTAAGGATTCACCTCTACCTTGTCTTTCCTTCCCCTCCCAGCCTATTATTTACCAAGTCTTACCAATTCTTTCTCCATAATATCTCTTCATTTATATAGTACCACCTTAGTTCAGTCCCTCATCACTTTTTACCTGGACTAATGTGATAACTTACTTGTTCTTCCTGTCTCCAGGCTACCCCTCTCTCCAATTCCTTTTCCACAAAGCTACCAAATTGATAATTGAGATATAATCTAGGTCTGACTATGTCACTCCCACTGCTGTGGAAGCTTCACCAACTTTCTTTTGTCTTTAGGATAAAATACAAATGCCTCTGTTTGGCATCTAAGGCCTTTTGTATCTGGCTCTCGAGACATAGCTCACATTATTCCTCTTCCTGTCTTTCTGCTACTGATGAACCAACCTCCTTGCTCTTCCTGATACTCAGCATTCCATTTCTTACCTTGGTTCCTTTACCTATGCCTAGAATGTTCTTCCTTCTGTCTTTGTCTTATAGAATTTCTAAATTCCTTCAAAGTCCAGCTTAGGTTCCACACTCTTTTTCTTGATCTAGTTTTCTGCTCCACCCCCCAAAGGTACTTTGTATATTTTCTTTATGTATGTTGTATGAGAGGAAGCTGTCCTCTAGGTCTGGAAGAAATAGGTTCAAGCCCTGCCCTTGATACTGAACATTCTAGCTGCGTGACTATGGGCAACTCATTTAACCTCTCAATTTCCTAGGAAATGTGGTCTAAGTCTATAAATTGAAAAACAATTGTTGATCTATCTAAATGGGTAGAAGGAACTTCCTTACTGCATACCAATAAAATCATAAGTATAAACTTTAAAAAATTTACATGCCTATATTTCTTTCTATATGCTATTTTTGCCTAGTAGATAGCATCCCTTGAACATATTATTCCTTTTCTGTCTTTATATCTTGAGCACCTAACATAGTGTCTTAGCATATGGTAGGCATTCAATAAATATTTGTAATTGTACAGAGATAAAATCATAAAAGGCATGGATAAGATGATTTTTTTGTGTGCCCTAGATTTTAGAATGTAAAAATTAGAAGTATGGGGTGGCTAGATGTCGCGGTGTGATTAGAGTGCTGGCCCCGGAGTCAGGAGGACCTGAGTTCAAATCCGGCCTCAGACACTTAACACACACACAAAAAAAACCTAGCCGTGTGACCTTGGGCAAGTTACTTAACCCCAACTGCCCCCCAAAAAGGAAAAAAAAATATTTTTTTAAAAATTAGAGGAACTGCTTCCAAACTTGAAATACATTTAGGGCAAATATGCTATTATCTACTATGTAATATAATAGGTCATAGATTTCTTTAAAAAAAAAAAAAGAACCTCAAAAAAAGAGATGTTAGGGAGCATGGTGTAGTGGAGATTGCTTTGGATTTTTAGTCAAAGGATCGGAGTTCAAATTCCAGCTCTTCCATTTGTTATCTGGGTAACCTTGGGCAAATCACTTAACTTTCTAGGCCTCAAAATTATTTATATGTAAAATGCGGGGGTTGAATTAGGTAATTTCTGAGGGCCCTTCTAGATCTAGATCTGTGATCTCTGATGATAGACTGCAAATGTTAATACTGTAGTTTCAAAAAGTCATAGGTTGATTCTTTGGTGACCATTATGGTGAACTTGGAAGTTTTGGGACTGTCTAATCTTTTGGAGTTGATGTCAAAGAAAACATTCATGCCCTTTATGCCTATTTCAAAGATAGATTACTGAGTTAAGATGGGTTCTAAGTTTGGTAATGCTCATGAATTTCAAATCAAGCAACAGAAATTATAGATTTCCTCCTAGTGTATGGCAGTTGGTAAGGGAAAGGAGGTTTTACTTTCCTTGTTAGTAATTACTTTTTAATGTTTTTTTTTTAGTAGTCCAGCAGTGAATTAGATGCTTCAGCTAATATACAACCAGATTCTGATTCTACTCACAGTAGGATAGTAAGGCTTTTTCAAAACACTGGCTCACCTTAGGAGATAAGTTTGTGTTTTGTCATCAACCATGTTCTGACCATGTATTGGAACCCCATTCACATTCTGCTGGGGGTGCCCATGGCACACCCAGGTTTGAGCAGCAAACTTGTTCATAAGAGATCTTTGTAAAGGAAGCAGGAACATTGACCATTTTCTAACATGTTTCTAGCCAGACTGGTTTAGTTGGCCAGTGTAGTTCAGGTTTTCAAACTATTTTTTACCATAAATCTATTGCTTGTGGAAATAAGAAATGAGTATGGTATGTGTGTGCTAGATGTGTGCAACTAAAGATATATACCTAAGAAACAGATTGTGAGGGTTTAGCATGTATGATTCAACTCTTTTAGGTTTCTTGGAGAAACAAAATCTAGGTTCAGATCAGTGAGAGTAATGAATCCCGTGAACTGGTCCCATTATTCTAATTTGCAGTGCATATTTTATTTGGGCTGGAATCTGTTATCATATTTTACATAAATATGACTTTGAATAGTACAAATTGCAGCCAGCTTTGTGGTACAGTGATGGAGTCCTGGGGCAGGAGTCAAGAAGACTGGAATACAAACGTGTCTTTGGACACTCACTAGACATGTGATTCTAGATAAATCACTTAACCTCTCAGTGCCTCAGTTTCCCAATTGGTAAAATGAGGAAAATACCTTACAGGGTTGTAAGGATCAAATGAGATAATATATGTAAATCACTTAACATAGTATCTAGCACATAATAGGCACTTAATAAATGTTTGTCCCCATCCCCTCTCCCCCTACTTCATGGGATTCCTTATTTGAACTAATTAGGACTGATACATAATAAACTTAAATTTTAAAATAATTTTATTATCCTTTATTATATTTATCAGTGAGTAGTGACAATTTAAAAAGCAAAGCCAAGTTGCTCTTTTAATTGAAATTCAGGAAAATATTTGTAAACTTAAAGCACTATTTTCTAGTGTAGTATTAATGACCTAAACTGAATGAATTTTTTTGGGGGGTGGGGGTTGTTGAATTAGGAAAGAATACTTTGGAATTTTAAACAATGATGCTTCCTTTTTTCTGAGACTCAGTTTCTTTATTTTGTCCCAGGTTGGAAGTTTCAACAGCTACTATGACTGGCCCCTCTCCTAAGTAGCCTGGTGGGCCCCTTCTCAAAGGTGCTCACCATATTGGTGCCAACCTTAGTGGACATCCAGTCAGCTTAGCCCACTGTACCTCAGAACTCCCAAGCTTAAGTAGCCTACCAGCTTCAGCCTCCCCACTGGGAGGGATTATAGGCAGTTGCCACCATACCCAACCATGTAAGGAAGCTTGACTTTTGTGTGTGTGTGTGTTTTCAGATTCTCAGTTTATGTGCAAATATTTTTGTTAAGAAAACCTTTGAGTTACTCAAAGCCCTCTTTAGCACTAAAGTTTTGTAATCCTTGTTAAGGTAAATATTTATAGGTGGTCAAACTGAGGCCCAGAGAGTCTAAAAGAACTTGCTGACAGCATTAGATAGCAAACTCAGCAGGGGAAAAAGAATTAAAATTTAGACTTCCTCACTTGCAGTCCAGTGTTGTGTCAAGTTTGGAATACATTTCACCACTTTTGTTCTTTTCTGTCTTATTGCCAGGATTGTTGTAGGCACTTCCCAGAAATAACCAGCCACATGTGGGTGTTTTATCTCCAGAATGATTCACTAGAAAGAGTCCGCACACTTAACCAAAGGAGAGTAAGGATGATAATGACTCTTGTCTGGCTGACGCCAATGCGTGATGGACAATGGAGTGAACTTTCTGAAAGGCCCTTTGCTTTTGGTTGTGTGTATCTCTCTGTGCGCAGAAGAGTCGCGTGTTAAAGTTGTTGGTTTTCCCTTTCTCGTTCCCTAAAATAGAACAAATGCTGTGACCCACGCTTAGGCCCCAAGTAGCAAGAAGTAGGCTTTCCAGTCTTGGAAACATTGTGAGACAAGCTTTTCTGTTTGACCCCATGAGTTAGAAGTCAATATCCACAGTTTTTCGGGAAGGAGTACTTTTTTAAAATTTGGCCTTCAGAACCCAGAGTACTTTAATCATTTGGCAGTGCTAATTCAGAATAGTTGGTACCCTCAGAATCCTTCTCTGTATCCTTCAGTTTCTCTCCAAAGGCTTTTTTTCTGGTATGTGACAGAAATCTCCAAATTGCCATTTATGATAAAATTGGAGTGCATGAAAAGAGGGGAAATTAAGTTTAGCAGGAAGGATTAAGAAACGAATGATTAGGAATAGGAGTTGAAAGTTTGAGAGGAATTGACTTTTAAAACCTGTCCTTTTATTTGGATCCTTTAAAGAGTTACTACCTTGAACTCTGCCTTAAACACAGGCATACAAATCATCAGCACAACACAGCCCTTTTAAGCAGGTAGCTGCATGTTTTAGAATTTCTACTGGGAAATAGGTATCTGATGAAAGATTGGGAAAAAACACAGAAGGTGATGTGAAGTTGTCTATACTTTTCACCAGCCAATGTAACCAGGCCAAGAGAGGCTTCCAGGATATTGGAAAAGACAAAGATAGATTGTCTGTATCTGAAAAGGAGCAAGATTGGGAGTGGCAAAGGATAGGGAGAGGATAGTATCTTATGAAACCAGTTATAGACCTTGGTTTGAATTCAGTCCAAGTTGACCGTGGCTGAATTTTATTTCTATTTTATTGCCAGTCTGTGACCCATTTCCATCTGTTAATGAGTAAATGTCTCAGTCAGCTCTAGTAGCCTTAGCTTAAAGACCTGGGTAGCCAAGTCCAAAGTCTTCTTTTTGTGTTAAGAAGTCAGGATTAGGGTTCAGTGTTCAGGAGACAGTATTATGGGGAGATCTGGTTGGTGCTGTCTGTGCTATTTCTGTCGGGTGAATAAATAAAGGATTTCAGATCCCAGGACTGTTGAACTGACTTTCAGAGGCACCAAATTAGTTTATAGTCCTTTGTGTCTATAGAACACACTTCATGCTTAACAGTTGCGTCATTAGTTCTTTTAACTACTGCACATTTTTAATTTTAAGCCCTCAAGGCAAGTTTTTCAGTATGAGACAAAAGGAGAAAATACCAAGGGGTCTGGTTATGTGTATTGAACAAGGGAAAAGAAAAGATGATCAGAGTTGGTAAACTTAGTGAAAAAAATTTTCACATAGCTATTTTGCTACGGTTATTTTCCTATTTTAGTTCTTCCTTTCATATAGTACAGAAAGGTAAATTCCCGCCCTCCCCTCCCCCAATCCAGAAGCTACAAATAAGCATAAGGGAAAACTCTTTGATGGTGACACCTAAGTCATACTCAAGTATAAAAAAGGAAAAAAGTAATTTGAAATGGGAGTTCCGAGTATAAAATTGTGATCAGAAGCTAATTTTCTTCACGTCTCTGACATACAATGTGTTGCTTTGGGGAGAGCAATAGGATATAGGGAACTTGGCTTATAGAACACGTCAAAAAGCTGTCACCAGATGAGGCGAATATCTTCATGTCCCCATCTCTGTCCATAATAGACACATGTAACTCATCTTCATGCCCTGTGGCTAGTTCTACGAATAGGAACTTTAAAAATTCAGGATTCCCATTACCAACATCTAGTCCTAATTTTCCAACAGCTCTGATATGTTCATGTACAAACTGCGTGCACACCAACTACACGTGCGAAACAGATGGGGTCTGCATGGTTTCCATTTCCAACATGGATGGGATGGAGCACCATTCTCGAACCTGTATCCCCCAGGCTGAGCTGGTCCCGGTAGGAAAGCCCTTCTACTGCCTCAGTTCAGATCATGTTCGAAACACACACTGCTGCCACACGGACTTCTGTAACAAGATCGACCTGAGGGTGCCTAGTGGTGAGTGGATATTCTTGTAGAACCATTAATTATTGTATCTTTGGGAGATGGGGAGTGGCTGGATATATAATTTTATCTATTGTCATCTGCTGCAACTCCTTTGATAGATGAGAGGAACCCCTTGTCATTTCAGTTTCCCCCAGGAATATGGAGAAAGGGATCTCAGTGTTTGAGGATTAGGGATTTGGTGAGGAGAGGACCAGACATTGAGTTTAGTCTCAATGGAATCAGGGCTTAATGAGCAGTCACTGCTACCCAGAAGAAGAAGGAGTGCAATGGAACAGTAACAGGAAATTGATGAAAAGTCAACCAAGATCAGTCAGTGATAGGGATGGGAAGGGGCTAGAGGCAGGAGAGGTATTCAGTTGTAGGGATAGTTTGAGGACTATTGTTGAAGTAAAATGAAGAGATGGAATATGGGGGTGGGCGACATAAACAGCTGTGAGAAAGAAGGTAACGTTGTCAGAACAGAGGGATAGTATCTCCCCATTCTCTGGAATTTTAAACTTTTTGGCACAAAGGGCAAAGACTTAGAAGTCCTCTTTATTGGGGGTGTAAGTAGAAGAAATCTCTTTAATAATAGTTAGGGAGGGAGAAGGAGAAATAGAAACTAGTATTAGAGGAAAATGTTAAAATTTGGAAATTATTTGACTGAGAGGAGTTGGTACCCTTAAATACTGTGGACTGTGAAGAGAGATGCAGATTTGCCATGTAACTGGGGCACCCCCAGCTTTAGTCAGATGTCAGAAGGGATTATTTTCGGAGAAGTTTGAGAAGTTCCGGTCTATTGCACATGAATCATTGGTTGAGGAGCTAGCCAGCCGGGACTGAGGAGAAGCCAGAAGAAGTGGTGGCAAGGTGGGAAGGAGATGGTGTCCTTTTTGAAGGTGTCTTATGGAAACCCTGTCTCGCTACTTTATTTTACTACTTTTTTTGTCCCACCTATCCAATCCCTCAGGCCACCTCAAAGACGCCCCGTCTGTGTGGGGCCCTGTGGAGCTGGTTGCTGTCATTGCTGGCCCAGTGTTCCTCCTATTCCTCATCATCATTGTCGTCGTCTTTGTTATCCACCATCATCAGCGGGTTTACCACAACCGCCAGCGGCTGGACATGGAAGATCCGTCTTGTGAAATGTGTCTGTCCAAAGACAAGACACTTCAGGATCTTGTCTACGATCTGTCTACTTCAGGGTCTGGCTCAGGTACAGAGTTCTCCAGGGCATTGTGTCTGTGGTTAGCCTGCATTGTTGTCTCCCAGAAGGGCAATGTGTGATCATCCTGTGTTTGCTTCTACCAGGACTGTGAGTCACTTGGTGTTTCTAGAACTCCCCTTCCTTGGGAGCCCCATTTGTCATGAGATAAGGTAGCAGGGTCACATAATTTTTTTTTTATTTCCTAAGATCCCCCAAATTAAATATAAATGACTCTTCATCCTGAAAATGCTCTCACTTCTAGAATTTAGCATTTGTGTAGCTATTAACATTCTGCTGGTTCTGCCTGAGTGAAGACTGCAAAAAGTTAGTTGGTAGAACACTGTTCAGCCAAATGCTCTGAGCGTGTGCAAAATACCCATAAGGTGCTACTAGCTAATCATTGATCTTGCAGTATCTACAAGGTGAATTTAAGGACACTGAGTATTGAAGCTTAGAGTTGGTCTTTGGTGAATTATTTACTGGTACCAGTTGCCCTAGGATTTTGTGACAGGGGTTTGAAACAGGCAACCTGTTCCACATCCTGAGTGACGTGCTACTTACCTGGCTGAAGCTTGCTTCATCACAGGAATCAAACAGGAATTTGACCCCAGCATTAAAATCTTAGGATGAAGGTATTAACTCTTCAGACCTTAGGGATCTACATGATCAATACGGATCTGTCGTGTCTGGACAGAACTACAGGGAGCCTAAGGATCTTGACAATAGTGTAATCTTCCGTTGCTGGAAAAAAATATCCTTAAAAAGCATTATTGTCACTGCATCAGATGTCAGGTGTTAGAGCTAGAGGTCGCCTGGCCGGCCCTTTCATTCCCCTGGCCAGGAAGGTGAAGGCGGGGCCTGCCTGAGAAGAGGGGGTTTGAGTTTGCCTTCTGATTCTGAAGACAGGCAACTTCTCCGGGCAAGGGAGGGGTTTCCTTTTGAAGTGAATTTTAATGTCTTACTTATCCCACCGGCCTGGCAGTTGGCGTTGCAGGGACAAAACTTTCTCCCCAAAGTGGGAGATATTTTTAGGTGTAGCAGAGCACTCCAAAGTGTCTCACCTTTATATTTTTAGAATGTGAGAAAGCAAGAGAAAGTACATGACTTGGTCTTTAGAGAAGTGTCCTCTGATCCACCTTTATGTGCCCCACACCACTGCCCTCTAGTGGAGGAGGAAAGCTACCAGTGGATGACTGAATTCTTTTATCCTCCAGGCTACTTAGCTCTCTCTTCACCCCTCTTTAGAGGCCTGATCATCTCATGCTCTAGTTCTTCCATCAGGATGCATGGAGCAGAAAAGAGTGGGTGGATGAAGAGATAATTGGTTGCATCAGCTGATAAATGTGAAGTGTTAAATGCAAATCTTTTGACTCATATACAAGATTGGTTACATTCAACTCTCACTTTTCCTTGGAACAGAAAAGAGAAGAGGCATGGATAGTACAAAACAATGGACACTTATATTCTTTTCCCATTATTTTCTTCAGCTCCAGTCTCCTCAGCTCAGTTTCAGGGTAGTTAGCATGGAATTTAGCTGGAAATTTGTGAAGAGACTTTAGATTATCATAAGTGATACTTGAGAACTGAATGTACTAAATGCCTTTCCACTAAGGTAGACATTTTATAAAGAGAATTAATGGGCTGGATTCTGGAAGCCTACAGTTCAGTATTACCTTCTCTTCTTTGGTCCACAGGGTTGCCACTCTTTGTCCAGCGCACAGTGGCTCGTACCATTGTCCTACAAGAGATCATAGGCAAGGGCCGATTTGGGGAAGTATGGCGTGGACGGTGGCGAGGTGGAGATGTGGCTGTGAAAATTTTCTCCTCCCGGGAAGAACGGTCTTGGTTTCGAGAAGCAGAAATATACCAGACTGTCATGTTGCGTCATGAAAATATTCTTGGATTTATTGCTGCTGACAACAAAGGTAAAGGACTGGGTTTGGTATAGGATGGAAGAGGAATGATGCTCCTTTCTAACAACATTGCTAGATGAAAGGGGCATAAAAAAATTCATAGTTAACACAGCTTGAGTTTGTAGTTTTTTGCTTTATTCAGGAAGGCAAAGGTCTGAACAAGTAAAGATATATTAATCCCAGATGGAATAAGATAGCCCCAAATAGCAGTTGAGCATTCAAGTGATCTAGAGCAGAGGTGTCAAACATACCCATCCAGATTAAAATGTGATTAGAAAATATGTAACAAAATAAATGGAGATGTAACACAATATAGATAATGTTAATATGTGGTTTTCTAAGTCTATTGACTTAGAAATATTAGAATTTTGGGGGCCATAGGAATCCTTATGTTTAGCTTACATACAGTGATCCTGGTTTCTATTTGAGTTTGACACCACTGATCTAGAGTAATTAGCTCCATAAATTTTTTCTAGGGAGGCAGGGAAAGGAGAAAACCAATCCTGGAAACTGCCTCGTTGCCTGTTGTCATGGAAATATGTCCAACCTGCATTGTTAGAAGTGATCCATTCTTGGCTCTTAGGTGTTTCTCAAATACAAGGCAAGTCACTTGGACTTATGCCTCTGTAAAGGTATACCCTGAGGGAAAGGTATGTCTTTTGGTAAAATGGGAACCCTGTTGCTATTTTTCTCAGCCCTAGAGAACTTCTCAGATAACTTTAGGAGTTAGTGTCTGACGTCTTTGGAAGGTGCTAAATTTTTCTTGTCTTCTAAAACAACAGGAGGCGATTATATTCCTTACACTGCTATGGAAGTTAATAATATCTTTAGCAACCACAAGGGGATCCCAGATGAATAAGGAAATGAGAAAGAACTACTTTATTTGAGTATGTGTTCTTTAAAAAAAAAAAGCACATTACCTACTACCCATTGTTACAAATTTTACATCTTTAAACAGAAAGGCAGAAGAGTTTTCCTTTGAACTTAATAATAGGATACCCAGACTTTAACTGTGGACAACAGTTATTGTGTAAAGAAGTGAGAGCTAGTATTGGGTGGGCCCTCTGTTGGCAATGAGAAGCCAAGAGTTAGGATTGTTTTGGAAGCCACTCCATTTGTTGAAACTGCTGACTGTGAACAAGGATTTAGCTGTTGAGAGTTGGATTAGATCTGAAGAAGAGAAAAATCACTTATCCCCTTATTTAGTCTTTATCACTTTCCTAAAAAGCCTGGAATTTGGGAGACCTGGGTCTAGTCCACAGTTCTCCTGTTGATAGTGGATTATTTATCCTTCGTAGTTTTTGGTTTGCTTGTGTGTGTGTGTGTGTGTGTGTGTGTGTGTGTTTGTGTACTTTTCAGTTTTCCATTTAAATATTATAGGAGTCTCAAGTTTCTTCTTCACAAATATCCAGGATTGATTTTTGCCTCCCCTTGCCCCACTTAAGCAAGCAAACCATGAGTGCATGTAAAATGGATTGAAGCTGTGAATACTTTCTTTATGTGAGGGTACTGAATCATTAACAAAACAAGAAAGAGATCCTACCAGTTGTAGGCAGGTGATGCGATATCGTTATGGTATCAATGATATCCTTAGCTCCAAATCATAAAACAACATATTGCCAACAGTAGTACAGTCACTTAAAAAAAAAACACACAACCTATTTCAACAAATCTTGTGTTTATATTAGATGAAATAAGAGATGAGATTACGGAACTACTAACATTTGAAGAGAGGAAATGAAGATCTTGCCATCATTGAAAATGATCATTTTCATCAAAGTACAGACATTATGCTTTATAAAAAACATGACAAAAACAGCACTGCTCCCTCAAGTAATTTTGAAAAGGGGATGGACATACTTACACTGGAATTCCAAAATGCTCTTTTTTCAGTTTGACAGCATGAGTATTATTAGCAAACCAATTATACAAAAAAAAAAACAAACCCCAAACCAAAAAACAAACAAATCCAGAGTAACTTTTAAAAGCTGGTATCTACTATAATCTTCACAAACAAATACATTCTTCAACAGTGTTTGACAGAAAGTATAAAAACATTTCAGGACCTACACACAGCAGTTGATGTGACAGTCACTGCTATAGTAAGAACAGTAGGAGAAAACATAGAGGTCTAGAGCAGTCCTGCTGAGGACAGACATTGGACACCTGTTGTAGAAGTGACTTGACACCCAGAAACACCTGGCCGTGTAACCTTGAGCAAGTTACTTAACCCCAATTGCTTAGGGGCGGCCAGGTGGCTCAGCGAGTAAGAGCACCGGCTCCAGTGTCAGGATGACCTGGGGATCAAATCTGGGCTCAGATACTCAGCACCACACCCAGAAATAACTGGCTGTGTAACCTTGAGCAAGTTACTTAACCCCAATTCCTTTAAAAAAAAAAGTGACTTGAGACAGCTATTGAAGAGCCACAGAAAGGCACAAGAAGATCACACTAATACCTGGCTGATTCACTTGGTTGGAAATTTGAACACCGAATGGCCTAATTAAAGGCAACAAAAAGAGATGTGGAAAGAAATCAGAAAAACAAAAGAATATAAAATATCTAGGTTTCTGCAATCAGCTAGTAAAAGTCCCAAGGATAAGACAATAAGGAGGACTCAGACTACTGCAAAGAATAAAGTAAACAGTGTGAAATTAACCAAAAACACAATTGGAGAAGCTTGGCAAGTAAAGCCATCAGAGGTGAAGCAGCTTTTGAAGAAGGGTGACAGGGAAAATGAACCGAATTTCTGGTCACAGGAAGGTCCAATCCAACAAAAACTCAAGTTGGACCAAATCAGGAAAGCTTGTTCACTGTTAATACAGTGAAAACCAGAGCAGTTATTTTAAGGGAGGTGAATGAAACTCCAGCTTTTCTGCAAAATCTGAAATTGCTGGGGCCAGAGAAGATCCGTAATTCTTGGCATAGATGTCTCACATCAGCACATGAATTACTAGCGTAGCATTTTGCCAGCTTACTCTCAGATACAAGTCTGATCCTTGTGCCTGATTCCTTCTTGGTAGAAGGTAATATATATCTATTACCAAAAGGTAAGAACATCAGCGATCCCTCCAAATATAGGTCACACTCCTATAAACAGTACCTTTATCTCATGGAATCTTTCTCCAATGTTATCAAAATGTCATTTGGACATAAGCATAAAATTTGTAAAGTATGTCAAGAAAAATAGACACTGAATGCTTGAGCTTGATCCAAAGGTTGCAGTAAATAAGTAGAAGTCTATATTTAAGGAGTATTTTGGTCTCCTCTGGGCAAGACACACAGAGTATAATGTAAGAGCAAAGGCTGTGGCTGTGTATGTTATGATCCTTATTTGCATTCTTAGTGAAGCATGTGTTTAAATCAATTAGCATCTGTCCAATACTAGCTTTAATGTACAGCTTTGGAACTTTAAAATTAACGATGACACATTTTAAAGTATCCCTCCCTCTCCCCCCCCCCCAAAAAAAAACCCTATACAATATTAACAAAACACAGGGTCCATCAGCCTAAGGTAAAAAATATTCTTCAATATTCTTAGAGTACGTGGAAACAAAACTTCTGAAACAAGGAAACGTGCTTAATTGAGCAGTGTAGTGAAAACTGATAACAGGTACATGCTGCTGGATTTGTTTAACATAATTGAAAGTGGCTTGCCTTTGGATAAAACCTGTGAAACAGCTCAGATTCAAGAGTGGAATCAAAAAAGCTTCCTATGGTCCTTTTGCATGAAATCAAGTCAACAATATGTTAGTAAAGAAGCACTGGACAAATACCTGAGTTAATGCATAGTTGTTTATAGAAATAGCAAGATTTATGATGATAATTCAGGACCAAGTCATTGCCACTAGAAATTACAGAAAGGCATTATCCTTAAGGAGCCCAGAGTTTATGATCAATGTAGATTATGCAAGGAACTGGTAGAAGTTATGCATTATTGTAGGCTATAAAAACTTATTTCCTAGAAAGACAGAATCTGGTGTCTAATCATTCAGCAGAAGCTAGTTGTCTTTATAATGGACTGACAGATGACAGATTCCCATGCTACAAACACACACACACACATACACACACATATCTATCTATATACATTAGTCAAGTATTTGTTAAGTAACTTACATGTCATGCATTGTTTTAGGTACCAGAAATACATATACAAAAAATAAAACAGTTCATATTTGCAACAAGTTAACATTCTAATGGGAGAGACAAGTACACCCAAAAATATATATGTAGCAGTACTGATTGAGGTGTTGAACATGAGGCCTATGCCACATCAACACTTCCTAATGCAGTCCAAACCAGATTAAAATGTAATTGAGAACTGTTTAACAAAATATATAAAAACACAATAAAACCTAAATAACATAACTTTTTTTCTTTTTTTTTGAAGGGGGGAAGGTAGGGTTAAGTGACTTGTCCAAGGTCACACGGTTAGTTTTTTTTTTGTGTTAAGTATCTGAGGCCGGATTTTAACTCAGGTCCTCCTGACTCCAAGGCTGGTGCTCTATTCACTGCACCACCTAGCCGCCCCTAACATAACATTTTAAAACTAAAGTCAATATTAGGCCTGCAGGGATCCTTATCTACCAGTTAGTTACCCTCATTTCTATTTGAGTTCAATACCCTTGCTTGTAAGAAATGATAAATGTGATGAATGCAGAGAAGCATGGAAAGAACTATATGAACTGATGTAGAATGAAGTAAGCAAGACTAAGAAAATAATGTACACAATGACTGCTACAATATAATAGAGAAAAACCACTCCCTCCCCAAATGAAAAATGAATGTTGTGAAATTATGACTGAAAAGAACTACTTCCCGCACTACTTTAAGTCATGTTGGGAGGATGAGAAAAGGCTTTACCCAGAAGATGTTCTGTGAGTACGTTTCCAGAAATGGGGAATGGCCACTGAAGAAGCACAGGAATGGGAGACGAAGTGTCATGGTGGAAGAACAGAGAGAAGGCCAGTTTGCCAAGGTCATAGACTATGGGAGGGGGAATGATGTTCAGTGATTCTGGAAAGCTAGTTTGGGGACAGGGCTTTCAAAGATAAACAGAGGAATGTATAGTTTAATCTGAAAGGCAGCTGAAGTTGATTGAGTTAGGGGTATCATGTGGTCAGTTCTGTATTTAAGGAAAATTGTTTTGGCAGCTGTGTGAAGGATGGACCAGAGTGGGGAGAGACTTGAAGCAGAGAGAACAGTTGAAATAACCTAAGTGAGAAATAATGAGGCCTTGAACTAAGATGGTAGTCGTGTTTGGGAGACAGGGAGAGAGAAGGGGTCAGTTGTGAGAAATGTTGTGAAGGGAGAAATAGTGAGGTTCTGCAACTGATTGTATATGTAGGGTGAGGAAGAGTGAGGAGTCCAGGATGAGGCCAAGGTTATGAATTTGAGACACTGTAAAGATAGTAATGCCATCAATATATATAGAAAGTTGTAAAAAGGGAGACTCTCGGAGGAAAAAATGAGTTCAGTTTTATACAAGTTGAGTTTGAGGTGCCCCCGGAACATTGTTCTGGGCTGGGCTTCAATTAGTAGTTTAGATTTAATATTGGGTCAAAATTAGACACTCATAGGTCATTTAACAGTCAATAGAAAAAGATATACTTAGGAGAAAGATATTCAACAAGGTTTGGTAAGCATTGATGATACTTTGACAAAGGTAGTTTGGACGTATATCTGAGTCATGCAGATTTATGATAAAAATTCAAATCATTTGGTCATTGCCATCAGAGGTTATAGGAAGCTTAGCCTCTACGAGCCAGGACTTGCTAATCAATGCAGAGATCATGTAATGAAGTGGTGGAAACTGCATCATATCACTACAAGTTACAAAAATTTAGCATCCACTGTATACCTAGGGGGAAAAATGATCTGGTGCCTAAGATTATGTATCAGAAGATCACTGTCCTTTATAAATAAAATAGATGACAAATACCAACCCCTCAAGTATCTTTGCAGATTTAACGAGTAAATTATACTAGAGCTAGTACTAGAACATCGTTACAGATCGGACTGTTCTCCACAACTGCATGGACACAAAAATTAATCTAAAGTTTAGAAACAGTGTTTTAGTAGACAGTGACTAGTCATATATTCATAACTTCCAAATTACATGGAATAAAAAGTGTTTAAAATATAGAGACCAGGAAAAAAAATAAAACCATGTGGGAACAGGTAAGGTAAATGTTACCCCTGTCATCCTGTCACCTACTGGAATTTTTCCAAGGTACAGAAGATGAGCTTACTTAATTTTCTTGTTCAGTTAGAAAAAGTCGTTTTATCTATTTGCCACTAGAAATTACAGAAAGGCATTATCCTTAAGGAGCCCAGAGTTTATGATCAATGTAGATTATGCAAGGAACTGGTAGAAGTTATGCATTATTGTAGGCTATAAAAACTTATTTCCTAGAAAGACAGAATCTGGTGTCTAATCATTCAGCAGAAGCTAGTTGTCTTTATAATGGACTGACAGATGACAGATTCTGTCCACAATGACTTATCCTCATTCTATTGCTCTCTGAACTTTGGTGAGAAAGATGAAAATGGGATAACAGTAATGATGTTGAGAATGAGAAGTTACTCACATGTATTTGATGATTAAAGGTTTATACAGTGATTTTCTCATAACAGCCCAATGAACAGATATAGCCTTTCCAGGGAGTTGGCTGTGAAAAGTAGGAGAGAAATTGAAAGACCTTGTGACACATGACCTAAAAGGTTTCATCAGACTGATACTGTACCATTGATGATCATCTCATTCTTTGAGTTTGTATCTCTGGGTAGTTGTATAATTAGCCAACATTGGTGTGTTGCACAACACATCTTTTTCCTGACTTGCTTATGAAAATTTCATGTAAGAATCAAAGGTAGTTTTGAAGGCTAGCTGTTTCCTTTCTATTTGATGGCTTCTCGTTTTGAAATTCCATTCATGAGAATAAATCTTAGTCCAAAACCCAAGAACTTAGGTAGTCAGGAGACCTAAAAATAAATGAATGGATGAAATCTAAAAATATGCTGACTCTCAATTTCCTTTCATTGGTTTTTCAATGAAGCTGAATTTGTGAAGTGAATGGATGAATAAGCATCTCTCTTACTATGTGCTGGATACTGAGGATACAAATAGAAAAATCCTTAGGGAGCTTATACTCTAATGGAGGAAACAACACACATGGAATGTGGTTTCTAGTGAGCAGCATTGTGATCTGCACAGAGGTGGTACGTGGAGTCTTAGAGGAGTAGATTGGCACAGGCACATCCCTTTCAAGAGAAATGGCAAGGTTGATTTGATCGCAGTTCCAGAACTGGAAAGGGTAGGGTAAGGCAAGGCAGCTGGTGAGATGAAGACCAAGAATTAGTAAGTGAAGTGGAACTGAGATGGGGCTTTCCTGAGATAGTGTTCCCAGATAGACAGTCATAATCAGGAAAGTGGATCCCTAGGAGTCTTCCAAGGTCTGATCTCTGGTGTGAGTGGAGGAGGTGAGGAGGCTGTAACTGAGTTGATATGGGTCAGCTCTGTTGTGTGGACTGGGTCCACTACAAATGTGTTCTCTGATCTTATCTTGGCTTTCAGTGTAGCAAGGCAAACATTCTGTTATTCCCTAATTGCTTTGTCATCCTCTCTCCAAAGTGACTGTTCCAAACATTCCTGACACTGCTCGAACCTCCCCTAGCACCTTCTGCCACAACCACCCTTTCAGCTAAGGATTTGGCCTCATCCTTCAAAAAAATGTTGACTGTTCCAAGAGATCTCCCCCCTCTCCCCTGCTCCTCATCTCACATCATAGCATTCATCTTCCATTATCTCCTTCTTCACTCTGGTCTTGAATTAAGAGGTGGCCTTTATCCTTGCCAAGGCAACCCCTTCTTATGTCCTCTTTGATTCCATCCTCACAGCTGCTTACACTGTAATTCTCACATTCATCTTCTGTGTTTCCTGTCTACTGGCTACCTACAAACATGCCCATGTCTTCATATCTTTAAAAGCACGTGTGCACACACACACACACACACACACACACACACACACAACACAATGCTTACCTAATCTGGCATCCTTACTCTCACTATCTACTATTCTGTATCTTTCTTGAAAAAGCCATCTCTACTTGGTTCCTCCACTTCCTGTCCTCTCATTGTCTCCTAACCTGTCTGGCCTCCCTCCTTTCACTCCCCGTCTCCTTGGAAGGTTCTTCAGTGGTGTCATTCTCACTAATAGTGGGCTCTATCTGCAAGTTTCTGTACTGGGCCTTTTCTTTGTGCTCTGTACTATGTCTCTTTGTAATCTTATCAATTCCCATGGCCTCATTGATCACTTCTGTGCAGAAGGTTCCAAGTTCTATCTATCCAGATGCCTGATTTCTCTCCTGAGCTGCTATCAAACATTAGCAACCACTTCTTAGACATCTCCAACTGGATGTCCCATGAGCACCTTAAACTCAGCATGTCCAAAACAGAACTCATTATCTTTTGCCACAAAATCCTCTTCTCTTCCTAACATCCCTATTACTATTGTCCTAGTTACCCACTCTCGGCTTCAGTGTCATCCTCTACCCCTCACTCTCCTCCAGTCCATTGCAAAATCTTGTCATTTCTTCCTTCGTAACATATGCAGCCCCCTTCTCTCTACTACTACTCTAGGCTGTCACCCACTGTGATAACCTTCTAACTAAGTGCCTTCTCCCTGAGACTACCCTCAATTTATCTTTATATATCTTGTTTGTACATAGTTGTTTGCATGTTGTCTCCTCCATTAGACTATGAGATTCTTGAGAGCAGGAAATAGTTTATGCCTTTCTTGGTACCCTAAGAGTGTAGCATAATGCTTGGCATATAGTAAGTACTTAATAAATATCTAGTTGATTGACTGACTAACTGGCTTCCCACCTTGTCTTTTCCTCACTCCAATTTATCCTCCATTTAACTGGCAAGGTGATTTTTATAGTGCAGGTAACTGAAAAATGTGGAAGGAATCTGTAAATTTTGAAAACTAATAAAATTAATCTCTCTCCCGTTTCTCATATATTTCCTTTTCTGTCCCATTCTCTGCCAGTAGCTATGACTTTCTAAAAATCCTTCCTTGGTTCTACCTGCAGATAATGGTACTTGGACCCAGCTGTGGCTTGTTTCTGATTATCACGAACATGGTTCCTTGTTTGATTACCTTAACCGGTATACAGTGACTATCGAGGGGATGATTAAGCTGGCCTTGTCTGCTGCTAGTGGGTTGGCACACCTGCACATGGAGATTGTAGGTACCCAGGGTAAGTGGCCACAACCAAGGAGGAAAGAAGTTAGGTAGTTCTTGAAAGGACTGTATCTTCCTGATTTTTATCCCCAACCTAAAATTGTACACTGCTAAGTAAGTAGCACCTACCAAAAGAATTAATCTTGCCTCTCATTATAACCTGGACTGTGTAAACCTTATGCCTAGTATGAAGTAGGCAAAGATTTGATTTTCTTTTACTTCTGTTTAGACCTGCCCTCAGATAATCAAATAGCTTAGCTATTTAGTTACCTATCATTAGGTAGTAAGAGTTTGTGATCTGTCAGCAAATATTTATCGAATGGTCTCATGTGTAGTAATCCTCTAGGAAGCCTATTAAAGGGTAGGAACTTATAATCTAATGATGTCGATGAGACTGATGAACATGCAATCAGTAGAGAACCCATGAAGTAATTATTTAAATGTGTCAAGCGGGAAAGCTAGGTTGGGAATATGTTGGTAGGTTGGATACTGCTAATCTAAGAATACTTGATGAAGAAGGTAAACACAGACCTTGAGCTATGATTCTGTATTATCCCGTAAACTTGCCAGAAAACCCTAGTCTTTTGCAGTCTGACTGGTGTCTTCTCTTACGGCTCAGTTGATAATCAGGGAGACAGCCACTGCTGGCCTTGACAATGGACAAATTTATAGAATTTAAGAATTGGAAGGGAGCTCAAAGGCTCGTGTAGTCCAACCCTTACCAGAAAGAAGCACGAGTCATCTGTTAGGTCTTGGTCCTATTCTTGACATTTACATGCCAGAGAACTCCCTCTTGGCCTGATCAGGTAGAACTTAACCAACAGTGCTGGCTTTGTCCTATTAAGAGACCCTATTTTCTTTGCCAGGGAAGCCTGGAATTGCACATAGAGACTTGAAATCAAAGAACATCTTGGTGAAGAAAAATGGAATGTGTGCAATCGCTGACTTGGGCCTTGCTGTGCGTCATGATTCGAGCACTGATACTATTGACATCGCCCCAAATCAAAGGGTGGGGACCAAGAGGTATGGAGAAAAACATGGCTTTAGACTTAACAAACAGTATGCTTTGAATGGTCTCCTCTCTGAGGAGCTTCATCAAAAAGAGAGAAATAAAATATAGGGGGAAAATGTGGGTCCTGCCCTTAGAAAACTGAAAATCTAGTTGAAGAGACAGAATATACATATAGGTGGAGAAAGGCATGCTATATACAACAAAAGTAAGTGTAAATTCAATTAATTAATTCAACATAAATTACATCTCAAAGCTACAAAACTCTAGTCAGTAGCACCATATTATCTGAGTTGAAGGTGTTCTTTGTATCCCTCTTTCCTGTTGACAGTTGTATTTTGTAGGGAGTGGGGCTGGGGGGCTAAGTATCTGTGGTATAAAAATGAAATGGATCAATTTTTTTTCAAAGAAAATATCAGTTATCCAGCTGCACAGTACCATATATCTGAATATAAGAGGGCAGTTCAGACAGAAGGAACAGTGTGAGCAAAGGCATGGAGGTTAGAAAGCTCAGGGCTAGGGATACAGCAAGTAGTATAATGTGACTTTTATTTTATTTTATGCCAATTCTTCCTTCTCCTGCCATCCTACCCTGAATCATTGCAGCTGTATCTGCATAGTAGTACCCACATCAGTGTTTTCACAGTCTGAGGCCTGAGATCTAATATTCTCTACACTGAGAGTGGCTCCTTAATAAAAGTTTACAAAACTCCATGGTGAAAAGACCAAAATTAAATCCAAAATATATTGGTGTTTTAAAAAAAATTCAGGAATTGATTATTCAGAACCTTTATAATCCTGTGAAAATGGAGATAATAATAGTGTCCTTCCCTCCATTATCCAAAGAGTCCTTGAAAAGTACCTTTATTTGAAAAGAAAAAAATCATCAAATTGACTGTTACTAAGTAGAGAAGTATATTAGCTGTATTTTTCCAGAAATCATGTTCTTTTCCATTACCATTTCAGATATATGGCCCCTGAAGTGCTGGACGAAACCATCAACATGAAGCACTTTGATTCCTTCAAGTGTGCTGATATTTATGCCTTAGGGTTGGTGTATTGGGAGATTGCCCGAAGATGCAATTCAGGAGGTACCGCTGCCTTTTGGTTTCTTCCCCCAAAATTCCAGAACAACTCTTAGTTTAGCTGTAGTTGATTAGATGTGACCGCTCCCTTTAAACAACTTTCTTCTCAGGATGTATGATTTGGGAGTGAGAATCATGCTTCCAGTTCTCACCAAAGGGATGAGATTCTTGCATCCAGGGTTCTCTAGCAGACTTTGTTAGCTTCCTACTGGAATTCTCTTATTAGGCCATTGTCTTTACAACCTTGTCTTTATTAGGCCACAGCTACCTGTGAAATTTAGGGATTATTCTGGGTGAGTGTGGCATAGTATTCTGTTAAACATTTTCCCTGGATCCAGTATTGCATACTCATTTTTTTTTTACCTCTAAGCAATAGTTTTTGCATATCTCGGTGCCATTCATAAGGAGAGTGAAAGAGTAAAAAAGAGCTAATGAATAAAGAAAGGACCTGAGAAGCCTTCTCTGCCCTAGGATGTGCAGCCCTTTCCCTGCACCCTCCCTTCTTCCAGGCTTTCAGCAGAAGCCTCTCCCCACTTGTGTTCTGCATCTTTAAGCTTTTCTATTCTGGAAGTAGTGATCTATAATTGTAAGTCACAAATGACTTTCATAGTACCAGAACAGCAATAGGTTAGAGAGGTGCACTGGTGCAGATATTTGTAAAGATAACTCATTATTAGAATTTTTTTTATAAGTTGCTTTTATAATTCTCTGCAAAAGTGTGACTGTGGAAAAGCTCATTGTGCCATATTTCATCTGTAAGACTGGGCTAAGGATATACTAAAATAGTGTATGGTTTGAGATAATAATACTACCTTAGTGCTTCAAGGTTTACAAAACACTTTGTTTTAACAACAGTCCTATGAGGTAGGTAGTACCAAATATGATTCCCATTTTACAAATGAGGAAATTGAGGTTCAGAGAGGTGGTAGTTAATCCAGGGTCATATTATATTAGATCTGGGAATCAAACCTATGTGTCCTGAGAATCAGGACAAGTTCTCTTTGGTTCTATCATGCTGCCTCTTCATTTCTCAGTGAAGGCACCAGACACTTCCCATAGAATTGTGTCCCCTCCCTAGCTTTAGTACATCAGCTTGCTGGGTTGCTTTGTTACTGCTTTTCTAGGAAATTCCTTAAATTGTTACATTGATTTTTGAGGAAATGTCAGTCGACTTTCTTGCTGACAACTCAGGTAAATCTCTCCTTCTACCCAGGAATCCATGAGGAATATCAGCTGCCATATTACGATCTTGTGCCCTCAGACCCTTCCATTGAGGAAATGCGAAAGGTAGTATGTGACCAAAAGCTACGGCCCAACATCCCCAACTGGTGGCAAAGTTATGAGGTAAGGATCTCTGCTGCTTCTATTGTCCTGTCTGTTAACTTCCTTTACCTGAGGATAAGAGTCTCTAGCTTATTTAGTGACCTATTGGTACTATATATACTGAGCATTCTGTGAGCATAAAACTGATTGAGTCTGGTACTGTACAGGGGGAAGCAGAGAGAGATCACAGAGGAGGAGACACAGTTCCCACTCTTGGGGAGTTTGGAATCTAAAAGAGAATTGACAAGACAGAAGAGACAGAGAGCAGAGGGAGCCAGTCAGCAAGCATTTATTAAATGCCTCTTGTGTGTCAGTGACGTGCTCAACACTGGGAATACAAGTAAAGGCAGAGCAGTGGTTGCTGCCCTGATGAGCTCCCATTTCAGGAGAGGAGACAGCATCTAAATAGCTAGGTGCACAAAAGATTATACAGAATAGATGGGAGGACAAGGAAAGCCTCCTGTGAAAGCTGAGGCAAAAGTCTAGTCTGGAAGAAAGCCAAGGGAACCAGAAGGGGGTGACAGAGGCAGGACATTCTTGTGGGGGGCGGGGGGGACCTGGATGGCCAGTACAGCTGCATCACAGACTACATGGAGAGGATGAAGGTAGAAGATTGGAAAGCTAGGAACGGTCAGGTTATGAAGGATTTTTAAGGGCCCAAAGCAGGGTGGGGGTAGCATGGCCATACTTAAACTTTAGAAGAATAAACCTTGGCAGCTAAAAGAGTGGTGGATGGGAGTGAGATACGGAAGCCAGTTAGAAGGCTATCCCAACAATACAGTGACAGGTAGTGATAGCCCTAAGGGGGCTCTGTGGGCAGAGGGAAGATTTTTGTGATGGATTGGATGTATGGGGTGAAGGACTGTGAGCCTGAGTGACTGGGAGGATGTTGTTTTTTTGTTGCTATACCACTGGGTTTTTTAACCTTCATTTCAGCAGCGATGGGGAAATTGGGAAAGAGGAGGGCTTTCTGGGTAAAGATGATGAATTCTGTTTTGGACATGTTGAGTTTAATATAGCCATGGGATATCCATTTGGAAATATTCAGAAGTTAGTGGTGGTTGTGTAACTGCAGCTCAGGAAAGAAATCAGACATCTGGATAGATAGACCCTGGAATCATCTGTCTTTAAGTGATCATTGAATCCATAGCAACTGATGAGATTAGAAAGCCAAGTTCCATTTGGAAAAGTGTAAAGCATTTGCTAAGCACACACTGTGTGCCAAATTCTAGGGATGCCGGCAGAAAGCATGACAACCCTTGCCCCCAAGGAACTCACATTCTCATTGTGCAATCCAGCTCATTTTCATAAAGTTCTTTGTAGTAGCAAAGAGCTGTCAATAGAGTAGATACCCATGGATTGGGGGATGATTGCATAAAGTGTGATGCACGAATGTAATGGAGTATCACTGTGCCATATGAAATGATAACAGTAAAGATTTCAGAAAAGCCTGGGACAGCTTATGTGAGCTAATACAGAGAGGAGGGAATAGAACCGGGAAAACAAAATATCCAGTGACCACAACAAACAAAACTGAAAACTGTGCTTAGAATGAGCAGACTCGGTCCCAGAGAACAGCTCTTCCTCCGTCCTTTGCAGAGGTAGAGGCTAAAGGTGTGCACTGCTGAACACACAGGCACACACAGCTGGTGGATCCTTTGGCTCTGCTGGACTGCTTTTTTTCCTCTTTTTTTGCTGAAGAGAATGGTTATCTTGGTAGTGATATGCCATATTTGAAAATGAAGGTGAAAAAAAAAACCAGTGGTATAGCAACAAAAGTTTTTTAACTGGAAACATTTTAAAAAGTTGATTTGCAAAGTGAGTGAGGAGTCCCTAACTTCCTGCAGTGTGTGAGCAATGATATAACTGGGATACTGAATACAGACGAGAGTCCTTCATCTTAAGTGGGGAAATAGTGCGCACATAACCTCAGGGTCTCACTGACTGGGCCAATAATATAATGCCTGTGGTGACCCCCCTCCCAGGATTTTTGGAAGATTGAAATGAAGATAAAATATATAAATCTTAAAGTGCTATGTAAGTGGCATCTGTTCTTCTTAGTATTATTATTATTATTACCATTTGGGGAAATCCAGGGAATAAATGACCAGACCCAAATAGCATCTCTTTGTCCATTTTAAGAATAGACCTCAAGTACATAAATTCTTGACTTTGTTTTTGTATCTTGGACCCCTTAGGTAGTCTGGTAAAATTTGTGGAGGCCTTTTTGGAATAATATCTTTAAAATAAAATAACACAAAATAAAGTACATAGGATTACAAAGGAGACCAATTATGCTGAAATACAGTTATCAAAATAGTTTTTAAAACAAATTTGCGATATAGTTCACAGGCCCCCTAAAAGAGGTTAAGAATCCTTGCTGTCGTGGATATTTCTGAAGCTAAGAAGCTTCTTCAGCTTGGCTTGCATTTTGGACCATTCGTTCCTATTGCATTACTTGGGAAAACAAGTACTTCCCCAGTCAGGCAGGGGAGTCAGGACCTCTGCCACCTCCGGCTTCTATTCCCCACCTAAAGCAGCAGGCCATAGCTTAGTTCTGAATAATCCTTTAACATCAGACTCAGTCTAATTTTAAACAGTTGCCTCAGTCAGGATAATTAGCTACAATGTAGAATATACTTTGTGAATTTTTTTAATCCCAAGTGACATCCCCCCACTTGCTAGAATGTTTCTAGGCTGTTGTTTCCTTTCTCCTAGATTGTGGCATGGGACTTCACATTCATTTTAATGTTAGCCTAAGCAAAACAAAATTAGGTGAATCCATTTTAAACTTCATAATATTTAATTTATTCCAAAGCTAAAAAGAAATGTTTTAGATGATTTGATATTTTATATCATTCAACTTATATATAGTATATGTATGTGTGTATATTATATATGTATATGCACACACATATATAGATATACATGCACACACACACACACACACACACACACACACATTTACTATGGGCATGAGAAGGTTCCTATTGAACCTTTAGGATCCAGGATATAGCTTTCCCCAGCTTCACTGGTGGAGTGAGAAGTGGTAAGAGAAGACTGACTCTTACCGCGGCACTGTATTGAGGAGGACACGGTGACAGTTGGAATATTCTGTGATCTCTTCTTCCCCCAGGCATTACGGGTGATGGGGAAGATGATGCGAGAGTGCTGGTACGCCAATGGCGCAGCACGCCTGACTGCCCTGCGCATTAAGAAGACTCTTTCACAACTCAGTGTGCAGGAAGATGTGAAGATCTAGTCCCTTCCCTGCCCCGTCCACATGCAGCTCTGGGCATCCAGAACCACACAGAAAACCTGCCATGCTAGAGGGTAATGGAGGCCTACCTCTCGTTTCTGCCCAGCCCTGTGTTCCAGGCTAGCCTGGCGCACAGGAGGGAAAGAGCCTGGGAGAGACGCTCTCACCCATTTGGGGTTTGAGATGCATACCTTTTTATGTTCACCTCCTAATGGCATGGAGACTGGCGAGCTATGGTGCCGAGGACTCAACGACAAGCTTATAGCTTTCTTCTAGTGGAAAGCTAAACCCCAGTACCTCTGGTTGTCTGGCTGGGAACTGTTACAGAGACAGCTTGGAAAAGGGCCGGGAAAAAGCAGAGCTGGGCTGCCATCACCAAGCTGCTGTAGAGTTCTCTTGTGGGAGCCTGCGCACAGCCCACAGAAATGGCCACGAGGAGCCGAGGTGACGCTCCCTCCCAGGGGCATCTTGGAGCCAAATGCACGAACGTCTGGAGGAATCATCCACGGAGATGGAAGAGGCTGCCTGTTGTGTCCGTTCTCACTGTGTGTGCATGTGCAAAGGCGTCTCTCCCTGTGCCGGGTCCATGCCATGCCCTTACACGTGTGTGTGTATGTGTCTGTGTGTCTGTGTGTGTGTGTCAGTACGCACTTAACTGCTTGAGCTTACTGTGCATGTGCAAGTCTGGGTTGCAGTCAGTTGTCTTTCAGTCTCAGTGTGCTGGTGCCTCTTTATTCAGTAGTGAGCAAAATATTGTTTCTCCAGGCTTCCCAGGGAGGCCTCTGTCTCTCCTTCCCTGGACTAGCCCCCTTCACTGGTTGACCCTTTCTGCCTAGGGACTCTTCCTTTTTCCCTTACAACTGACTGCCCTGCCTCACTCCACTCTTCTACTTCTGACTTCGGAACCAAAGCTGGCACAGATTGGCCATTTTTGCTTGGTGCCACACAGTTGCCTGTGGGTGGGGAGAAAATTTGAGGTCAAAATATGGGGCAGATGGAGGGTGGGAAGGGAATCTTGAGTGGGGTGTGAAGGACTAGGGAGTAGGGGTGAGGGAGGTATTACTGTGGCCAGTGGCAACTGAAATCTCAGCCAGACCAGGAATTTTATCTTTCACAGCACTAAGAATTAGCTGTGGTATGTAAAGACCCAGAACTTTAGAATCAGATTGGAGTACCCCATCCTCCTTTTGTATCCTAGATCCTGGAAACAGCAGTGTATGTTTTTTGGTGGTGGCTGGGTTAGTTTTGGGGGTGGGGGGAGGGAAGGGAGGGTACTGCATGGGTTTTGTTTTACTGGGTTATTTGATCAAGGTGGAGGACAGATGAGAGATTTGCATCCATTTCAGGGGCCCCTCGTAAAGACAGGAAATAGTTTGACAGGACCCTTTTTATTTAATCTGAGCATAGCATTTAATGAAGTCTAGAAGCAAGGTTGTGGGTGGTGATTTGGCCTGCGTCTCTTCCGTATATAATAACTCTGAAGCCATAACTTTTGACTGGAGTGGTTTGATTTTTTTTTTGTTGTTATTGTTATTGGGAGGGTCTGGATTTTAACTTTTTTTAATATTGTTAATTGTTTGTAAAAGAAAAACCTCTCTGTGTGTGATTACCTCTCAACCTGTTTGTTCTTAAAGAAATCACTGAAAAAGAGAAACCATCCAATCAAATGCACACAGCTTAATCACACTGGAACTGTTTGTTTGTGTACCTGAGCCTGTACTCAGCATTGAGAACTTCCTCCCTGCTTTGGGGTCCAATCCTCCTTCCCTTCTCTTCAGTACCACACCCTCTACCCCCACTCCAGCTGGTCACATGACTGGTTACACCCTCTCCTGAGCCAGGAGGTGGACCTTACATGCCGACTGAACAGACTGATTTTGTGGAGTGGCGACTTTGGGACAGAAAGACGCTTGGCTTTGAGAGCTTTTGGAGCCAGAGGTTACTGCTCATATTTGAAAAAGCCCTAGCCATTGCTGGAATCCTTTAGCTTCTCATCCCTCAAACTGGCCCAGAGCCAGTCAGCAGCACGTATTAAGTGCCCAGTGCCCACTTTCTACAGCACCTGTATGCCATGGAAGACCATGGAGCAAAGAGAAGACAGCAGCAAAGATACCAAAGGTGAGATGTGTGACCAAGATTAGCTTAGTGATCCAAGCCTCAGGTTGGACCTGGGACCCAGCATCCCAGACTAAATGCCAGCAGGATTACTTTAAGAGTTACCAGTCTCAGTAGGCTACATTCATGCAAAGGTCTTCCCTCCCTTCCTTTCATCCCCTTACTTCCAAGGGGAAATCTCTTTGCCTTTGCTGACTAGTAGAATCCCATCCCCCTCCCTCCCAGCAGGCCAAAGCCAAGACTGGAATGTGTGGAGGAGGTAGACCCTTTCCCCATTAGAGCATTAGGGTGACTACCATAAACCCCTCTTTTTCCTTCTCATATTTATGTTTCTGTTGTGTTACTTCTTTTCTTGCATTATGGAATTTCTCCCCATTCCCTAAACACTTGAGGCCATTTGGCCAAAGACAAATCTTTTAGCACTTAACTTTGTCATTAGTGTCGTCAGTTTACCCCCTTCTGGCCTCCAGTTGACCCTCCCTATAGCAGAGCTTTGGGAGCTGGAAGCCAAGGATAATGATAGGAATTTAAGACTCCTAAGTCCCCATTTATAGCTAGCTAGCCTTCAAGGTCTGTCTGAATCCCTTTCTCCAACCAGTGACATCCAAGTGGATCCTAAAGCACTTAACCAGCTCCCCTAGTCATTTCATTTTGCTCACCATCTCCAGAGTTCAGCCACCTCAGGGGAAGAATGTGGCAGCTGTTTGGGGCAACCCCACTAAAACTCCACCTGAGAATGAGGGAGGGACTGAAGTTGTGTCCTTGGATCAACCAAGGCTAGCCTTGATCCATAGGATTGCCCTGCACCTTTGGATCCTCGATTCACAGACCAAGTTCAAGTCCGTTCTTACGTCGCCATCAAGCCCCAGAACGGCTCCTCGGTACTTGTTTGTTATTTTGTACATTTTATTAGAAAGGACTGTAAAATAGCCACTTAGACACTTTACCTCTTCAGTATGCAAATGTAAATAAATTGTAATATAGGAAATCTTTTGTTTTAATATAAGAACAAGCCTGTCCGATTTCTGCTGTACATTATTAAAATGTTTTATTCACAGGGCTTTTCATTTGCTCTCAATCATATGCATGTAGGATTAAACAGTGGTTCCAGAATTGACTCTGTAGCTTGGAAAGAACCAGTTTGTTAAGCTTCCACAGTCACTTTTCCCCCAGCCCTGTGGTAAGATAGACATTTCTCAAGTCACAGTACTTTGCTGTTCAGTATGCAGAGTAAGAAGACATAGTAATCACAAGTCCAGAGGACCTGCTAATATTGTGTATTGGGCCTCACTGACCTTCCTGACCCTTCCATTTAAAGGAGAGAACCTTTTGTCCGGGGCAGGGAACACCAGCAGCAAACAGTCAGACTAAGGACTTCTGTTTCCTAGCTTGTTTGTTTTTTCTCCCTGTATAATTACCTAAAACAAGAAAAGCATCTCCCAAACAAATTTGTGGAAAGTTGCCTGGGTTGGATGAGTGTATTTGTAGACTTCTCTTTGGTTGTAAGTTAATGTCATTTCTCCTCTCCATCCCTAGTTTAGAGAGCCTAGAGCAGTGAGTCCAGTTGTGGGTTTGACAAATTAATATTCTCCCTGCTGGGTGGCCTGCATTAAACATTAGATATTCACCATGGTGAAATTGGACAGCTTCAAGGATTGTATACATCCCAGTACACCATGAGATAAGAGCTCAGTGTCAACTCTCTCTTTACAAATGAGGAAATGGGTCCATAGAACTGGAATCACTTACCTGTGTCACAAAGCTCATGAATACTGGCAGACCTGAGACTTATAAATCAGGGCTTCTAATTCCAAGCCAGGTACTCTTAGTTTCAAAAAAGAAAGGGAAAGAAAAAACAACAAAATACTATTGTCATTTCCTGGTGGAGGTTCTCCCTCTTCCCATAATAGAACCTTGGCTTACCACATTCACATATTGCAGTTCACCTATTTCTTAACTGATGGACACTTTATGTCCTTTTTTTTATGCTACCATAGAACGTGTTACATGAATTTTTGTTATGTATAGTATATGACTAGTATATACTTCAGAGGGAGATTAATGGGTCAGTGGGTGTGCATACTTTGATTCCTTCTCAGATGGTTCCAAACCAATTTCCAGAATAATTGGACCAATTCCCAACTCTTATCAGCAGTGTGTTAATGTGCCTCAATTCTCATATCCCTTCCAGTATTGATTCTTTCCATTTTTCATCATCTCTGCCAGTTTGAATGTGAGGTAAAAACTTGTCTGATTTTGCATTTCTCATTATCTTGGAGCACTTTCTCATATGGATGTTGATCATTTGCAAGTCTCAGGTGTTCCTTCCATTATAATATGGTGACTCCAAGGAGTTTGGAGTTAGAGGACTTAGTTTCAAATCCCATTTCAGTCACATACTACCCCACATGATTTTGGTGAGTCCTTTACCTCTCAGGGCCTCAGTTTCCTTATCTCCAAAATGAGAGAGTTGGATCGGATGGTCTTGAAAGTCCTAACTTTAAAACTATGATCTCTCCCTCACAACTCCAAACCTAATTGCTTCCAGTCATCTGGGAAACTTATGGGTGAAGATTCCCCAGGTTGTATTCCACATTTGAATACATTATTAAAATTGGACCCTTGTGGTAGATTTATTCCTTAAGCCTATGCTTAGCAAGTCCTTTCATCGGACCAACTTTGTGCTCTTTTGATGTCTTTTCACAAAGGATACTGCTATACACACCCCATATTTTTATCTTCCCATTCAAACCAGGCTTACCCTTCCTAAGTCCTTATTTCCCTTAGGCCCTTTACCTGGGATTTAGAAAGGAATACATGAATCTACTCCATTCCTCAATTTTCCATCATATTCCCCTGGGCATAAGAAATGGGTATCCTGGTGCTTTCCATTCCCCTTCTATACACTAAGCATCAGAGTTCAGTGCTTAAGTTGCCTGCCTTTTTAACCCATGTATTGCCATCCCTGGATGGGCTGGAGTCAGTCATGATTTCTTTTTATTTGAAAGAGACTTGAGGTCCTCTAGAGTAGTGGTATAAAACTCAAAACAGAAACCCGCAACCAAACAGTACATAAGGATCCCTGTAGGTCCCATGTTGACTTAGGAAACCACGATGTTAAATGTTTCTGTTTTTTCATACATTAACACATTCAAATAAAGAATGTATATAAAATGTAGATTTTAACCTGGTTCAGACCACACTTGGGAGTATTGTGGGCCACAGTCATGTTAGACACTTCTGGTGTGGACCAGCATTCTTCCCAAAGCGAAAGGTCCCTGGATCGTGGTCCCCTAGCCTCTGCTGGAATAATTACTGTACCAAGAAATTCACCAAGTATTTATCATGCCCACAAATCCTTAAGCACCTGCTAGGAGCCTGCATGCTTTTGCAAATAACTATTGAAACCTGAATTTGAAAACTAACCAGGGGGCCACCTATCTCAAATATAAGACATTTAGGTTGCCCTTTGACATTTCTCAAAAGAAACTACACATCGACAGAAAGCTAATAACGTAAATGATGGATTTACCAAAAGACAAATGAAAGAGGGTGGAGGGAAGTTGAAGATGAGAAAAGAGATTTGAGCTTAAATAATTTTACCAAGGCCACATAGGTGAATGGTTTTCTGACTCCAAAGCGTGTATTTTTTTTTTAATTCAGTTTTATTTTCAGGTCCACATTTCCTCACACCCTTTTGAGAAAACAAAGGAACACAAAACCCATTACAAACAAGCTCTTTCTTGAAACACTTCTTTGGATCCTTGAAGTGGGATGTTGGAGTGGAGCAAGGATGTCCTTGGATAGTCCCATTTACTTGGGATCCTGACGTCCTAAACTTTATAGACATTAGGGTGAGACCAGATGCAGAATCTTGGCTTAGGTACCAAAGGGGATTTTAGAAAGAGGAGGAAATGCAGACTGGGACACGCAGATAACATCCAAGCTGCTTCTCTGTTGTCATGTCTGACTCTTTGTGACCCCATGAACTTGTCCTGGGGATTTTTGTGGCAAAGATACTGTACTAATTTGCCATTTACTTCTTCACTGTGTCCCTATTTTACAGATGAGGAAAGCAAGGCAAACCCAGAGTCACACAGCTAGTAAGTGGTTGAGCTCAGATATGAACTCAGGTCCTCCTGAGCCCAGGCCAAGCACTTTATGCACTGGGCCGCCTAACTTTTTCAGCCAAATTCAAGAAATCACAAAAAGCCAAGCAATATAGATTGGGGAGGGGGGAGGTGTGCAGAGTTAACCATCAAAAAAATGGGTTTGGGGTTTTAAAAAATTTATTCTTAGTTCTCAACATTCACTTTATAAGATTTGAATTCCAAATTTTTCCTCCCCCCTCCCCAAGATGGCATGCAATCTGATATAGGCCATACATGTATTACGGTATCCCATATTAGTCAATGCTGTGAAAGAAGAATCAGAACGAAAGGGAAAACCAAGAGAAAGAAAACAAAAAGAAAATAGGCTTCAATTTGCAATCATATCCATAATTCTTTCTCTGGATGTGGATAGCATTTTCTATCATGAGTCTTTTGGACTCATCAAAATCATCTAAAATTAACCCCTATTAGAGCACAATACAGTTCTGAAAGGTATGATTCTGCCCTATGGGGTGGGGGGGGGCTCACAGTTTGATACTGACTCAGAGGTGACATAGCTAAAGACAAAGTCCTTCCAGACTTAAAATACAAGACACCTTGAATTAATCCAGGAATAAGCAGTAAGATACTCCTCATCAGGGAACTCTACATGTTTACCATGGTGAGGTCAAATGGCCTCGAGTGTTCTGTGGCCAGATGGTAGAGCTGGACAAAGTTAGATGATTCACCTTGCATCAGTCTGAGAAAGCTCCGTAGGGAGTGGTGGGGCAATATGGTAACTCTCGCTTTGGAGGTGAAGGACCTGAGTTCAAATTCCACATCTGTCACTACCTGTATGGACTTGGCAATCTGCTTCCTCTCCTAGGGTTTTAATTTTCTTATCTGCAAAATGAGGTTAGACTAAATAACCTCTGGGGTCCCTTCCAGCTCCATATGATCTAAACTTTTCAGGAACTATTGTTAATGATTAGATGATGGGCTAAGAACATACCAGGCAGATGATAGCTTGGAGGGAGAAAAGGAACAAGTTAAGTAATGACATGAACAGGTGGGCCTAAAAGGAGTGGAGAAGCAGCTGAAGGAATGAACTGAGAGCCTGAGTTTGAGGACAGGGCTGTCCTTACTTGGATGTTTGGGGGAAGGGAGAATTACTATGAGGAGAACATGATCAAATGACCATTGTGTTTCTACTATACTGACTTCTTTAGAAGGTGACATCTTTGGGTAGACTCCCAAATCTCTCCCCAGTATTCACTCCCAAAATGGGGGAGGAGAGATATAAGTAAGGATTGGGTATTTAGGAGGAATGCCAGAAGATGACCCTTACTGGAGATTACTAAGCAGCCCTGACATCTGCCACTATGCCCTCCATTGGGCTTAGAGGACGGAAGGAAAAGGAAATTAAGTTCCAGGGCCAAGATTCTTAGGTCCCTCTAGATTGGGTGGAATTTATCATGTTTCCCCTTTCAGAGACTATCACACACAATCTCTCTCCCATGGAAGTCTTTGGCCTTAGGAGGGCCAAAGAAAAAAACAACAGCTCCCAACCCACCCAGCTGCCCACCAGCTGTCACTGCTTCCCTGGATTGGATGCCATAGAAAAATGCCATGCAACACAGGACCCAACCCCTCATTCTTGGTGGAACTGGTGACCCAGCTGTTTTCTAAGGCCCTCCTCTGCCAAGCTCCTAACAAGAAATTGAAGCAGCCAGGGACCAAAGCAATCTGGAATCCAGCATTGGAACCTTCTGATTACCCATTCAGAGCCCCAGAGTGACCAAATTCCCCTCTCACTTGACTTAGAGTGTAGTGAGGACTTAAGGAGTAGGAGAATGACAACAAAAAAAGCTGTTTGGGTTCCTTAAGGACCCAAGGAAAAGATGGGCCTGGGACCCAAGTTTACTGACTCCATGACAATGGATAGCATCCTTAATCCAAAGTGGCAGAAAGCAGTTTCCAACTCCTAACCCTACTCCTGGCCTATTTCCAGTCTCTAGGGTTCATAACCAGAGTATCATGGGTAACACAAAGAATTCTGAATATTTTCCAACCTTGTCTTTCCCCTCCCACCCAATCCCAGTCCTCTCTCCTGAGGTTTCTGGTATACTGAAGAGAGTTCATTGGGAAATGAAGACATGTTCCTTCCTTTGAGAATTCCCAGTTTGATGAGAGAGACTGAACAGAGGAATCCACCTGATTGTGCACAGATGTGCTAAAAGGACATAGCATAATTGGGTGATTTATAAAAGAATAAATCTGAAGGAAAATACACTTCTTCTCTAGACAGCACATTCTACTCTTTCCTAACTTAGAAATGTCTAAAGTAGCTTCTGCAGTTTCCATCCCCTGCTTCTAATTCTGCCCTCTGGGACCAAGAAGAGAAAGTCAGACCCCTGTTCCAAATGACAGCCCTTCAGATACTTGAAGATAGCTATCATTCCTCTCCCCCACCCCCTAAAAGCCCTAATCTTCCCTAGATTAAAAATCCCCAGTTCCTCCAACCATTCTTCATATTTCATTTTTCAAGGCCATTCCCTGTCCTCGTTGCTAGGAACTTTCCAGTTATTTCACCATACCCTTTTTATATTGAAGTACATCATAGAAGTCTTCCTGAAAAAGAAAGAGCTACAGAGAAACAATGGCTTGCCTTACATAGCCACTTAATGTTTACTAAGCATTTAATATACATTATATTTACTCAGTTCTCACAGAAGGAGGGAGTTAAATGGGAATGGTAGCATTACTTGCACTCCCTGTCTCAAGGGAGATTGGAGGAGAGAACAAGGAAGAAACTTCTGGCAGGAAGATAAAAAGCGAGATGTTACTATTGGCTTCTTTTCTAGCTTACTGAAGTGCATCCTGGGGCCTCAACCCTAGGTAGGTGGTACAGGTATTCTATTCTAATAATTCAAGGATCTGTGGTTGTATTGTATGGGTCTTCCCTCCACAGAACCAGATTGCAGTTTCCCCTAAGCCTCTCCAAATTTAGCTGGGCTGGGCCTCATGGTTCCTGCCAGAAGTTTCTTCCTTGTTCTCTCCTCCAATCTCCCTTGA
>NW_027185811.1:117379-145630 GCF_028583685.1 Petaurus breviceps papuanus | reverse complement strand
TGTAGCTGGGTAGTGTGGTGGATAGAATGCCAGAATGCCAGGCCTAGAGTCTGAAAGATTCCTCTTCCTAAGTTCAAATGCAGCCTCAGATTCTAGCTGTGTGACCTTGGACAAATCCCTTAACTTTGCCTCAATTTCCTCATCTGTAAAATAAGCTGGAGAAAGAAATGGCAAACCACTCCAGTATCTTTGCCAAGAAAACCCCAGATGGGGTCACAAAGAGTTGAACGTAATTGAAAAACAACTAAACACAACAAAAAAGTCCTCATAGGACACTTCTTCATTGGGCTCATATGTAAAGCCTTTCCAGATTGCTAAAACCTTCCAGAATCTGTACTCCACTGAGGAAACCTTATAAAACACCTTCACCTCCACACCAGTAATCAGAGGTAGACTCAAGTATAAGTATTATTATTTCCATTCTACAAATGAGGAAACTGAGGGGCAGAGAAGTTACTAGCTAAAGATCTCATAGCTTAAGTGGCAGAGCCTGAATATGATTTCCTGCCTCCAAAGTCATCATTCTTTTCAACCATACAATGTTTAAAGGCTAAGTAAGCTAAAAGGAGAGAGTGAACATTGGGAGTATGCTGGGCTCCCCAACTTGAGTGATATTTAGAGGACATGAAAAGTGATGAGAAGGCAGAGGGGGCAAGAGAATACTACTGAAGGAGAAAAGGGAATAAGGCACTGGTTAGCCTGGGGAAGAAAAAGCTATGGAAGTTGAATGACAAACCCCAAGAACTGCTCAGGATAGAAGGCATTCTCTTAAGATTCCTTCACTTGACTGAGCACACACTAAGAGAAATTAACTTGAGCTACCGCAGGGCACAATGAGGTTGGACTGAAAGTAGAACTGTCCACAGGTAAAGGAATCTCTTGGTCCCTCACATAGAATCACAGAATGTCAGAGGTGGAAATTTAGAGATTAGCAGTAGTAGTCTAACACTTTGTAGATGAGGATACTTGAATCCCACAGTGGGGAAGTGACTTGCCCAAAGTCTCATAATGATTAGAGGCCGAGAGTGGAAAGACCACCCAAATGCTTCAGGAGATCCAGATTTTACACAATTGTGCCACTTCTGTGACTTTGTGGGACAGCTGAATAACCTTGGTCATTTTTCTACTCTGGGCCTCTGGGAACTGAAGAAAATGTTCTCTGAGATACCTTTTAGCCAGAACTAGCTGACCAAGGGAAGCTTAAAGACCGATTTAGATGTCTGAACGTAAAGCCCTGGGGTCAGAGTAGAAAGACGTGTGAAGTTGCGGCATATCTTTAAAGATAACAAACATTCACAGTTTTCTGGCCTGACTGGAGGCAGAGAGATATAGATGGATGAGATTATTTTATAAATCCCCTCCCAGCTAGGGGTTTGGTGTTTCCTGCAGAGGAAGCCTACGGCCTGCAGAGGGAACCACTACTCTATACCAACCCTATCCTTGGCGGCTATGGTCTGTCTCTGGGGCTAGGGAGCTTTGTTTGCCATAGGGAAGGAAAGGGGAGGCCGTGAAGATGCCGGAAGGGAAAAGGGAGAGGAAGGAATAATAACTCTTCTGGCTTCTGGCATAGGATTGGGATGCTTTGTGACCTGAAAGTAGCCCAGGATCATCAACATAGCTTGGGAACCTAAAAGAAACCAGGCAGTGGGCCAAACAGAAATGGAGGCTCTCTGCCCTGCCCCCATCCCCCCCATCTCCCCACCCCCCAAAAAAGGTCCTTCTGTGGATAAGAGGCTAACTTTGAAGCTAGTGTTCTTTGATTTCATGGGACCATACATTTAGTGCTAGAAGAAGCCTTAGTCATCAGTTAGTCCAAACCCTCTTCCTTTACAAATAGAGAAACTGAGTCCCAGAGAGAGGATATAACTTGCTCAAGACCACATGAAGAACTGGAAATTAAGAATACTCCAAAGGACTAAGCTGCTTCAGTTGACACAGTGCATTTTTAAAAAATCTGTAAGGCAAAGACAATAGAGATAGAATGAAAATTTTTATTTCAAAGTAAAATTATAAAATTTTCACATCATTGAACACACATCTGAGAATTAGAATGTTAATAAGAGCCAGAGCCTGGATTTAAAATGCTTCTCTTCTGATACCAAGTCCATTCCCCCCTTTCACTCCCCCCAGTCTGCCTTCATACCAAGAGGATGGGTTAAAAAAAATCACCTCTTGAGTTTTCGTTTTAGAATATTTGGAATAAGGGTTCAGGCCTCAGAGTCCGCTAGAACAGTGGGAAAACTGGAATAGAAACCAACTTCTTCCTTTCCTGCCTTTCTTCCTTCCTCCCCCCCACCACACACCCCCCTAACACAATCTGGAAGTGGTAGCAGACGTCTGTGAGGACTCTGCTCTGTTACCAAGAATTGCTGCTACACAACAGACTTTCAGATGGCTCCCACCAGCCATCAGCCTGATGGCCATTTGGTAGCACCTTTGGAGGAGAGGAAGAGAGATAGAAGCATGGAGCATCCCAATAATTTCCAAAACACTATACAGCCTACCCTGTGCCTGGGTTGCAGCCATCAGCACCTGAAGCTCCTCAGGGGTATAAGAAGTATCCTCTGCTCCCCTGAACACACACCTAAAAAGTAAGGAAATACTTTCTTTTCCAGTTCTGAGTGCCTTGAGACTGACTAGGGGAGAGACAGAGACAAGTAGAGAGGCAGTCTACCTACCCAGAGCACTTCCTTGCTTCCTGTTTGAGACCTCCTCTGGTGGAGGTTGGGTGGCAATGGCTTTCTTTTTTTTTTTGGAGGGCAATTGGGGTTAAGTGACTTGCCCAAGGTCACACGGCTAGTTTTTGTGTTAAGTGTCTGAGGCCAGACCCAAACCCAGGTCCTGCTGACTCCAGGGCTGGTGCTCTATTCACTGCGCCACCTAGCCACCCCGGCAATGGCTTTCTACTCCCTCTACCCCAGTTCCTGTGGCCACTGGCCATAACCATCACCTCTTCACCACCACTCCAATTGACCCTTTTAACTTCTTACTTAGGGTTCACATAGTGTTAGAGACTACTGGGCCATCCTACTCTATCCAGAACATCATGGCATCTTTCAAGAACTGAGTCTAGAACAAAGTCAGAGCCAGACGGACTCCTTTCCCAGCCTGTGTACTAGGGCCTCTTGCCCTCCTCTCCCCTGTCATCTGCTTCCCCAAGAATTTAGTCAAAGGCTTTCAAGCTCTACGCATCCAACCTGTGGGAGCTCTGAATGGTTCTGTGTAGGAAATTCAGTTTATTTAAAAACCTGTTTATTTATTCACCAGCCCTCTGGAAGGAAGATATGAGCTCGTTCTCCCTGGGGGTACAGATCTGACATTTCCAAGGCACAGCTCAACCAGGAGTTTTTCCAGGTGGGGCCAGCCAACTTGACATATGTAGGGACTGGGCTGCCTTTGGATTGGGGAACTCCCTTCTCTGGGCATTGGTTTACTACCTAGCTGGTAACACCTGGTGGCATAATGAATAGAATGCTGGGGCTAGAGCCAGGAAGACCTGAGGTGAAATTCAGCCTGAGACACTTCCCAGATGAGTGACCCTGGACAAATTACTTAACCTTTTTCTGCCTCAGTTTCTTCAGCTCTAAAATGAGGATAAAAATAGTACTTACTTCTCAGTACCTACTTCTTGTTGTGAAGATAAGATGAAATAATATTTGTAAAGTGCTTAGCACAATAATCTAGCACATATTAGGTGCTTAATAAATGTTTATTCCTTCCCACCCACCCAGTTCTTTTCTCTCCCCTTCTCTATCCTCCCTTCCCAGGGGTAAAGAATTCCTTCTAGCCTGTCCTCCCCCCCCCCCCCCCCCCACCCATGCGGATGGCACTAGTAATCCCTTTCTGCTTTCTTCCCCTCTTCAGCTTCCAATCCTGATCCAGTGGGGTCTGCCTGGTTTTGGTGTTCTTTCTGTTTCCACCCTCCATTTGCCTCTCCTTGTTTCCATCCCACCCCCAACTCAGCTTCTCCCTCCACCACTTTCATCTTGGACCCTCCCCAAATCAAGCAGACCCGGCAGATCTCCCCAGATCTTGATCATACTTCCCAAGAAGCCTCCCCCTTTTACCCACCAACCATCCCCTTTCTAGCCTCCCACAGCCCTCCCTGTCCCTCAAATTTCCTCCCAGAAAGCCCCCACGACTTCATACTTCTCCATAGAGACCTCAGCCTCCTCCCAAGAGCTGAGGATTGCCATACCTCAAACCCAAGTCTAGCCCCTTTTTTGCCTTAGCTGCTCACAAGGATGGAAAGGTTTCACCGGGGAGGACTGGACGTCCAGTTTCCCCCCCTGGTGGGCGGGGTTTAGCGCACGGGGCGTGGCCTTTGCTATAAGATGGGAGGAGCTTCCCTTGTAGTCGGAAAGGAGCGAGGTGGAGCCTCCGGATCTGGGGGCGGAGCCCTGGGGTCGGTCAAGCTCCGCCCCCTAGTCGACTCGAGGGGCTTATAAAGAGAGCCCACTGAGGCGTCCGGCCCCCCTCTCAACCCAGAGGAGAAGCGGCCGAGCCCGAGCGGATTGTGGAGCGGCGGATCGGCCTCAGGGCCCGGAGACCCCGGAGACCGGCCACAGCCATGACCCTCCGCCACCTTAGGAAGCTGCAGCAGAAGGAAGAGGCAGCGGCTGCGCCGGACCCTGCTACCGCTGCCCCGGATCAGGGGGCGGCCCCGGCCCCGGCCCCGGCCCCAGCCCCGGCCCCAGCCGCCTCCTCAGGGGAGGAGCTGTACGCCGCGCTCGAGGACTACCACCCGGCTGAGCTGTACCGCGCGCTGGCTGTGTCCGGGGGGACCCTGCCCCGTCGCAAGGTGGGCTCCACCGGCCGGGGGCCCCCTCTGCCTCGCGCTCCTCCTCCCTGCCCCCCAGCGCCCCGCTTTGCTGCTGCTGCTGCTCCTCCTCCTCTCTCCATCTGGCTTTCTCCCCCACACCCCCTCTGTTTCCCCCTCGCCTCCCATCCGTCTCTCCCGCACATTCTAAGTGTTTCTTCGGTCTGGGACCTCCCCCCTCCTCCTTTCCTCGGCGACTCGGCTCCCCCTCACCTCCTTCTCACTCCCGTCTCCTTCCCCTCAATGTCTTCTCTCGATCCCCCCACCCTTCACCTTCCCTACTCAGAACTCTTTCCCCCACCCTGCCCCATCCCTTCTCTTTTTGGGACTCTTCTTCCTCTTCCCCCCACCTTCCCTGCTCGGGACTCTTCTCTTTCCACCCCCTGCCCCCAACATTCCCAGCCCTAAGACCCTTTCCATCTCTCCCTCTCTACTCCGGACTCTTCTCTCCCCCCCCGCGCCCGCGCGCATCCTCACTCAGGACTCTACTTTCCCTTCCCCCCCATCCCCACTCGGGACTCTACTTTTCCTCCTCCCCCATCCCCCACTCGGGATTCTTCTTTCCCTCTCCTCCCCACTCGGAACTCTTTAACACTCTGACCCTATACGTGACTATTGGCTTAGAGAGCTTGGTGCTGTTTCCCCGCGGGCCCTCTCTGGAAGCTAGGGCAGGGATCCTGCAGCCCTGGCGGGGGGAAGCAGGGGAGAAAGAGTTCTGAGGGTCCCATGAAACCTGGAGGAGACACCTCTCTAAGGCCAAGATAGGGAAAAGGGTCTCGAAGCAGACAGAGGCGTCTGTTTTGGATGTGGGAGGGAGGCCGAGAGTATTGGAGATTACCCAAGGGCTCTGTGTCGGCGAAAATCTCTGGTCTTGAGGGTAGGGAATGGGATTGGAGAAGGGGCATCCGGGCTTCGGAGCTGGATGTCCTGGCCTGCTGACCCAGGGCGAGGGTGGGGGTGGTGTGGGGTGGAGATCCGGAGCCACCAAGTCCCCAACAGTGGCCCCTAGTCTCTTCTCCATAGCCGCAGGGAAGGGGGGGCGTCTTTGGGGCAGGAAGGATGCGAACCACGCCCTCCTTCACCCCGGCCCCACCTCCAGTCCTCACAAGCTCTGGGGCTAAGGGAACTGGAAGACCCAGAGAAAGAGAGGAGGGGACATACAAAGCTCTTCAACGAGTGCACAATTCAGGTTAACCAGGTGGAGGACTTCGATCTGGGCTGGGGGGGCATTCACAACAAAAACCTAGTCTTCTTTCCTCCCCGACACTGGTGCCCCGAGCCCCACCCCCACCTGCACCGCCCCCTCTCCCCCACCCCCCACAATGAATGGCTTGTTAGATGTTAAGAATTTGCATTTTATGAAAATCAGATTGGGGAACAAAGAGGGCTCTCTCTGCCACCCCCACGTCAGATTTAGAGGGACCCCTGCCCTGGCTGCTTCTTTCCGGGACATTTCAGTGAGATGCAGGGAGGGGTCACCCCTTGGGGGAGACTAGGAGGGGTAAGGGAGAGCAAGGACAGCTGTGATGAGGGGAGGAATAGTGGAGTGGGGGCAGTGATCTGTTGGGAGGCATTTTAGAGCTAGGGTGAGGGTGGGCATGCTTGTTCACCAGCCCCAACTCCAATGAGCAGGCTTGATATTCCACCTCCAAACAAAAGCAACTATTTTGGAGAGTAACCCACTGAGTTGACCAGAGTTGGGTGGGTCATAGATGGGCAGGATGCAATTGGGTCTTCAGAGCTGGGTTTTCAGAGGGCTGCTGGAGCAGCTCGGGAGAGTGCTAGGGTCCATGGGAGTCTTCAATGCCAGTTTTCCTCAGTGTGGCCAAGTGTCTCCCACTTGAATGAGTCAGGTGGGAGAGTGGTTAGCATGGTCAAAGGGAGCTTGCCCCCACTAGGAAGGTGGAAAGCCTGGGTTCTGGTGACTATTGCATTGTAGGATGACCCTTGACCCTTGGGTCAGAATCCTGCTTCTTTCTCTGCCTCATTGAGAAATGCTCCCTTTCACTCTTCCCACACTCTTGGAGTCAGAAAACTTACTCAGCAGTTGTGTACCCTTGGCAAGTCATTTAATATCTCTGGGCCTCAGTTTCCATACCTAATAAAACAGATGGGTTGGACCAGTCCAACGTTAAGGTCCCTTCTAGCTCTAAGTCCTGTTATCTCTCTCCTCAGTAAGAGTTTCCCCGGTGATACAGAGGCCTATTTGAAGTAATGGGAGGCCCTTTGGCCTCCATCAGTGTAGTTGGCTAGTGGTTTGGGCAACCGAGAGCCCAGAGGGTCAGAGGCTTCCCTCTGTCCCTCTGCACATGTCCTGAGACAAGTGGTGTCCATAGTCACTCCAGAAATACGTGGTGAATTGGAGCTGGGGAGTACACTTGGTGAAAGGTGACCTGAGAATAAAGAGCATGGCAGTATGTCTGCTTTGTGGTCTGACTTTGGCCTTTACTTTCTCCATTCTTTAGCCCTGCATTCATGTCTCTTTCCCCTAACCCCATCTGAGGTAAAACTAAGAAGTAGAGAGGGTGGATGCCAGGAACAGGGTCCTGAACTACAGTGCCCTGCTCCCAGGCCAGGGTTCTCACCACCTACCCTGTGGGCACCTGTGCAGGGGAAGTGCTCTCCCCACTGTTGTCCCTACTGATCTCTCTCTCTCCCTTTCTCTCTCTCTCTCTCTCTTTCTCTCTCTCTCTCTCTTTCTCTCTCTCTCTCTCTCTCTCTCTCTCTCTCTCTCTCTCTCTCTCCTTCCTTCCTTCCTTAGGGTTCAGGTTTCCGATGGAAAAATCTCAACCAGAGTCCAGAGCAGCAACGGTGAGCTGTCCTCCCCTTTCCCAGTCTCCTGTCCCACTTCTCCCCATTTAGGGAGGAGTGGGCCAGGTGGAAGAGTGGGCTGAGTGAAGGGGGTGGCAGAGAAGAAGGGAGTGGGAAGGTTTGAGTCATTGGGTGTTCTACAAAACACCCTTTTCTCCTCCCCCCCAGTACTTACTGCCACATCCCTTTGGCAACTTTGGGGGCTGGAATGGGAGGTAGAGAAGCTGGGAAAGAGGGAGAAGGGGTTGCCTGCAGAGCTCTGGGAATGGGGGCAGAGAATGAAAACAGCTCTGACTGCCTGCCATCCACCCACCCTAGATGATCTTCCCAGAGCCCGTTCAGCATAAAATCCTAGAACGTTGGACTGGGGAGGCCTAGTTCTGCTACTTTTAGGAGCTGTGACCTTGGGCAAGTCACTTAACTCTATTTTACAGATGAAGAAACTAAGTTTCCAAAAGGTTGCTGTTGGCTACCTACTTCATAGAAGTGATATGAAAATCCAGTTAGTTGATGTATGTAAAACAGGAAATGATGCCAGGCTCCTCAGAACACACTGTCGATCTCTGGCGCTTCAGGCTGCGGTCCCTTTCCTAACCTCAGAAAAAGATCCCTCAGACCAAAGGACAGATGACTGTTGATCACTGGTTTTCCCTGCCTTTAACCTGGGAGGTGGGAAAGAAAGAGCCTCTGGGGATTGGGGGGCAACCAAGAGTAAATTTAACAACCTGGGGGGTATGCTCCCGTGGGAGCTAAAATGTCTCAACCATTAGGAGGGTTTTTTACATAACCCAGTACTTGGAGGGGGCCACCAAGGCAGCTTTAGTTCTTCTGTGGGAGGGGTAAGAGAGAAGGAAGAAAGGGGGTGGAACGGGGGTGTGTGTGTGCGCAAAGGAAACTGGTGGGTCTGGATCAGCTCCAAACCATTGTGTCCAGCCATTCAGCTCCCCCACTGTCCGGGAAGGGGCTGGCGGAGGCATTTCTCCTCCCAGCCTGTCACATCTGGCACACTTCCCCCAACCCCCTCCTACTTTCACAGTGGGAAGGTCCAACCACAGCTGGGCAGGGCAGGCTGGGAATTGGGCTGTGGTCTCCAGACAAGCTTGAGTAGGGGCTAAAGCTGTGGAACAGATACTCCAGGGAGCTCAAACTTGGACTCTTGTTTTTGGGACTACTGATAAAATGGGTGGGAGCCCCGGGGATGGGGTCTAAAGCTCCCCACCCTCCCTCACTCCGACACAACAGCCCATTTGAAGTGTTACAGCCTGATCCTGTTGTCTCCTGCAGGAAAGTGCTCACACTGGAGAAGGAAGAAAATGAAACCTTTGGCTTTGAAATCCAGGTTGGGAAAGGAAATGGTATTGGATGGGAGTGGGGCAGGGATGACTGAGTTGGGCTCTTTTAGTGAGGGAAGGTGAGGCCTGGGTTACAGTGCCCGGCCTGGCATCAGGAGTTAAGGGTTTAATTGGGCTGTTTCAGACTTATGGTCTTCACCATCGAGAGAAGCAGAAAGTGGAGATGGTGACCTTTGTGTGCCGAGTTCATGAAGCCAGCCCAGCTCAGTTGGCAGGACTCACCCCAGGTAAGGATTCAATACTGGATTTGGAAGCAGGAAAGGGAATTCCCCAGGGACATGGCTCTGTTCTTTTCCTATGAGATCCTGAAGAACAGGGTGTATGGAGAGTGGGTAATAAGGGCGAATCCTATTTGCTGACTGGGGTAGACTGAGCCAAGGAGCCTTTCCCATCTTATTTCAGGTGTTGGAATGACAGCCAGCCCTTTCTTTAGGAAGGCCTGTCTTTCTGACACACCCTCTCCAGTCCTTCTGCTTCATGAAATATATTAATAAACATTTATCTTGTATTCAACAATGGAGAAAGAGAGAAGAAAGATTAAGTCTCTGTCCTCAAGTTTTATTGATACCTTTGGATTTTACCCATCACATTCATTTCCAAACATACCCATCCTCTACTAAGCAAGGTCTGCCTTGTAGTCAGTCCTTTTTTAATTGGCAGAACCAATCAACACATCTACTTTGTCTGACCTTCTGTGAAACACTCCCATAAATGGAAGGAGGAAGGCTGATGCTTTGATTTTCTTCAAGATGTTTTCTCATCCATTATCTCCTTTCTACCTGTGGGACCTTAGGTAGTTCACTCCAAGCCTCAGTTTTCTCAATGAAACTGTAAAATGAGGAATCCAGATTAATGATCTTTGTGTTCCAGATCCCATGGTTCTACTTCAGTGGGCAAGCATTTATTAGGCCCTTACTATGTGTTATGCATTATGCTAAGCAAACTTCTTTCCTACCTGATAGTGAGGTGGATGGGATTATGTATCTTCATTTTGAAAAGTAAGCCCATGGAGAGGGATGACCAGGGTCATGCGGTGGAAGAGTTAGTGGAAGAGAAGCTAGAATTTGTGATTTGACCTCTAAGGTCCCTCCAAACCCTGAAATATTCTGTGAGGCTGCTCAGATTTAGGGGTAGCAGTAGATAGAGCCCTGGGCCTGGAGGAAGAATGATCTGGGTTCAAATCCTGCCTCAGACACTTAGCACTTACTAGCCTTGTGACCTTGGGCAAATTACTTAACCCCACTTGCCCTACCACCCCCCCTCCAAAAAGCAAAAACAAACAAACAAAAAAGAATGATTTGAGTTCCACTCCAGCCTCATATACTTCCTGTGTGACCCTGGGCAAGTAATTTCATCTCTGCCTTAGTTTGCTCAACTATAGCAACTGCTTAATGGGGTTATTGTGAGAATCAAATGAGCTAATATTTGTGAAATGCCTAGCATAATCCCTATCACATAGAATTTTGTTGTTCGGTCCAATCCATTTCTTCCTGACCCCACTTGGACTTTTTTTGGCAAAAATATTGGAGTGGTTTGCCATTTCTTTCTGAAGTTCATTTTACAGATGACGAAATGGAGGCGAATAGAGTTAAGTGACTTTCCCAGAGTCACACAGCTCGTAAGTGTCTGAGGCCAGGTTTGAGTTTCCTTACCTCAGGCCAGGCACTCTACCCACCTTGATGTCTAGTACATAGAAGGACCTCGGTAAATGCTTTTTCCCCCTTCCTATGAACTTAAAGCCTAGGTCTTTCGCTTCCCCTTCTAGAGTTTGGCTTGTTTAGCCCATTGTCCCTCCTCCCCAACCCTGCTGAGAAATGAGTCTCATGACCAGTTGTGGGCTGAGCACAGATAACCAAATGGGGGCAGCAGAACCCCAGAGGGGAAAGGATTGGAAAGGACGAAGCCATCAGGAAGGAGGGCTAGGCCAGAGGCAGCATATGGCCCTTGTTCTCTTCAGCTGGGAGGCCTCAGATCTGAGAAGCAGCTGAGAGAAAACAGCGGCTGTTGTAGCCAGTGCCAGGTGGAGGTGGCTGTGTTTGGTGTGGGAGAGTTTGGGGGTGGGTGGGGGAACTGGCTTCCCCAGACAGGTGGTGGAGGTGAGAACTTCCTCTGGGCTACTATCCTGGTGTCTTTTAAGTCCTCTCCCCCACCCTTCTGGGGCTAAAGAAGGACAGAAAAAAAAATCTTCTGGGGGTGGGAGAGGTGGTTATTGTTCAGTTATTTCAGTCATGTCCCGACTCTTCCATGACCCTATTTGGGATTTTCTTGGCAGAGATACCCGAGTGATTTGTCATGTCCTTCTGCAGCTCATTTTACAGATGAGGAAACTGAGGCAAACAAGGTTAAATGACTTGCCCAGGGTCACACAGCTGGTAATTGTCTGAGGCCACATTTGAACTTAGGTCTTCCTGACTCCAGACCCCACACTTCATCCACTGTGCCACCCGGCAGCCTTTCCCCCCCCCCCCCTGCAACACTCCCCAACCCAGCCCCCTAGCCCATCCTAAATCCTATCTATATAGCAGTATTTAGTCAGAGAACTTGTGTTTAACTCCCGACTCTATGTATGTATATATGTATGTGTGGCCCTAGACAAGTCACTTCTCTTCTCAGGTGTAAAATGTAAATAATATTTGCTCTGTCTCTCTCAAAGTGTGGTTATGAGGAAAACATGATAGGCAAGCTGTAGGACACTTTGTAAATGAGGGCTGTTGTGTATGTTACACAGGAGATACTATTGCCAGCGTGAATGGTCTAAATGTGGAAGGAATCAGGCACCGAGAGATTGTGGACATCATCAAAGCATCTGGCAATGTTCTCAGGCAAGTCCAGGCAACACTTGGGCACCTCTGCTTATCAAAAAGCTACCAAAGAAAATATAGAACCCATTAGAAAGACAAAGCACCAGAAAGGAGTAAGAACATGAACAAAATATCTGGGAAGGAAAGAGGGCCTCTGGCTGAGAGGATCAGGCTGCATTTCAGATGGACCTTGAAGGACTGGTAGGGAGCTTAACATGAGGGTGGAGGGGCTGGAAAACTTAGGGTATTCTATCCAAGAGGAGTGAGGAAGCTGGATTTGGCTGAAGCCTGGGGGCTAGGAGAAGAGTAGAAAGGCAGGTTGGGGGAAGGGGAGGATATGGAAGAGCTTAATGCCAGACCTAAGGAGAGGTGAGGGGAGTAATGGTGGGTGGGAAATGCTGCCATGATGTTAGGGCATCTTAGGGTCAGGAGAAAGATTGGCCAGCTCAATTCAGCTCTGGTTTGGTGGTTTGGAGCACAAGATAATTCTTAGTAATTTGCTGGGCCCATAGACCTTCAGATTTCTCCTTACGTTTCTCCTCTCCCTTTCCCCCCTCTACCCCACTCTCTTCCCCAGACTGGAAACAGTGTATGGAACCTCAATTCGGAAGGCAGAGTTGGAGGCCCGGCTGCAGTATCTGAAGGTAGAAAAGGTCCAGACAACCCTTCCCCTGGTCCACAGAAGAAGCATCTTGCTTCCTCTAGCCCTCATGGAGCCCTGGCTTCCTCAACCTGGGATTCCTTGGGTCCCATCCCTTTTGAAGGGAGACATCTATCCATCCTTCTTCATCCCAATGCGCCATCCATTTATCCCAGCCCTTCAATACTTTCTTCCATTGCCTCTGTCATTCCCCCTTTCTCTAGGTCTGTCCACTCAGTCTAATGGGGGGCATCCTCTTTTGCAGCAAACTTTATATGAGAAGTGGGGAGAATATAGATCACTGATGGTACAAGAACAGCGACTAGTACATGGTAAGGTGTTGAAGAGTTTCAAACCCCAGCCCTGCCCCGCCCCCCACATTTCCACCCAGGTTCTGCCTGTCCTTCAGAGAGGGGAGGGTAAGTTCTTGAATAATTATTTAGGCCAGGCTCTCACCTTCATCCAGGTCTTCCTTGTTCTTCTGAGGGTGGGAAAGGAAGGCAGCAGCGCTATCCTTTAAGGAATGGTTCCCTTTCCTATGGTAGGGTGTCCCATTCACCTGTTTCCTCCCCCCCCCCCAATCTCACCATCTGGGCCCCAGCCCTCAGCTTTCTTTCCCCCCCTCCCCTTTCCTCTGCTCCATTCCCATGCCCCTTACCTTCCTCCTGCCCAGGTATCGTCGTGAAGGATCCCAGCATCTACGACACCCTGGAGTCTGTGCGCTCTTGCCTCTATGGGGCTGGTCTGCTCCCAGGCTCCCTGCCCTTCGGCCCCCTGCTCTCCGCCCCAGGCAGCGCCCGAAGCAGTTCAGGCCGGCACCGCGAAGGCTCCGATGACTCAGTCTACCACACGTGCTTCTTTGGAGGGGCGGAACCCCCAGCCCTGTGCCCTCCAGCCCACACCCAGGCTCCGCCCCCACCCCCGGCGCCCCGGCCTCTGCTGAGTCGCAGCGCCAGCGTCAAGTGCCCAGGCCCCGGAGGAGGCGGGGGTGGCGGCACCTTGGGCCAGCTGTGGACAGAGGCCCGGGAGCAAGGCCTGTGCGGCGGCCCCGGGCTGCGCAAAACCAAGTACCAGAGCTTTCGCCGGCGCCTGCTGAAGTTCATCCCGGGACTGAACCGCTCCTTGGAGGAGGAGGAGAGTCAGCTGTAGGCGGGCCAGGGGTGGGGGGCGGCCCGGCAGAAAGGGGGGAGGGGGAGGCTAAAGTTATTTATTTATTTATTCCTCAGTTCCTGCAACTAGGCTGGAGAAGCTGGAGTACTGAGCAGGGTTGGGGTGGAAGGGCTTGGCCTGACCGCCCTCCCTCTTTCTCCCTTACCCCCCCTCCCCCCACCTCTCGGATCCCAGACCTCTTGGAGGAAGGAGCTGTTGAGAGGAGAAAGAGTTTTGTGTCCTGGGGCTCTCTCTGATCGCTCTTTGGAGAAAGGAGCAAGGTGTTGGGCTATCCTGGCTCTCTGTGGGGCAAAAGGCAAAGACTGGGGGATCTGTGTATGGGGCTTATAAAGCATAAGCTTCCTTGAGGGGGGCAGGGCCTCGTTCTTGAGCCTGTAGTGCCTTGTGGGGTATGCCCTGCATAGAGTTCCAAGAATTTTGCCCTACACACTAGCTGCTCCTCAGCTTTACTGTGCCCCTCTCCTCTCCTCTCCATCCTACCACCCAGTTCAGCCATGGAGAGGGAGCTCCCAAATTCTTCCCCTCCTCTCTTTTCTCACCCAGGGGCCAGTTGGAATGGCTCCCGTTTCCTGGGCTTCTGTGGGACTGCTTCCAGGTTCATCCCCTTTCTGCGCTGCCCTTGGTCCTTACTGAAGGGCTTGGGATCCCAGAATGTCTGTTAATAAGTGAAGTCATCTCACTTATGCTTATCACGGCATTGTAGGAAGAGACCCTTGAAGCAGGCCCTAGAGGAACTATGAAGTTGGGCTCATCCTGGGAACTTATCACACCCACCGAAGGACTGAATTAAGGGGGGAGGGCTGTGGGGGGAACAGACTGTTTTAATGTTCCACAATTTGTTGCTTCTAAAGAACATACTATAAAAAACCCTTTTTTTTTTTCATTTGTGTTGCTTGTTGACTACTAGGGGAAGGGAGGGAAGGAGAGCTGGGAGGGTAATGGCCCGTAATCTTTCTATATTTTGCATCTCATTTGCATTTTTCCTACTCTTTTGGACCTGGCCAGGACCTATTGTGTAGACAAAGAGCCCTGGATTTGCTCCTATAGATTCTTAGAGACTTTTGAAAGGTTAAACCCTATTCAATCCCTGTTCTTCCCTCTCCACACCAAGTTCTGGGTTTCAGAGGTATTTGGGTTCTAGTGCAGCTAAGTGGATAGACCACCCTACTTGAAGTTGGGAAGATTTATTTTACTGAGTTCACATCTAACCCCAGACACTTACTGGCTGTGTGCGCCTCAGTTCCTCTTCTGTAAAATGAACTGGAGAAGGAAATAGCAGGCCACTGGAGTGTCTCTACCGAGAAAAGCCCAAGTGGGGTCACAAAAAGTCTACATGACCGAACAATACTAACCAGCTTTATGAGAGGCTTTATAAAGAAGGGGTTTTAACTTGGGGTCCACAGACTCCTTCTGTGGGTAGATGAAAAGGATGTCTATGAATTTATTTTTAAAAAATATTTTGACATCTTTTAATATAATTTTTTCCTCTGTAATCCTATGTATTTTTAAAATTTTAAAACAAGTGTCCATGACAAAAAAAAATGTTAACCCCTGCTATAATAGGGTTGAAATCTTATTCAATCCCTGCTTTTTCCCATCTACACCATGAGAAATCTTGGGTTTCAAAGACCTGGGTTCAAGTTCTTTTTACTTAATTGGGCAAATCCTCTGGGGACACCCTCTGGGTCTCCATTTCATCACCTTTAAAGTAAGGTTAGGCCTATAATAGTCATTAAGGTTTCTAACTTCAACATTCCATTACCCTGAGTTGTTCTTTTTTTTTTAATTAGTGTTTTTTCCTGCCTTTTGTTCCCCACCATTCACCCAGGCCAGCTCTTATACCTGAAATATATCCCCTCCTCCTCTTGGCTTATTGACATCATCTTCCTTCAAGCCCAGTTCAAGCAATACCCCTTCCAAGAAGCTTATCCTTCCCTCTTCTCCCTCCATGAAAGTGTATCCCCCTACCCTCAACACTTTGTGTGAATCTCTCCTTTATTCCTGTCACTTTTCAGCCCCCAGAATGGTCACTCCTCCCCAGGAGGCAGGAGAAATTATTTAAATCACTCTGAGTGACCTTTAAATAAGTGTGCTGAATTTAACTGAGCTTGGCTCAGCTGGTCAGCAGGTGTGCACTTTCTCTCTCTGTCTCTGTCTCTCTCTCCCCTTCTCTCTCCTTCTCTCCCTCCTTGCCCTACCTCTGTCCAATTCCCTCCAGGCCAACTCTCCCTTAATCCCTCCCTTGGATTTGGACTTTGACCCAAGTAAAAAGAACATTGGTCCTCATATCTCTGTCTCTAATGCTATGAATGTGACTTTGGACAAGTCCAGGGGTGGGGAACTTTCAGTCTTGAGGCCACACGTGGCCCTCTAGGTCCTCAAGTGCAGCCCTTTGACTGAATCCAAACTTTATGCACTTGAGAACCTAGAGGGCCACATTTGGCCTCAAGACTGCAGGTTTCCCATCCCTGGACAAGTCACTTAACCTCTCCCCTTCAGTTTTCCTATCTGTGAAATGATTATGCTTGCATTTCCTACAGTCACAGACTTGTGAGAAAAGCACTCTAGAAATAAGAGTTACTCTTTGAATAAACTGTCTATTGTCCCTCATCCAAGAGCCAAGATTCCAATCTGTTTGGCTGGGTTAGAGTTCTAACTGGGCTACCTGTGTCTTTCCATCCCCCTCCAGGTGTCACCTGGAGAAACAGCACAGTTGGGTAGGTAAATGGAGCTTCTGAAGGGAGCTGGGGTTGGCCCTTATTTGAACAGCTGGTCTGCGGTGGTGGTGAGCCTCTCCAGCTGGGAGGAAGGGGGAGAAGAACTAAGGGAAGAGGGGAGGTCCTTGCAGTCTCTAGGGAGAATTATTAGGTGGGACTCTGTTCCTTTGTTTCCCAGAATCCCACGCTTCTGGGTGGCCAGCTGCCAGGCGATCTCTAAGCACCTTCAGAGTGTTACTAAACTGGGAGGTGAGAAAGAATTAATCCTCTCCCTTCCTAGAGAGGATTCCCACTCCCAGATGGGGGAACCCAGATCTTTGACCAGCCGCCACTCCTGACTACAGCCTCTCCCCACTTCCTGACCTTGTTCTCCCAGGAGATGAAGTTAGCTCAGATAGGAGGAGTAACAATCCCATAGCAACAGGGTAGGCCCCCAAGGGAGGGGAGAGAGGCAGACCGGGCTGTTGGGTGGCATTTGATTGTGACACATGGTGGGTTCCATGTTGGGTGGGTTTGGAAGAGGGGAGGGGGGAGGCTGAGCATCACCTCTCAGCTGATCAGATGACGAATTGGCACTGAAAACCTCCTGCCGTGTAGGTGGGTGACAGCGAATGACTAATGCGGGAGCTGAGATGCTTAAAATTAACCCAGAGAGTGTGCTCAGTGGAAGGGGGTGGGGAGGGGTGTGTGTATGCACAGCGAGAGGGGGTAGGGCAGAGGGATGGGGAAGGAGGAACAGGAACGGGGACAGGAGAACCAGATGGGATTCTTCCTTGTCACTGAACCTGTCTCCTGCTCCCCCCTGCAGTTCGGAGGTCCCATGAGCCATCGAGTCCTGACAATTCACTTTTGCTACTCCCCCTCCTCCATCTACATATTCAGGGAAGATGACTAGATCCCCCAATTTCTTCCCATGCTGAACAGCTGGACACAGCTTTAAGATGTAGTTCAGGCATAAGTCTTCTCAGTATACAGCTCTCCTGACTCCCAGGCAATAAAGCGGGAGCTTGATGTTGTCCCCTACCCCTCTCCCCCAAATCCTGGCTTTGTATCTCTCATATCAGCCCATCTGGGTAGTCTGCACTCTCTGGGATAGAGATCCAAAGGAGGAGACACAGGTTCTATTCCTGGGAAGGCTGTGGTTTAAGGCAGTGTGAAGAACACAAAAGGCTTTACAAGTGTAACCTCATTACAGCTCTAGAAGTTAGATGATGTTCTTATTGCTACTCCTATCCACATTTTGCAGGTGAGAAAATTGAGGCAGAGAAGAGCCTGTCCAGGGTTACAAATCTAGTAAGTATCTGAGTCCAGATTTGAACTCAGATCTTCCTGACTTCAGGCCCAACACTCTATCTACTGCACTAGCAATGTAAGAAATGGAAAGAGGCCTAGATTTAGAGTCAAGATTCCAAGATAGTAGACCTAGCACTCAGACAGAGTTTTCCTGACTCAATACTGAATCCTTTTTGCACTCCTTTACATCTACCAAAAGTTATTTGTGGGCAAGGTGGACTCATCGATTTCCATTTCCACAGAGGAGGCGTAGCAAGGGCAGAGGTTAGATTTCCAGAAGAACTTCTGGGCTGTCGTACTAGGTTAGGGAAGTGAGGGAAGCAGGCGTGACTGACCCCTCAGGCTCAGAAGAAATAGTGCTGTGTGTTTGGTGTGGAGAAAGGGCTGACCTGTAAATCCAACATGGCCAGGACGGATGCGGTGACCTTAGGACAAGACCCCTCGGTGGCTATGAACTGTGCCCATGATCAGGTCAGGGTGTAAGGGAGCCCAAGAGGCTAGAGGGGACAGTCTGAGCACCTTGGAATCCGAGTTCAGTATTCCTATAAAGTGGATTAAGGAGAGGGGGCCATGAACTGAATCGTTTCCCGAGATGTTCATTGAGAGCCGGTGTCATCTGCTCCCTGGTGGTATACATTGGTTACTGCTCCTCACAATTCAACTTTTGTAGAAAAGATTGTCCTTCCAAACTCATCAAAATTCATAGTATTTAGAGCTGGAATGACCCTTAGGGATGATCTAGGATGGGGGTGGGGAACCTGCGGCCTAGAGACCACATGTGGCCCTCTAGGTACTCAAATGTGACCCTTTGACTGAATCTAAACTTCACAGAGCAAATCCCCTTAATAAAAGGATTCAGTCAAAGGGCCGTACTCTAGACCTAGAGGGCCACATGTGGCCTTGAGACAACAGGTTCCTCCCACCTCTGATCAAGGCCAATCTTCCTCTTTTAGGAGGAGGAAATTATGACAAAAGAAGGAAAGGGTATTCCCTAGAGTAACACAGGAAAGGGGCATCATGGCATAGTGACCTTATTCCTTTCTCTCTGTCAGACAGACCCATCTCAGAGCTACCTTCCAATCCTCCTACTTACACAATCCTTCATACCGCCCCCCAAGGCATTCTCACATGTGATTGTGGGGTTCAGACCTGGGTTCAGGTCCAGCTTCTGATGCATACTGGCTGTGTGTCCTCCTGGTATCGAGGCCAACTGTCCAAGGCTAGAAGTTGCAGAACAATTCGCTGAATCTGTATTGCAGGAGGGAGCTTCCTCCCCAAGAGTTACTTATGGCAATGAAATTTCAGGCCTAGACAAAAATAAAAAGGAGTTGGGAAACATAATCCTAAGGAAAACTCAAACTCACCCAGAAAAACATTGTAAATGCTATGGCAAGCTGCCTGTGCTTTTGGTGGGAGTTCTGGGTGACACTGGATGGGCCTGAATAGCAGCCCATACCTAGCTTGTTTCTTACTTTCTGTAAAAATAAAAACAGGTTGTCAATTAAGTAATTGATTAACCAGCAAGGGAATGCCAGAGGGTGGTTTTTGGAGCAGTAAGTGGGTCTATATTCTTATCTAAGTATCTTTTCTCCTTGAGCCTCTTTGATCTTGGCTTAATTCTTTCTCCAATAGATCCTCTCCTGTTAGCTTAAAGAAATGATGCTTTCCAACCAGGATCCAGCCTGACATACCAGGTGGATGTGCTGATTTGGGAAATTAGCCACTTCCTCTGTGTTAGGAACTGAACTGTTAACACTGTAAGAAGATTCTATTATGGCTCCAATCTGGAATGGAATCAGTGAAGGGTAGGCCTTAATCGACCATCAACCAAGGGTTTTCGCCACAGTAACCAGGGCACATCCATTCACCAGCTTTCCTAGAGGTGCCAGAATCTCTGCTGCTCGCCACAGAGTGACTGTCTACTCGACCTCTTCATCTACTCCCCACTCCAACCACCCCAGCACTCCCATGGTTCCTTGCACTGTGAGTTCATTGATCTCGATTCCCTTTTGACACAAGGGTATGGAAAAATAAAATAAAAGGGTGTGGAAAAATAAATCCTTCTAAAATGCCCAAATCGTGGAAATCTTTATCTGGCTGTATTCCCCCACCCCAGTTTTCTGGGAGACCTGCTCCATGCTGACCAGCTCTCTTTTATTTCCCAGGCAACTCGCATTGTGGCCATGCAGGACCTATTGTACAAAGACAACGAATTCAATACTTGTTCAAAGTATCTCAGTGTGACCCACCTCCCAATGAACCATCCTTCTCTGATTGGGGGTGGTGGGGAGAAGAGGAGGGGAATACAAGGAAGGAGTTGTGTGGCTGGAACCTGCTGGAATCAGTTCTACAATCTGAGAATATGGGGGAAAGGCTTTGGGGTTGGGAGAGGAAATCAGGCATCCTGGTGATTGAGGTTTCCCTGTGGTTGCCAGTCTTCACTCCTACACTGATTCCATCTTTGTGTCTGGTCAATGGCCTGTCTCACTAACCCACTGACTTGGTTCCATCTCTGCCTCAGTCAGTGTTGCTCTCCAAGATCTGGCCCATATCTTCCTTAGATGTGCAATGTTAGCAGCTGGAAACTGAGAGCCTTTCCCCACTCCATTTCTAAGTCTCTGCTCCTCTGCTCCTGGCTGCACGGATGGAAAGAGAATTACACTCCAAAAGGGAAGACTCTTAGGCCAGATAGCCTTTCTGTCTTGTCAGTCACTGGCATCGCCCGGAGGAAAGGCCAACTCATACACTCACATCCAAAATCAAACTCTCAACTCTGAACCTCTTATATGATTTCACCTTTTCAACAAGACCACCTTGGGTTCTCACTCTCAATGTCAGTTTCCCTTTTAATAACCCTCAAGGTCCCTCAGACTTCCACAGAAATGAAGCATGTTTATTTGTTAGGATTAGGTTGGCTTAGTATAACAGTTTTTGTTTAGGGGATAAGGTTAAGGGTGGACAAATCACTAAGCATTTATTAAGCCCTTACTATGTGCCAGGCATTGGGCTAGGAAATGGGGAATAATACAAAGAAAGGCAAAAACCCTACTACCTCTGCCCTCAAAGAACTCACATTCTAATTAATGATGGAGAAAACACAGGAAGAGCCAGGTATATAGAAAATCTCTATCGAGTAGATGGAAGGAAACCTGAGATAGTTAGATCCTGGAAGGGGAAGTGAGGACCAGGAAAGGCTTCTTACAGAAGGGAGGATTTGCACTGAGTCTTTCCTGAAGCCAAAGAAACTTAGAAGTGGAGGTAAAGGGTCGGATCATTCTAGAAATCTGCAGCAGCCGGTGCAAAAACTTGAAACAGCAAGGACAATGTATCTGGATTGTAGAGTTTGTGGAGGGGGGGTAGTCTAAAAAAATTGAATAAGCGGAAGAGGGCCAGGTTAGAGAAGCTTTTATGCCAGACTGAAGACTTTGTATTTGATCCTGGAGGTAATGGGAAGTTCATGGAGCAGGGCAGTGACACGGGCAGACCTACACTTTGGGGGAAAAAACCAAACCATCTTTGCGGCTGTCCGAAGGATGGATCAGATTGGGGAGAGGCAGCAGTCCAGTTGAGAGGGGATAAGGAACTGAAGCAGGGTCGTGGCTGAGCGAACAATGTGTGGAAAGATGCTAGGAAGGCAGAGAAGCTAAGGGATCTCTTCCCCCTTTCCTCCTCGCAGAAAGGTTAATCCTGTACCCTGCCACACTCCCAGGGACATCCTCCTCTACTTCTCTCACACCCACATGGGACATTCTCATATATAGCCACCTACAGTATCGTGCTCCCTACTTTTGTGCTATGCCGCCACCCCCCCCCCCCAGGCACGCAATAAATAGACGTTTGCTTCCATCACTATCATCCCCATCCCCACATGCATCATTAAAGCCACTCCCCCACAGCAAGCTTCTCTCTACTCTTAATAATGCTCCCCCTCACCAACCCTTAGCTTTCATCTCAAGCCTCCCACTAAAGAACTAACTCTTCAGTGCCACTGAATACCCCCGCCCTATTCCCAAATTCCGCAGGGATTGGGAAACCCAGGGAAGGGTGAAGTTAAGATTCTTGGGATGAGGGTAAGTCCAGAACCACGAAGTAGCACTGCCCCCTGCTGGAGAGAGCCGCGAATGGGTCCACTTTACTTCACTGCCCGTTCAGTCTTTCCTTCCCACCCCCTCTCCTTTCTGTTCGTCTTGACCATTCCTGTACTCTACTCCAGGGTGGCCTTGCTCTCCAGTCCTCTCCTCTCGTCTCTTTTTTATAGACACACTCCTTCTGCTCCCAAATCACCAACCCAGGGGTCTAGATGGCTGCTCAGGTCTGTCCCAACTCCAAAATTCCCATGACTTTTTTTAGTTTTCTTTCAGGATATTCTCTTAAATAGTCCCAAGTCAAGGGTTCTTAACATTGGGGCCATGGATAGATTTGGAAGAGTCTGTGAACTTAGATGGGGAAAACATTAATTTTTTAAATTTTCACTGATTTCACTTTATTTTTACTGATCTTTTGTATTCTTATGTATTTTAGCTATTTAAGAACATTTATTAGGAAAAGGGTTACATAGATTTCACCAGCCTGCCAAAGGGATACATAATGTGTAGAAAAGGTTTAGAACCTCCGCCCAATGTGTTTCCCGCTGGGGATTCATGATCTCATAGTCACATTGACTGCTGAGGTCAAAAGTGACCTCAGGGATTTTCTACAGACAAGGTAACTGACGTCCATAGATGGGAAGGGATTTGGACATAATCACAAATTTAATATGTTACAGAAGCTGAAGTAGAACCCAGAACGTGGGGCATCTAGACACCAGATGGGATGGAGCTAGTACCAGCCCTGGAGTCGGAGAACTTGAGCTCAAATACAGCTTCATATGTTTACTAGCTGTGTGACCCTGGGCAGATCAGTTAACCCCAATTGGCTCAAAAAAAAAAAAAGAAGCTAGGACACAGCACTATCATATCACTGATTTTTACAATCCACTGTTTGAGGATAGACATTGTAGTGTACATCTGTAGTCCCTGTGGAGGCTGAGGCTGGTGGATCCATTGATTTGTTGAGTTCTAAGCTGTGGTAGGGCTAAAATCAACTCAGTATCCCCACTAAATCTCTCCCTAATATGGGACTCCAGGAACAGGGGCCTATAAATTTGCCCAAGTCATAAAAATGGAGCAAGTTAAAGCTTCTGGGTCTATCAGTATTGGGATCAGGCTCATGAGTGGTCACAGTCCTTCCAGCCTGGGAAACACCAAATTCTTTCACCCACCCTTCAAAAAAAAAATTACCTTGTTCCAATCTTGGTGTGGAGGGTCTTAGGATAAATTTAACAGGACTAGAGGATGGAAATCTAAGGTAGAAGGAGGTGATAATGATGATAATGAGAAAAGTCAACCAAAAAGAATGGATATTGACAGATACATTGCAGGTGAGGAGGCAGAGTTATTGTAGGAGTCCGGATTCTGTCTGGCACCCGTCTCAATCATATCACCCCAAACTTCAATGTGACCCTTGGTTGGGGGAAAAAACAATCATTTGAGGAACACTGTGGAATAAGCAGTTGGATTTTACAACAGAAAGAGATCTGGGAGAGACCCACAGTTTTTTCTGCACCCAGCCTCTTATCTATTCTCTTCTGTGTAAAAGTGGGGAAATGAAAAGCATAATTTTTATTTTATTGTAGGGGGGATTTCCAGGAGTGATTTCAAGATTGGGATGAGGTTACCAGCAGTTTCATGAACACTGATAGCTCTGCCCTGGGACTTTTTATTTCATCCTTTTATTGAATGTTTATTCAGTTTCCTGAAGAAGAATGCCACAGTCCTCCATTTCAGCTGAGTTCCTTTGATGCACCTGGGATCTGAGAGTTTAAATACCCTGGTTTGTTTTTTAAAGATTTTGAGAGAATGGGAGCCCTGCAGCTGAAATTCCAAAGCAAGGACAGGACCCAATCAAAGGAGAGAGGCAAGATTACTACTATTGTGGAGCTCCCAACCTGGTAAGATACGTGGGTGGTATTGCCTACCTCTTGCAATTCCCCCTGTTTTTCCCAGTGCTTACCAAACCAGTCTTGGCAAGTTTAGAAACAGAAATCTTGATTCTACTCCTGGACATAGTGTGGAGGGCAGGAGAATCAAACAAATCTATAGCTTGTTGACAGTTACTGTCTGGGATTTCCACTAAGAAACATATTGTCTAAGTCCTATGAATGAAGTTCATGAATGAGAAAGGGACAGTTTAAAAATAAGAAAGGGGATTCAGCTTCCTATATTAGGCAATTTTGGAGCATGTCTCAGATCATACTCCTGGATCTATTTAGAACTTGGGACCAGCTGTGCTGGCCACAAGCTCCTGAAAATTTCAGGCTCCTTGGAGAGGGGAGTAATTTACTTGTATGTATTTTGAGAACCCGCTGATGAGCAGAGGAAATACTAAAGCTGTTGAAAAACCCTTCACGAACACGATGACTATATTCTGATGTGGCCACTGAGATGATGGCCCAAGAGTAGTGCCACATGGTGGCCAAAATAATAATGTTTCTCTAACTAATTGATTACATGACAGCCTGCTTCTCTGTAGACTACAGAAGGCAGGCAAATGGGGCAGGTGGAGATGGATCGAGTTTTAGCAGCACTATGAAGTATTTACCTAGTTCATGACATCAGTCACATTTAAAATTGCTTAAATTAATTTATATCAATGTCTTTTGTTTTATATCACCTATATCCTTCCCCCCATTGTATCCTTTTCAGTCTCTACCAGATAGCCATTTAATAAGTATATTTTTTAAAAGCCATTATGATAAAGAATGAAAAAGAGAAAGAAAAAATGAGCAAAACTAATCATTATAGAAAAAAATCTGACATTATATGCAATGTTCTGCATTCACAATGTTCTACATGGTCCCCACCTCTACAAAAAACCGGGGTAGGGGAAGGTATTCATTCCTTGGTGCTTAGTTTGGTTTTTATCATTTTGTAGTATTCAATTACAATTTTCCCCCCATTTACATTGTTGTAGTCAGCACATATATTGTTTTCCTGGTGCTTTGTCCTTTGCTTTGCATTAGTTGATACATCGCTCTGTGCTTCTCTTTATTTACCACATTGTTTCTGACAGCTCAGTAATATTCAATTAGATCCATGTGCCACCATTTGATTAACCGCTTCTCATTTGATAGGCATGTACTTTGCATTGGATTCTTTGATACCACACACACACAAAAATGCTGCAATAAACCTTTTGCTGTATATAAGACCTTTCTTTTTGTTATTAACCTCCATGGGATAAATGCCTGGCAGTGGAATCTCTGGGTCAAAGGATGTGGACATTTTAGGCAGTCTCTTGGTATATCTCCAAATCGTTTTCGGTAATGGGTGTTCCGACTCATGCCCATATCCTTTCCAAGACCTCTTTCATAATGATGATTCACATCTTAGGTCATCTTTGCCAATTTGTTAAGTGTGAGGTAGAACTTCAGAGTTGCTTGGATTTGCACTTCTCTTATTCATTATTTGTAGCATTCTTTCATATGATTGTCAATAGTTTGCAATTCTTTTTATCAATTATTTGTTTATAACCTTTGACTATTTACCTAAACCCAGATAAGAGCTTTGAATCTTACATATATATTTGCTTTTTGGAGGGCAATTGGAGTTAAGTGACTAGCCCACACAGCTAGGTGTGTGTGTGTGTGTGTGTGTGTGTGTGTGTGTGTGTGTGTGAAGTGTCTAAGAACGGATACGAACTCAGGTCCTCCTGACTCCAGGGCCAATGCTCTACTCAGTGAACCACCTAGCCACCCCCAATCTTACATATTTCTGCTAGATGTCTATATATCTGATAAATGTCTGATATCTAAGAGATATGTGATATAAAGACTTTTTTTCCAGCCAATTGCTTCCCTTCTTATTGTAGTTGCACTAATTTTATTCATGGGAAAGATGTTTAATTTAATGTCATTTAAATTATTTAATCTTTTCTAATCCTCTTTAACCCTTTTTTTTCCCAATGAGAATTGACCTCTAGGGATGACTAGGTGGTGCAGGGGGATAGAGCACCAGCCCTGGGGTCAGGAGGATCTGAGTTCAAATCTGGCCTCAGACACAACACTTACTAGCTGTGTGACCTTGGGCAAGTCACTTAACCCCAATTGCCCTACCTTCCCCCCCTCCAAAAAGCAAAAAAAAAAAAAATTCACCTCTACTCATAGGTTTGAAAGGTATATAACCTGCCTCTTATTTTTAATGGTATGATCTTTATTATTCAAGTCATGTATCCATTTTGAAATTATCATATATGGTACAAAGATGTTGAATTAAGCCAAATATCTGACAGAATGTTTTTCAGTTTTCATAATAATTCTTGTCAAATAGGGAGTTCTTTCTTAGTTAGTTTATATTTTGGGATTTATCTAACTAACATTGGGTCATTAAATTCAACTCTGATTTTTTTTCTTATCTAATCTATTCCATTGACCCACTTTTCTTCTTTTTTTTTTTTTAAATTTTTGAGCAATTGGGGTTAAGTAACTTGCTCAAGGTTACACGGCCAGGTGTTTCTGGGTGGGTGCTAAGTATCTGAGCCCGGGATTCGATCTCCAGGTCTTCTCAACACTGGAGCCGGTGCTCTTACTTGCTGTGCTACCTGGCCGCCCCAGACCCACTTTTCTTCTTTTCAATTTGTTATCAAATAGTTGGGATGATTACCACTTTGTAATATAATTTTTGGTGTGGAACTGCTATTTCTCTTCCTTTCTATCATTTCTCACTATTTATCTTTATACCCTAGATCTTTCATGTCTCTGAATCTATTTTGTTACTACAATAATAATAATAATAATTGTGTATTCTACTAGTAATTTGGTTCGAGTAACTAAATCTGTCATTTTGATAGTTGTTTCATTTTTATTGTGTTGACATGGCCCAACCATATTTAAGTTATTTAAGCTCTCCTTTCTTCTTCTTCCTTCCTTCCTTCTTTCTTTCTTCCTTCCTTCCTTTCTTTCTTTCTTTCTTTCTTTCTTTCTTTCTTTCTTTCTTTCTTCCTTCCTTCCTTCCTTCCTCCCCCCCCCTCTCTCCCTTCCTTTCTTTCTTTCAAGGGGGGAAGGCAAGGCAATTGGGGTTAAGTGACTTGCCCGAGGTCACACAGCTAGTAAGTGTAATCAAGGGTCTGAGGTCAAATTTGAACTCAGGACTTCCTGATTATATTCACTGTGCCACCTAGCTGCCCCTATTCTTTATTTCTTTAATTTGTAATTTTATCTTCACAGGTCTTGGATGTGCTTTGGTAGATTGACTTCCTGACCTTTTATGCATTTTGCAGTTATTTTGAATAGGATTTCCCTTTTTCTTTTGACCACTTAGGTTTTGCTATTGCTATATAGAAATGCTATTGATTTTTGTGGGTTTAATCTGTAACTTACAACTTTACTGAAACTGTTGTTGATTAGTTTCTCTGTTGATTCTCAAGGATTTTTCTAAGTAAAACATCATGTCATCATCTATAAGGATGTTTCTGTGTCCTTTTTCCTCTTTTTGTGCCTTTAACTCCTTTCTCTTGTCTTCCTGCCATTGCAAGCATTTGTAGACCTCTATCAAAGAGCAGCAGAGAAAAGCGAAAGTTTCTAGCATAGCTCCATTTTTTGTTTGGGGTTTTAGATAGATTCCCTTTGTCATATTAAAAAAAGATCCTTCTATGGCAAGTTTTTATGCCATGGGTCCTGTGTATTTGTGATATACATTAATGCTTTTTTTTTGTATCCCCATCACTGCTTCTCCTGTTCTTTCCTTATTTTGTCCCAACCTTCTTTCCCATTCCCACCCCCACACAAATACAAAAACCCTTCCATGTAACATATAAGCAAAGAAATCCATATACATTGGCCAGGCACTGTAATAAGTGCTGAGGGGATAAAAAGGATTACGAAGGGGATAGTCCCAGACTTTAAGGAGCTGCTATTCTGAAAGAAGAGTCTCAAAGATTTTTTTTTCTTTTCACATTCTGCAGTTCTGGGGAAGTTATAGTTCTTTATTTTTTCTTTTTTGGAGGGGGAAGGCAGGGCAGTTGGGTTTAAGTGACTTGCTTAAGGTCACACGGCTAGTTTTGCGTTGTGTCTGAGGCTGGATTTGAACTCAGGTCCTCCTGACTCCAGGACTGGTGCTCTATTCACTGTGCCACCTAGCTGTTCCACTTCTAGTTCTTTCTTGACTAAGATGAAGAACTACACACACGTATGTGTGTGTGTGTGTGTGTGTGTGTGTGTGTGTGTGTACCCCTGTTAAATTTTATGCTATTTGTTCCAGCCCATCTCTCTGTGTTATGGACGCTTTGGGTTATGGTCCAAACCTGTGGTTTCATTAGCATAGGGAGCTCCTGCTCGTGATGAAGCTGTCTCTCCCAAAGCAGATAAACAATCGCTTTGCACCTCCTAGTCTTAGAGACAGATGTCTGGGGCACTGAGAAGTGATTTGTCCAGAGTCACAAAGTCAGCCTCTGTCAGAAGTGGAACTGGAACCCAAGTGTCCCTGAGTAACACTAATCCTCTGTCTGCTATACCATACTGCCTTTTTTGGCCCCTAGACTTCCAAGAAAGGGAGAGGGTCCTTCAACACACACACACACACACACACACACACACACACACACACACACACAC
>NW_027185811.1:110189-117369 GCF_028583685.1 Petaurus breviceps papuanus | reverse complement strand
CACACACACACACACACACACACACACACACACACACACACACACACCCATCTCCTCTTTACCCTTGGCAGCAGGAGGACACAGAATGTGATAGGTGGCAGGTGAGTATTTTGGGTATTCAATGATTCAATGTCTGGGAAAATCTGTTATTTGATGGCTCCTGATTCTGTCATCCAACTTTTTAGTTACCTGGCCCAGTTTGGAGCAATCCATGAACTTGATAAGCACGCCATCTTTGCCTTCATCAGTAATAAAAAATGTAGAAGAAATTAAAATGACAATTTTACCTAAATTAAATTCATATTTAGTGCCATACCAGTCAATTTACCAAAAAATTACTTTATAGAGCTAGAAAAAATAGTAACAAAATTCATTTGGAAGAACAAAAGGTCCAGAATATCAAGGGAATTAATGAAAAGAAATGCTAGGGAAGGTGGACTAGCTATACCAGATTTCAATCTGTATTATAAAGCAGCAGTCATCAAAACTACTTGGTACTGGCTGAGGAATAGAGGAGTGGATCAAGGGAATAGATTGAGTACACAAGATTCCTCAGTCAATGACTATAGTAATCTACTGTTTGATAAAGCCAAAGACCCCAGTTTTGGGGATAAGAACTCACTATTTGACAAAAACTGCTGGGAAAACTGGAATATAGTATAGCAGAAACTGGATATAGACCATTATCTAACACTGTATACCAAAATTAAGTCTAAATGGGTGCATGATCTAGGTATAAAGGCTGATACTCTAAGCAATCTGGGAAAGCAAGGAATAGTTTACCTGTCAGATTTGTGGAGAGGGGAAGACTTTATGACCAAACAAGAATTAGAAGGCATTATAAAATGCAAATGGATAACTTTGATTACATTAAATTGAAAAGCTTCTGTACAAAGTCAATGAAACCAAGATTAAGAGGGAAGTGGAAAATTGGGAAAGAATTTTTACAACCAATATCTCTGATAAAGGCCTCATTTCTAAAATATACAGGAACTGAGTTAAATCTATAAGAATACGAGTCATTCCCCAATTGATAAATGGTCAAAGGATATGAACAAGCAGTTTTCTGCCTAAATCTAAATCACTTTTGATTAGAGAAATGCAAATCAAAACAACTCTGAGGTGCCACATCTCACCAGCCAGATTGGCTAATATGACAAAACAGGAAAATGACAAATGCTGGAGAGGATGTGGAAAAATTGGAACACTAATGCTTTGTTGGTGGAGTTGTGAACTGATTCAACCATTCTGTAGAGCAATCTGGAACTATGCCCAAAGGGCTATAAATAATTTCATACCCTTTGACCCAGCAATACCACTTCTAAGGTTGTGTCCCAAAGAGATCAGAGATGTGGGAGGAAGACCCATATGTACAAAAATATTTATAGCAGCTCTTTTTGTGGTGGCAAAGAATTGGAAATTAAGGGGATGCCCATCAATTGGGGAATGGCTCAACAAGTTGTGGTATATGAATGTAATGGAATACTGCTGTGCTATAAGAAACGAGGAGCAGATGGACTTCATATTTACCTGGAGAGTAAACTGATGCTGAGTGAGAAGAGCAGAACCAGGAGAAATTTGTATACAATTACAGACACAACATATGTGTGATGACCAACTTTGTAGGGTTATAAGTCAACTCCAAAAGACTCATGATGGAGAGAGATGTCTACATCCAGAGAAAGAACTAGAAAGAACAGAGTTTGAATGTGATTGAAGCAAACTACCTGTTCTCTTTCTTTTTCTTGTTTGGTTTTGTTTCCTCTTTCCTATTTTTCATTCCATCCAATACAATCCTTCTTTATAACCTGACTAATGTCTAATGTGAAAATATTTGCAGATCCTATACTTGATTGTATGCTGCGATGGTGGTGGGGGAGAGAGAAGGGAGGGGAAGAAAATTTGAAGTTCAAGGAATTGTGGAACTGAATCTTGTAAACTAGAAGTAATCAAACAAATTAATAAAGACAATAATTTTTTAACAACAAAAAAGAATGAAACATTAAAAAAAATGTAGAAGACAAAACTCTGAGGCTGGTTAATAGAAAGGCGCCTTCCACCCAAAAAAACAACTCATTGCTCCATTATTAATCCACATTTTCTGGCTGCTAAGTAGTGTTCAGTAATAATAACCAATATTATTATAATGCTTTGTATACGATAGTAAGAGCAGCTAGGTGGCATTTTAGATAGAACTCTGGGCCTGGAATCATGAAGACCTGAATTCAAATCTGGCCTCAGACACTTACTAGATGTGTGACCCTGAACAAGTCACTTAACCCTGTTAAGTGGGAAAGGACTTGCCCAAGATCACAAAAGTCTTTTGATGTAGTTGTTAGAGAAATGGCTTGGAGTCAGGAAGACCTGAGTTAAAATCTTGACCTGGACATTTACTAGCTGTGTGACCCTGAGCAAGACACTTCATCTCTCTCTGCCTCCATTTCCTCAGCTCTAGAATGAGAATAGTAATGAGAATGAGAAATACCTTTCAGGATAGATAATATTTGGAAAGTACTTAGCATTTTTCTTCTTCTCATTTGATCTTTCTAATAGCTCTCTGAGGTAGCAAGTACATGTGTTAATATACCCATTTTACAGATGAGGAAAATGAGACTCAGAGTAGTTTTGGTGACTACCCCAAGTTCACAATAGCTAATAAGTGAAAGTCAGGATTAAGATCCAGGAATTCCGACTCCTGAGTCCCTTCCACCATACCACACTGCCCCACCCAACTTCAAATCCACATAAATGGATTATCGTTCTCTATCTTGACTACAGCAGCAGTGCCAGGAGGTTTTGGTAAATGACTTGCTGACATTCGGGATGTATTTTCAAGTAGGCACCCTGGTTTGCGGTTCTAGTGAACCTGGTGGCTATATCAGTAATGGCCACAAGAGGGCAGTGCTGTACAACAGTGTGGGCTGATAGCTTTATGGATGGGAAGGAGGGGTGTTAACTCTCATTGGACCAGGCCTAATGCTCCTCTCCTTTCATTTCCTCGAACTCAGTTGAAAGTGACCCCAAGTCGTCATGGGTAGGTAGCTTGGCTGCCCTTGAACTTCTCTTCCCTTGCATTATCCAACCCCATCATGACGGAATTAAGACTCTTGGTTCCTCATACTCAGCCCGTGTCCATATTGGGTATTGGGAGAAAGTGTGTGGGGGTGATGATGACAGCCCCTAAAATGAGGAAGTCAACTAATCCATCAATATTGACTAAACCCTGACTATATGCCCAGCACATACATAGTAACACGGAGGACACAGGAGCTTACTGCCTAGCTGGGGACATAAGACACACTCCTGAAACAGAGAAGCCAAGTACTGCTCTGGGCTCAGAGGGCTTAGAGCAAGGTCATCTGGTTCTTTCACAGAGGAAAAAAGAGGTCCAGAAATAGGAAGGGACTTGTCCAAGGTCACACAACTAACAGAGCCAGACTTTGAACCCCAATGTTCTATGTTTACACAGACAAAGGAGACCTCATTGGGAATCCAAGAAATCCAGGAAGGCAAAAGTTCTGGGGTGTGTTACTGGGAGAACCTGACCTATGTAGGATTTGGAGAAAGCAAGAACATTGGAGATTAGGGCTACAGGATGAGAAATGCTTGGAGATGGTAGGAGTGTGGTATTTGGAGGACATGATAAAGGTCCCATTCAAGCTGTAGGTCCCATTAACATTTTAAACTCAACATGCCCCCAAATGAGCTCATAATCCCCACCTCAACCCATCCCCACTTCCCAGCTTCTCTGTTATCGTTGAGAACACCACCATTCTCCCAGTCACCCAGACTCCAAACCTGGGTGTCATCCTCTTTCTCTCCCTCATCCCTCATATCCAATCTGCTGCCAAGTCCTGTCAGTTTGACCTTTGGATTCTTTCCTGTGACACTGCCACCACCCTAGTGTAAGGGCCCCATCACCTCACACCTGGGGCACTGCAAGAACCTGCTGGTTGGTCTCTCCCCCTCCAGTCTCTCCACACTACAATCCACCCTCCACTCCACTGTTAAATTTATCTCTTTATAGCACAGATTTAATCATTTCATCCCGTCCTACCACCATTCTATAATCTCCAATGGCTCCCTATTACTTTCAGAAGCAAAAAAAAAAATACCATAAGAAATAAATAAAAATTTTTAAAAGAAGATTTTACTCTGTCTGGCTTTTCAAGTCTTCCTAAGCTTGCCCTTTCATATTTTCCAATCTATTTTATATCTTATACCCCACTAGGTATTCTGCAATCCAATCCGGAAGACACTCCGTCCTCCAATTCCAAGCATTTTCACTGGCTGTTCTCCACGAATATAATCCCCCCCTTTCCCTCTGAGACTACCCTCAATTGATACTATATTTAGTTTGTCTGTACAATATAGCTGTTTTCATGTTGTCTCCCCATTATATTGTGAGCTCCTTGAGAGTAAGGATAGTAGAGCCTTAATAAATATTTACTGATTGACTGACAGTTCCATTGGGGATCAAAAATGTACATAAAGGGCACATATTAAGGCCTAGGTCTAGTCATTGTCATCATTGCCTTTTCCTTCTCTTCCTCCTTGTCATGATGATGTGTGGGAGCCAAAGGAGAGAAAGGCAGAGAAAGCTGGGGTCAGACAATAGCAACAATGCTCTAGCCCTTTAGTATGAATAAAGGCCTTTCTTCCCAACTTTGTGAGACAGATAAGACAAATATTATGACCCCTCCTTGACAGATGTGAAGTTAGGGCATCAAGCTTACTGTACCTGTTCCACAGGAGGGGCGTCCCCCCTACATGTGGAGTAGGACTGGTTAGGTACCCCCAGTGGCAGAAGGAAGCCACACTTCTCAGCAGCTTTCAAACCTTTTCAGTCTTCCTCTAAGCTTCCATGAGGAAACCTTCTCCCACTCTTTCAGCTGGGGATCATATACTACAGGAAAAAAATTAGATTATTTACCGTTAGCTTTCTCTTCTCCCTTCTTCCTCATCGCACATCACTCAGACGTCTCCTCCATTAGACTGATCTCCTTGAGGGCAAGAACTGTCTTTTGCTGTTTTCTGTCTCTAGTGCTTAGCACAATTCTTGAATAAATGTTTATTGATTGATTGGGGATACTGATTCTCTAGTCTAGACCTTCAGGAAGGTCAGGAACCTTTCCTAACTACAGAAGCACCTTGGACAGTGGGATACTCTTTACTTGATGTGGGGTTTTAAATGTAAACATCATTTACATAGTACCCTATATCAGGAATTGTTAATAAATCTGGCCCATTACTCCCCCACACCAGAAACTCCAAGAAAATCTCCAAGAAAAATCTGGCTTGTGTCTTGTATCCATTAAGATTCTTTTCTCCTCCCCTGCTTAGTGTAGCCCAAAAAGAAACCTTACTCCACTATGGTTAAGAATATATTTACTGCAAATATAATAGTTAGTATTGACATAGCACTTTAAAGTTTGCAAATATCTGATATCATCCTCACAACAACCCAGGAAAGTAGGTGCTATTATTATCACACCCTTTTTACAGGTGAGGAAACTAAGGCAGACACAGGGTAAGTGACTTGCCCAGAATCACACAGGTAATAAGTGTCTGAGGCCAGTTTTGAACTCAGATCTTCCTGATTCTAGGCCCAGGGCTCTATCCACTGCACTACTGAGATACCTATTAGGAGAAAGCAGAATGAACAGAGCCAGTAATAAAACTCCAAGCAGAGAAGCACCCCTCAGGGAAAAGGCTAGGCAAGAGCAATGGTCCCATTATTTGCTTTAGAGTTTAGAGCTTTATTTTTACCAAGAGAATGAACATTGTCAGAGACCATTGGCTAAGAAGAGCTATCATTCGTTTAGCTCCCCCACATCTATTCCCAGCCCCAGAGTAGCAAATCCCACTGTGTCACTGTATCCCAACTGGCTTGGTAAGTAGCTCACCATAGAATTCAGGGCCAGGAAATGTCTTATCCCTCTTCATCTCCATTGGGCACCTTGGGGTCTGGTCTACACCTTCTCCTCTGATGGGGCCCACTCTGATGTCCTGAGCCTCTGACCACCTAGATGAAACAGAAGGAGGGAGCAGGAAAGGGAGAGGAAGGAGGAGAGGATCCCCCTGTTATGGCAATTAATGAAAGAACCATCACTTTATATTTCCTCTCGACCTCTTGTTTGTGGTCTCTGATGCATAACGTTCGAGGTACGAACCACAAAGGAGAGCCATGGCCACATAAGCAGGATCTACACATATGAGGAAACTGAGGTTTGGGGAGGTTGTTATACATCATAAGTCATATTATGTCATAATCATAAATCATATTAAAGGGGTAGAGACAAGACTCCTACTGACTAGAATCTTCTGACTCTGGATTGAATATTCTTCAGGAGTAAGCAGTCTTACTCCAGAGAGCAAAGGAGTAGGGATTGTGAGAGACACTTAAACTTTTTTTATTGTCATTTTTTGTTTTTACATTGCCTAAATTTCTCCCTATACCTCCTCCCTTCTCCCCATCCAGAGAACCATCTTTTATAACAAAGAATTTTTTAAGTCAAAAAAAAGGAAAAAGAAAAAAAATCAGCAAAACAGATCAGGACCCAAAACCCAAATCTGCCAATATACACAATATTCCATATCCACAGACCTTGTTTTCCCTTACCCCCAACCTCTGCAGAGGAGTGAGGAGAGAACGACAATTTTTATATTACTCATTGACAGAAAAATCTCATTCTCCACATGGTGATTTGTTGTTGGTGTTGATGTTGTGTTGCTAAGTCACACATGACAACTCACAGTCCCCGCCAGATATAACAGGGTAGGGCTGGTGATGACAGAAAGGGATGTAATTTTCAAGTGTGTCACCAGGTGCAGCCGTCTTATCTAGGCTCTGGGTCGGAGCTTAATCTGGGGCCTTGAAGGCCAGCAAAGAAGTTTAACAGGGAGTGGCACTAACAGCGGGTAGTGGTTTTGAGCCATGGAATTCATAGGATCAGAGAATAAATAGAGAATAAATGTGAGCACCAGAAGATGATTTGGTCCAATTGCATCATTATACGGATGCAGGAAAATGAGACCCAGAGAAGGATACACTTAAGATCATACAATTGGAATCCTGTAAACTAAAAGGAAATTAACAAATTAATTTAAAAAAATTTAAAAAAAGATCATACAATTGGAATCCTGTAAACTAAAAGGAAATAAACAAATTAATTTTAAA
>NW_027185811.1:105727-110179 GCF_028583685.1 Petaurus breviceps papuanus | reverse complement strand
AATTGGAATCCTGTAAACTAAAAGGAAATAAACAAATTAATTTTAAATAATTTGAAAAAAGATCATACAATTGGAATCCTGTAAACTAAAAGGAAATTAACAAATTAATTTTAAAAAATAAAAAAAAGATCATACAATTGGAATCCTGTAAACTAAAAGGAAATTAACAAATTAATTTAAAAAAATTAAAAAAAGATCATACAATTGGAATCCTATAAACTAAAAGGAAATTAACAAATTAATTTTAAAAAATTTAAAAAAAAAGGTCATACAATTGATTTAGTGGCACGACTGGCGAGGTTGTGCTTGTTCCCTCGCATTAGACCCAGCATGCACTCTGCTAATTTCTTACCCCGTGGTTAGTTAGGTAGCAATGTATGGGACAGATTTGAAAGAGAAAAGGAGACAAATGAACCAATTAGGAGACTGTTGCTGAGGCACTCTGGTGAGGTAATTAGATAAGGGTAATAATACCCTTATTCCAAAAAGATACTCCAAAAGAAGAATCAACACAATTTGGTGCCATATTGGATGCGGTCCTTCATTTTCCACGAGGACCGATGATGTCATGGGGTGAATTGGATTTAAGTGAGGCAGGGATGCACAAAGTCATCAGCCTCACCCTCTCTTCGAGAGTCATCAGAGTCTAACAGCAAGACAAAGGTCTGACCTTGGTAGCTTTGATGTCTGACCAGGCTCTAAGCACTCCACAGTTCCTGCTTCAGTCACCTTCATGGCCATCGGAACAAACTGTTCTCATCTTCCCATTGTGCAGGGGGAAATCTTCACATGCTTGGGGTAGACACCCCACTAACTCACAGACAGGCTTGAGGCCTAATGCATACCCTCAGCTATCTGCCAAAATAATTTTCCTGGGGTGGGGGGGATACTGTACATTCTACAGCTTCTTGGAGCCACAGGTAAGAGCTGAATGCCAGGTGGACCCCAAAGGTGGATGAACAGCCCCGAAAACGGCTCAGCAAGCCCTCATACCAGAGTTATTAGTTCTCCCAGAACACCTAATAGATAGCTACTCTGGTTAGCCCTATACCAGATAAGGTCTGGAGATACAAAGAAGAATAGGCCATACCCTTGTTCTCAGGTAGCATAGTGCATAGAGCACTGCTCCTGGTTTTAGGAAGACCTGAGTTCAAATCTTTCCTTAGACACATTATCTCTGTGACCCTGGGCAAGTCACTTAACCTCCACTACCTCAATTTCCTTAACTGTAAAATAAAGGTAATAATAGCACTTACCTTCCAGGGTTGTTGTAAAAACCCAATGAGATAATATTTGTGAATTTGTTCCTGGCACTTAATGCCTGTTTGTTCCTTCTTCCCCCGTCACCTCTCATTTGGGGAGTTCAGAATCGAGTATGGGAGAAAACTACAAGGCAAGATAGAATGTGAAAGCGCAGTTAGAGACTGCTGTGTGGTGATAGATAAAAGGGCCAAAGATGAGTCATTTCCATCAATTTCTTGGAAGGACAATTAATGCAGCATTATATGACTGAACCAGAAGCCAGAAAGATCTCCTCTGGCTGCAATGATGGGCCAAATGTACTAAGATGAAATGTGATAGGAATAAATGTTAAGTCATGCACATCAACGTAAAAATCCCATGACATCAAAAAGTCACGATATTGGGAAAGCTAGGTGGCGCAGTGAATAGAGCACTGGAGTCAGGAGTTCAAATCCTGCCTCAGACACTTAACACTCACTAGCTATGTGACCTTGGGCAAGTCACTAAACCCTAATTGCCCTGCCTCCTCTCCAAAAACAAAAACAAAAGTCACAATATTTAAAATAGAATTCACTCAATTTCCCTCAAACCCCTATGCTTCCTCCAAACTTTCAGTCACCCAGTCCAAATCTTGGAGTTGTCTTTTATTTCCCCTCCCCCTCAACCATCACATCAATTAATGCCTCTACCCAAACTTAGGCCCTCTTCATCTTTTGCTAGTAGCCTTTGATTTATCTGTCTCCAGCCTCTTCTATCTCCAATCCCCTTCCCACAGAAATGCCAAGCTGATATTTCTGAAACACATATATGATCATGACACCTCCCTACTAAAAAATCTCCAATGGCTCCCTATTGCCTCTGGGGCAAAATACAACCTCTTCTTCCTGGTTCCCCCTACCCCTCCAAAGCTGGCTCCAAATCTAGTTATTTTATTTTATACTTCTCCCCTTTATATACTCTACCTTCAACTCAAACTTCTGTACTAACTCTTTCCCATCTGTCACATTCCATCTTCCCCCTCCATACTTTTATACATTGTGCAGAAAGAACTCCCTCCTCACCTCTGCCTCCTAGAATCCCCAGCTTCTAAAGGTCAGATGCTGCCTCCTACAAAAGATCTTTCCTCACCTCCTCCCTCCATCTGACCAGTTATCAGCACTGTCTCCCTCTTAGAATTACTTTGTACATGTAGGGCATACTCTGGATTTATTCTCTCAGCCATCATTTGAATTCACAGGACAAGTCCCCAGAGTTTGGCTAGGCGATCTTGTCAAGGTTCTAAGTTCCCCTCTGAGGAGTTAAGGTATGTCTTTCTATTGCTACCTCTCGCAAATTTTCATAAATGTGCTTTTCTCCATGATTTTATCAGTTGATATCAATGGGTCAGCCAGACTTAAGTGACTCTTAGATATTCTGTGGTGGCACAGTGGGTATAAATTTCTCCCCAAAAGCACGTGGCATCCTTTCTAACCAGCACATAGAGTCTGGAGGAAAGTGGGCACACATTGTCATCATCTAGCTGGTGCTGTCCTGAGTATGCTGCTAGGACACTCATGGAAAAAGTCCGGATCCTCTGACCTTCAGAGGTTTAGTCAAGGGAAGGAATGAACTGAGGGAGAGCCTGAAGTGCTCTCCTCCCCCAAATGATTCCTTCTTGGGGGCTTGGCTGGAGGCTTTCACTGCTAAACTGACACACACTCGAATCTCTGGGTGCCAAACTAAGTAGCTCATTTTATACAGGGCCGAGGGGTGATCAAGCCTCTCAACCAATCTAAAAAGCTTTTCTATTGTATATCTTTGATTGATGTTTACTAAGCACTCAACCTACTAAACTGGATAGAATTGTCAACTATACAAGTCTAGGAGAAGGGGACCTATAATTAAACAACAATTTCTATCAAAAACACCTGATGGTTTAAGAAAAGTCAAATTGAATGTGACATGGCATCCAAAAAGAGCTAGCCCAGTCTTAAGGCTTATTAATACAAAGAAAGGGAAGTGGCAACCCTGTTGCACTACCTTTGGGATGTAAGTGGTAAATGTTTAACAACCGACTCCCTGGGATTTTTTTTTCAGGACACTTTTGGTTTCATCTGAATTATTAATATGTTCTTCATCGTGTTCCTAAATCTGGACAATTAATAAATAAGCCCTGATTTTTTTAGTGCTTGGTGGTTTCTGAGGTATAAATGAAAATTTAAAAATAGGCTCTCAAAAGCTTATTTGAGCTGGCACTAAGCATACCCTGATATTATGTTCAGTTCTTGTTGAACGAATAGGAGACATTTAATCTAAAGAAAAGAAATCTTGGATGGAAGAAGGATGACATTTGTCCTGCTTTTCCTCAGGAGGCAAAATTCTCTCAATGGCAGAAATTATAGGGAGATAGATTTTGGTTTCATTCTCCTTTCTGGAGGCCCTTTGTAAAATAAGGGGTTTGGATTAGATGGCCTCAAAGGTCCCTTCCAGCCCTCAAGCCTTGGCAAGAGGAAAACCAGTGGTGACTTTGAAGAGAGGGAGTTTCACCAGACAAGGAAGTTAAGTCAGGAAGGGATAAAGCACAGGTGAAGGGAGGGTCTACAGACACTTCTCAATAATTGGGCAGCAAAAGCAAGGAGAGATGAGCTGGAACCAAAAGGGAAATTGCAGGGTCAGATGGTTTTTGGTTTTGCTTATTTGTTTGCTTGTTTAGGGTGACTGGGTGTGGAGTCAGGAAGACCTAAGTTAAAATTCTGCCTCAGACATGTATTGATTTTGTGACTGTGGGCAAGTCATTTAACTGCCACCTGCTTCCATTTTCTCAATTTTAAAATGGGGATAATAATAACATCTAACCTCCTAGGTTGTTGTGAGGAACCAATGAAATAATATTTATAGATCACTTAGCACAATGCCTGGAACATAGTACATTCTTAATAAATTTATTTTCTCTCTCCGCCCCCCACCAGAAATAAGAAATAATACAATAGAATAAAAAAGAAGAGGAAGAGATTGAAGGTTCTTTTTATCTTTTGCTTGTGTGACAGTCCCAATACAACATCATTGTACTGGGAACCAGGAGGCCCACGTTCTGGTCCTGATTTTTCCACTAACTGTGTAACCAAATTAGTTCCTTTCTTTGGGTCTCAGTTTCCTTATTCTTTTTTCTTTTCTTTTCCTTTCTTTTCTTTTCTTTTCTTTTCTTTTCTTTTCTTTTCTTTTCTTTTCTTT
>NW_027185811.1:82643-105717 GCF_028583685.1 Petaurus breviceps papuanus | reverse complement strand
TTTCTTTTCTTTTCTTTTCTTTTCTTTTCTTTTCTTTTCTTTTCTTTCCTTTCCTTTTCGTTTCTTTTCTTTTCGTTTCATTTCTTTTCTTTTCTTTATTGGAAGCAGTCAGGATTGAGTGACTTACGCAGGGTCATGCAGTTAGTGTCAGGCTGAATTTAAATTCAGGTCCTCCTGACTCCAGGACTGATGCTCTATGCCAGCTAGCTGCCCCCTCTTTATTCTTTAAAATGAGAGAGTTGAATTATATGCTCTCTAAGGTGACTTCAAACTCTAAAGTCTTATGACTTGGAGAAAGAAAGGATAAGTATGGAAGCACATCCCCTAAGGAATCAGGAAAGGGTCAGTTGGGTATTGGAAGGTTAACCTTAGAGAAGGGGAGGGTCACTAACCTCTCTCTCTGAAACTGTTTCCAAAGGTCATTGAGTTGTAAAAGCAAGCAAAGTAATACTTTGCTGCTTGTTTCAGCTATTCAAGTGCCTTTGAGCCTCGCCTTTGATTGTGTCAAGTCTTTGTTGGAAACAGTATACATTGTGTTGCCCTTAATAGGCCTAAGGGAGTTTGGAGACCTTCCCTGACCTTAACAGGCCTAATGTCCACATGGAGCCCATGATGGGAAGGGCTTGCCCAAAGAGTAGAATAGGAAGAATGAACAGGAAGGGTGGAACAGGAAGGAGCAGAGCAGACAAAAGCTCAAATAGAGCTGGGACCAAGCAGAACTTAGAGGGAGAATGCTTGTGATTTCAGCACTGTCTGTCTGTGTTGATATTACTTTGTCAGAATGAAGCATTTTGTTTGTTGAAAGAGGACTTTACCAGAAGCTCTGGAAGAGGACTTTACTGCTGATATAGAAGTCCTGGGACTTCAGTGTTGATTTGTGTTTTATTTCTCAGATAGAAACTTTGTCTGTTGGACAGAAAGTGAATTGAGATGATAGTGTTGACAATGTGTGTAAATATTTTTGTAGCTCTGTTAAGCTTTGTCTTCCTAGAAACAGAAACTGCAAAGGGCTTGGAGTGGAATAGTCCCCATGGGTTGAGATATAGAACCGGAACAGAGAGCTGCCTACCTGTGAATCTGGGCAAGAGCTGGGAGCATGGAAGAGGAGTCATGGGTTTTGGAAGTCAGCCTCGAGTTAAGACGAAAGAAGACTTTACTTGGGTGCCTGGTGCTGACTGATGATATTGTAACTTACTGTGACCTAGGGGTGGATGGTGTTTGTACTTTCTGCTACCTCTTAAGGATGATTGGAAGTCAACCTTCAGTCAAGATGAAAGAAGACTTTACTTGGGTACTTTATATTGATTGAGAAGATTGTGACTTACTGAATCATATGTTTTGTTTAAGACTATGTAATAATAAGACCTTAGTAATAAGTTGTTATGTTATATTGTTGTGAATACTGTGCTCTAGTTTCTCCAATGTTCTGCTTTAGTTTATTGCTGAATAGAGAGTTCACTATACTATTCACTTAAATCCTCAACTTTGATTCACAGCAGCAGTCCTCAGAAGAGCTGCTCATGATCAGCTTTACATGAGTGGATAAGGAAAAAGTGTCAATGGGATGAGCACTAGTATTTGATGTGGGTGACAGGTTCAAATCTTGTCTGCCATATACTAGCTGTATAACCTTAGATAAACACATCAACCTTGCTGGAGCCCAATTTCCTCATCTGTAAAACGAAGATGATATTTATACCATCTACTTCACAGTGGTGTCAGAAAAGGTTTAAATTTAAAATGCTATGGACATGCGAGTTACTGTTCTAACTCATCATCTTCCTCACGTCGCTATATCTATTAAGAATGCCACCATCCTTTCAGTCAGTTAGGTTCAGCACCTTGGCAAGCTCAGTCTCTGACTCTTCCTTCTCCTTCACCCCTTTTTGCAGCCAGTCACCAAATCTTGTTGGTTTTACTTCCATACAATTTCTAACATTTTCCCCTCTTCTCACTACTCACCCAGCCACCATCCTTGTTCCTGTCCTCCTCTCCTCTCCCCTGGCCCATTGCAGAAGCCTCTGAGTTGGTCTCCCTGGCTCCATGTCTCTCCTCTCCAAACTGTCTCCCAAACCAGCTAAAGGGAAATACAAAAAGCAAAGTTTTGATTTTGGGGGTATTTGCTTAAGATGTTTTAAAGACTCCTTAGTGCCTCTAGGACAAAGGACAATGCCTCTGGGTGGCCCTTCACCACCCAGTTCTCTTATCTTTCTAGATGGATTTCCCGTCTCTCCTTTGTATTGCAGCCAAAAAGTCTCCTTGCTGTGCCCTGGGTATGACATGCCCTCTCTTGCCTCTAGGCTCATTTGCACAGGCTGTCTGTCCCCCAGGCTTGGCATGCCCCCAGGCTTGGCATGTACTCTCTTCTCACCTCTGCTTCAGAGGATCCCCTGGCTGCCTTCAAGGCTTCAGGGCCATATTCTGCACAATATCTGACCTGTTCCTTTTCATCTGTAGTGATCTTCCTCTCCCCTCAAACATTACTTGCATATGTTTAGCAGTGACTTAACTGAGAAAAACTTGTTCCTTTCTAGTAGAATGTAAAATCCCTAAGGGCAGGAACTATTGCATGTTTGTCTTTGTATTCATAGCAATAGAGACTCAATACAGGCTCAGTAAATGTATGAGACAAGGCTATGTATGCCCTAACATATAGATAGCAGTGAATGAAGGGGTTCATATTTGGGGGCTTTACTTTTCCCCCATAAAATCAAAAGTGAGTTCTTTGGTTGACTAGGGGACAGAGAAGAAGGATCTGATGGGAATCAGCCCCTACGCAGGCAAGAGCACTCTTGATATCTACCTCTCATCTACCCAGGAGGAACACAGAACTGAAGGATCCTTAGAAGCTATCTCAGGAATTCTTAGCCTGTGAATTTGAAACAAAAGTTTTTTTTTAAATGACTGCATTTTGATATAATTAGTTTCATTTACAGTATTATGTGTTTATATTTATGTGTGAAATATAATATATATTTTATTTTATGCATTTAAAAACATTTTGGGAAGAGATCTATAGGCTTCATTTGACTGCAAAAGAGGTCCACAACACATAAAAAGCTAAGAACTCTGCATCTTGTCTAACCCCTTCATTTTACAAATGAAGAAACTGAGACTCAAAGAGAGGAAGGGACTTATCCAAGGTCAAACAGCTAGTAAGTAGCTGAGTCAGCAATGGGAGATGAGTTGTCTTACTCTGATACTCCAAATGTTTTCCAGACCAAGGAGCCCAGGGGAGCAGGCTTCCAGAGCCCCAGATTGACTGGTTCAGGATGACCAAGGAAAGTTGAAGGGAAACTGACTTCTCCTATGAGGTTCCTAACTTTCCACCTCACCCCCATTCCCCTCCAAGGACCACACCTAGGGCCCTGGGAAGTCAATCTGTTACATAAGCTGTCCTGTACCCAGGACTTAAAATAGCTCCAGCTGGGATGGGGGCAGGGCATATGACGAATGGTCTCTGGGCAGTATCAGCTGATCGACCAGCCGTTCCCAAGGTGAGGTTGCCTAGCTCAGGTTTCCCTACTCCCCCGGGAGGTGGCATTGCCAGGGCAGTTGGGGGGAGGTAGGAGGGTGTGAGCCTCCTCACTCTCATGTGTTCCAGGCAGGTTCCAAAATGACTCTTCGTCTGGACATTTATGGTCTGACTTCTCTGCAGCTCCTTGTACTCACAAGGACAAGACTAAATGCAGCTGCCTCCTCTTCTCCCCCCACCCCCACTCCTTCAGGCTCCTCCTGCTTCTCCAAAGGCTTCCCCAGAGGCAGAATCAGGGGGGAGAGATCAAGGCCTTCTCTCAGGTTTGGGAAGCTCTTCAAGCAGAGACCTGACAGCTCTGACCTCCTGGGTCTTAACATCCTGGGACCGAGAGCTTGAAGAGACTTCAGAAACCGCTTAGTCTAAGCTTTTCCATTTTACTGATTCAGTCAGTGATGTGCAATGGAACCTCAGCAATGACCAGGGAGTCAAAAGACCCCAGTTCAAATCCCAGACCTGCAAGTCAGGATCTGTGTTCAAGCCCTTGGACGAGGCATTTGAACTCTGACCCTCAGTTTCTTCAGCTGGATCTAACAGGATTTAACAGCCAAGCCTGAAGGATTTTGTATGAGAATATCCTGATTGGTCAAGAGAATGTAATCTGCAGAAGTAGGACCAGATATGTTCTAAGGTCATGTTCTGCTTTAGATTGATGGTTCTATGTAACAATAATAATAGCTAACATTTCTATGGTGCTTTAAGGTTCACAAAACACGTTATCTCAGTTAATTCCCATCAACAACTCTGTGAGGTATGTGCTATTATTATCCCCATTTTACAGATGAGGAAACTGAAGCAAACAGAGGTTAAGTGACATGATGCCCAGGGTGATAAATCTAGGAAGCATCTAAGGCAAGATCTGAAGTTGTCTTTCTGGCTCCAAGTTGGACAAGCTATCACCCTCCACTACACCCCCAGACTGCCCCCTAAATGACTCACCCAAGGTCAGAAAGTTGGCAGGAGCCAGACCTGATTCAGTCAGTGGTCTCTGGCTCCTATTCCTTTAGAATACCTTCCAGTGGCGATCAAAGCATGCGTATGTACATGTGTGATTGTGTGCACATATGTACGTGTGTGTGCAGTCTGGAGGAGTAGGAGGCAGGCAGTTCTCTGCGATTCTATCCCCACTATAGCCCCAGGCACAGTGGGAAGTCCTCTTTGGCTTCTTTCCCCAGCCTTCTGCTGACACCGGCGCCACAGGAGCCAAAAGGGGCACAAGGCATCTGGCTACAAGTACGCGTATGCATGCGCATGCGCACGCGCACGCGCACAACCAAGCCACACATGGGTGAACGCTCATTTCACAGACATTCACTGGCACACAGACTCACAAAGTCTCATGCAGATAGACACTTTCAGAGACACCTGCATGCAACACATAAACACCCATGCGGGGTGGGGGGGTGGTGCCTGCGGATCTCCAACCGACCCAGGCAGTCCTGTTTCCACAGACACGGCCCCTAAAGGAGGAGCTCAGAATGCATTGTCAGGAGGAAGAGGAGAGTCCTCAGACGCATTAAGGGAGAGGGGTAGGAGGCAAATCCTTCCTGCCACATCCTTGGCTTCTTGGCCCTGACTCCTTAGGTGTCCACGGGGCTGAGGCCCCCCCCCCCCCTCCCCCGGCCATGGCAGGGTAGCTTACCAGAATGCTAGTCTTTATGGTGACTCTACAGACTGGGGACCTGAAGGCACCTCTCCACTCCGGCCTCAGGCAACCCAGTCTTGTGTCCATCTTCCATAGGAATCCATTCATTAAAATGGTAACTCATATTCTACAATGCTTTGACATTCTTCATGATAACCAGGTGAAGGTGAAATAGGTAACAAGGGTATTATTACCCACATTTTAGAGATTATGAAATTGAGACTTAAAGGTTAGGTCACTGACTCAGGGTTACACAGTAAATGTCACATGTGGGACTTGAACCCAGGTTCCCTGACTCTCAGTGCAGGTAGAGAGGTCTTTTTAGGATTTCTATACTTATAGGGAAGAGGAGGATGGTTCTTAGAGTTCTGTTAGGGGTACTTCAGAACAACAGCTGGGGTTGGAGAGGGAGAAGAATCAGATCCCCTGGGCCTGGTGCCTGGAAAGGTACCGAGCCATCTTTGTACCATTTGCCCAGCACAATGGCAGTGGAAAGAGGATTGGATTTGGAATCAGGTGCCAAGAGTTTGAAACCTGGCTTTGCTATATACTTACTACCTATGTGACCTTGGACAAGTAAGTTTACTTCTTGTTTATCTATAAGATAAGGTGAGTTGGGTTAGATCTCTTCGGATCCCTTTCAACTCTAAACCTACTTCTATGACCTGCTCCAATCAGGCCTGAGTGGGGAGTGCCCTGTGTGTGCAACCACCCCTTCCCCTGCTTTTTCTCACCAGGGATCTGGGTCTGGGAACTCCCTTACCCTTGCTCCTTGAAAAAGCATTGGCTCCTTTAGGGCAGATGCTGCTTTGTAATGGGTAACCAGAACTGGCACCTTCACCAAGAGCATTAGCAGAAGCAATGTTGCCTGGCAACAGCAGTAGGAACACAAGATCCAGTTAATCTGGGCTGCCTCTGCCTACCACTAGAGTTTTTGGAGAAAGGACCCATAGGGAGAGAAGGGATGGTCCCCTAACACCATTGTTTTCGTAGATAATACCTACATAAGACAGAACCACAGATATGCCTGTTCTTCCTCAAACTTCTGCCCCTTTCTCACAAGTTGTTGTGAATATCAAATGAGATAATATTTATAAATCACTCAGCGCAGTGCTTGGCATATAAGGTCAATTAATAAATGCTGGTTCCTCTTGTCCCCTTTCCCCCTCTTATTCCCTTCCAATCCCAAGGTAGGTTGATCTCTAATCACTCTAATCACATGCTTTGCTTGGTTGGCTCAACCTTTCACACAAGCAGAGGGCCAAGGGGAAAGACCTAGTCTAAATTCTAGCCTGGCTGTTCTCTTCTAGCTTCCCTCTGATACCGAAGTTGTTCCTTCTTCCCTCTCCCTGACTCCCTCTTCTATTCACTCCTGGCCCCTATTCCTTCCTCCACTTCTCTTTCCTCCCCTAACCTCTCTCATGACCTTCAGTCTTGAATTTCCATCTGCCTTTTAGACATCTCCAACTGGATGTCCCACAGACATCTTAAATTCAATATGTCTAAAACTGAACTTACTCTCTTCCCTCCCTCCCTGCCCCATCCCTCTCCTCTGCCTAACTTTCTTATTACTATGGAGGGTACCACCTTCCTCCCATCACCCAGGCTCAAAATCTATGTGTCATCCTAGACTTTTTACTTATTTTCGCTCCCTATATCCAATCAGTGATCAGGTCCTGATGTTTCTACCTCTGTAACATCTCCTTTTTTCTCTTTGACACAGCCACCACCCTGGTACAGGTTTTCCTCACCACATGTCTGGATGGTTGTGATAGTCTGTTCATGGATCTTGCTACCACAAACCACCTCCCCACTCCTCTACTCAGCTGTTAAGTTGATCTCCCTAAAATGCAAGTGTGACCATATCACCCTCCCTCCCCCATTCAATCCATTCCAATGACTCCCTGTTTCTTCCAGGATTAATGACAAAATCCTCTGTTTGATTTTCAAAGCCCTTGCTAGTCTGGCTCCTCCTTACCTTTCCAAATCTTCTCACACCTCTTTGATCCAGTGACACTGACCTCTGATGTTCCTGGCTGCATCTCCTGACTCCTATCAATCATTCTCACTTACTACCTCATGCCTGGAATTCTCACTCTCCTCGTCCCTGCCTCCTCAGCCTCCTAGGTTTCCTCCAAGTGTCAGCTAAAGTTTCCCATGTCCTGCAGAAGCCTTTTGCAGAGTTCTTCTCAATCTTAGTGCCTTTCCTCTGAAATTACTGCCCCCCCCCATTTGTCCTGAATGTAGCTTAAAAGTTATTCACATTTTTTTTCCTCCTCTACTAGACTGTAAGCTCCTTGGAAGCAGGAACTAACTTTCACCTTTATTTGAATCCCAAGTGTTTAAACACAGTACTTGGCACATAGTAGGTGCTTAATAAATATTCATTGACTAATGAACATTCACTATTACTTGAGTTGCCCCATGTGATTTTTTTCTATGTATTCCCTCTTTTATCTCCCTCATCTAAGTTCAGACTTTTAGGGGAAGTGGTTTCTAACAGACCCAGAGAGTAACAAAAAGAGAGGAGAGAAAATAGGAATTCTCTTTACTCTTAGTTAGATATAGTTCCTCTTCTCTTGGCTCTAGTCAAGCTAATTCCTTGTAACTTTCTTATAAAATTTTATATATTTTATATTATATTTATATATAAACATATTTTATATAATATATTATATATAAAATATATATTATATTATATATGGTATATTAAAATATATTTTATTTACATATTATATATATATACTTAAATATATTATTTATATACTTATAAAAAGTAATTTTCTTATAAAAATAACCAAAGCACTGGGGAGACAATTCTCAGAGCCCATATGACACCCCTCCCTCAGCTTCCCATCTCCCCAACACTTTGGTTATTTTATTTCTATACAATCTCATTGATTAAAGGAAAATAATAGGACAAATATTCATTTGCATACTAGCAAGCTATTAGTTGGGAGAATAAACATTTTAGCCAATGCCTTCTAAAGAAATATAAAGTGAAATTCTTTAAAGTTTGTATCAGACTATCTTAACTGGATGGGCCATGAATCTTGAGTGATGGAATGAATTCCTCCTTCCTGGTTATATAATGGACTTTTGATTCTCATGTGATGATGGCTTCCTGGATGACTAATGTAGTATAGAGCTGGTATCAGACAACTTCCAGACTTTCCCCCTTCCAACAGCAGAGGACTAGGAAACATGGGATGAAAGTGTGAGTCAGGCAGCTCAATATTACCAATTAACTTTGGCAAAAAGTTACACAGTGGTCCAGATTCATGGCATAGTAGAAAATTTTTGGTAATTTGGGGTCTAGTTCCAACTTTGTGGCTAAATAGCTATGTCATTTTGAGAAAATGATTTTTGATATCTTGATTTCCTCCTCTAATCCCTTAGAAATAATGATATTTCATCTGCCTATGATCATCAGGCTGTTTATGAGAATCTTGAAAACTACTCAGGAGTGAACTTGAGCTTGACCCTCCAGCAGAATTCTAGAAGAGTCAGAGGTGTTTATGGACACTTGAAAAGGGAAGCAGTAATCACCAGGACACAATGAGGATTCAGTATGAACAAATTCTATAAATTGAGTCTTTCCATTTTGGGTAGGATTACTAGACTGGTCACTAAAATCCTATGCTAATCTCTTATTTTAACAAAGATGACCTTGGGGTTGTAAAGGCTAAACTAGGAAAATTTAAATTCTGGAAGGTTCTACTAAGCTAGAAAGTTTTTGAGGAAGACCCAAAGGAAGAGCTATACATTTGTTGTTTTTAGACCAGTCTAGCTAAATCCCAAGAGGCTCATTGCTTGATTTGCTGCAGTGGAATGGATTTTTCAGCCTTGACAACTCTCAAAGGCTTTCTTCTTATTATTTTTGTATTTTTTAAATTTTTTTTTATTTTTAAAGCAATCTGGGTTAAGTAACTTGCTCAAGGTCACACGGCCAGTTATTTTTGTGTGGGTGCTGAGTATCTGAGGCTGGAACTGATCCCAGGTCTCCCGACACTAGGGCCAGCACTCTTACTCACTGCACCACCTGGCCTCCCCTTCTTTTTTTTAATTTCTTTTTTTTTTTGGAGGGAGAAGACAGGGCAGTTGGGGTTAAGTGACTTGCCCAAGATCACATGGCTAGTAAGTGTTAAGTGTCTGAGGCTGGATTTGAACTCAAAGTTCAATCCACTAAGACAGGAAAAGTACCCCTAATGATGCCTAGGTTGTTGAGGTATTGAAGTTCTAGGCTGCTAGACCAGGGAAGGTGGATCAGGGCAGCTAGGTGGCACTGTGGATAGAGTGTTGAGTCTGAAATCAGGAAGATTTATAATAGATATTTTTGCAACTGTTTCTAAACAAGTATAAAATAGTTACATTTCATTCATTTTTTTTTGAAAGGAGACTGTAAAATTGAGTATCCAAACTTTCCAAGGCAGTCAGATTAATCTACTCTAATTCAAAGGTAGAGCTGGGTGCCATATAAATTGGATATAATACTCAGAAGTCGAGTAAACATGGTTAGCTGGAAAGCTTTCAAACTCCTAGAGAGTCTGACTGTCTCAACGAAGTATGTCCCCTTGCCCCCATCCTTTCCCTACCATTTCCCAATTGAAATGATCATCTCCTTCTCTTGGTATTTTTTTCCCAAGAGGAAGTAAAAAAGAAAAACAATAACATTTAATATTTATTATTCAAAAATTATATGAATATATAATATATTAATAACTAGCATATAACACCTTAAGATTTGAAAGACACCTTATAAATGTTATCTCATTTGCCCTACTTCCCTTAACTCAGTACCATAGAGAGCCTATACTGGTAGGATCTCCTTCAGGATGTCCTCATTGTACTTGAATTATAAGAAGGTCCAAATATTTTTTCTCTCCTACAAAAAGATTTATAACTTATCTGACAAAGAAAAACATCCAAAACAATCACATTGGATGGGGTGGGAAACATCTATGCATCACCATAGATCATTACAAATCTGTGAGAATTTTGTAAAATGAGATTTCTGCTCCCCCCTTCCCATCCCCCTCCCCACCCCCCTCTGCCCCTTACTCTTGGGGGCAGGGAAGTATGACTAAAATAATGGCTTCAGGAGTGGGGAATCTCTGGCCTCAAGGCCACATGTGACCTTCTAGGTCCTTGAATGTGGTCCAAGTTGTACAAAACAAATAGTTTTATTAAGGGGATTTGTTGTGTGAAATTTGAATTTAGCACAGAGGTACATAGAAGGTACTTAAGACAAGCTCCCTCCCTCCTTCCTTCCTTCCTTCCTTCCTTCCTTCCTTCCTTCCTTCCTTCCTTCCTTCCTTCCTTCCTTCCTTCCTTCCTTCCTTCCTTCCTTCCTTCCTTCCTTTCTTCCTTCCCCTATCCCAGTTACTACCTCAGAGAATGGATGAAAGAACACCTAATCTTATGGGATTCCAGGGGTGGGGGGAGTGGCCCAAATAAAGGTGGCAGGCAAGGTAGGAGGGTACTCCAGGTGGTGTCATCTTCTTCAGGAAGGGTGATCATTGGAATCACAGGAAAAGTAGTCACCATGGGAGTAAGCAAGGAGAGAAAAGAGGGAAGGCCAAGAACAGAACCTTGGTTATTGTCCATGTTTAAGGGACAAGAGGAGGAAATGAACTAGGAAAAGAGAGAGAAGTTGGAAGAGTGTCCTAAGAGCATAATGTCATCTAAGTCAAGAGAAGAAAGCAAGTCAAGAAGAAGGGTGTGGTTTGGAATGTCAGATTGTTGTTTTTGCTTGTCCTTCGTGCTTGAAGAGGACCAAGGACATCAGGAGGATCATATCTTGACTCGCCAGTGGATTGGATTTAAGTGAGGCAGGGCTGTGCAAAGCTAAAAGCCTCATCCTCTCCTCCAGAGCCATAGGGGCCCACTGGCAAGATACAGATCAGGATGACTGAAGATAGCCCTAGATGCAGTGGGAGACCTTGGCCTTTTTAAGCTAAGAATGTCAAATGCTACAGAGGTAGAAGATAAGGACAGGAGGGGAAAGTCATTGGATTAAGTGATCATTGAAGAAAGCTATTTCAGTGGAGTGGTTTAGAAGGTCGAGGAGTGAGTGGATGGTAAGGAAATGGAAACTTTCTACAAGTAGAAGGAAGGAGAGGAATGAGATGACAGCTTGAAGAATTGTGCTGGACAATCTTGGCTCCAGGGGAGTGATGTGGTAGCATGTCCCTCCTCTTGGTTGAGAGATGGGGCATCACAGCTGTATAATGTTCTATACAACATCAGACTGTCAGTTGATTTTGCTAAACTGGTTTTCAGTTCAGTGGCAAAGCCAAGGGAAGGTATCATGTTATTTATTTTTAGAATAGATGAGATATTAGTGTGTTTATAATAAGGCTGAGAGGAAGGAGCTAGTAGAAAGAGATTTGTTTTTAAATAAAATAGATTTTTTAAAAATGTAATTGATGTATTTTGCCTTTACAAACTTACTATTTTTTAGTCATTCCTGGATAAAATTGCCTCTCTTCCCCAACCCCCTCCTCTAATACATAAGTCCTACTTTATAACAGTTCAGCAAAACCAAAATCAGTCTGATAATGTATGCAACATCCCATACCTGTAATCCCCTTGTTGCTGTTTAGTCATGTCCAAACCTTTGTGATCCCATGGACAAGTCGATGGGGTTTTCTTGGTAAAGATATTGGAGTTGTTTGCTATTTTATTCTCCAGTGTGTCCCATTGAAATTTGAGGCTGAGGAATTGAGGCAAATAGGGTGCCTCTTTGAACTCAGGCCTTCCTGATTCTAAGCCCAGTGCTCTATCCACTGCACCACCTAGTGTCCTGTAGTCCCCTATTTCTCAACTAAAAAGAAGGAGGTGCTTCCACATTTCTCTTCTGGGATCAAGGTTGTTCAGTACAGCTATTCAGCATTCCAGTTCCTTAGGGCATTATTCCCACTGCAACCTTCCCCCCCCCCCAACATTACAGTACTCACTGTGTGTATTATATACATCAGTTCACAAAAGACTTAATAGGTTTCTCTGAATTGTTATTTGGCTGGGTTTTTTTTTAAGGGGGAGGGGAGGGCAATTGGGGTTAAGTGACTTGCCCAAGCTCATATGGCTAGGTTTTTGTGTGTGTGTTAAGTGTCTGAGGCAGAATTTGAAGTCAGGTCCTCCTGACTCCAGGGCTGGTGCTCTATTCACTGCGCCACCTAGTTACCCCTATTTGATATTTTTTATAATACAGTAGTATATTCCATTACGTTCAAATACCATCTGTTATCTACAACTGATAAGCACTTTGCTTCTAATTCTTTGATTTTAAAAAATGGTGTTGCCATAAACATTTTTGTATGTATGGGTCTTTCCCCTCTATTTCTGACATCTTTGGGGGTTATACCTAGAAGTGGTATCACTGCCTCAGAAGATGTGTAGAGTTTGGTGACTTTTCAGGTAAAATTCTCAGTTGTTTTCCAGAAGGGTTGAAACAATTTGTTGTTCTACTGGGAATACATGATTGTGCCCCACCTCATAGCCATCAAACTTGGCAAAGTTGAAAAACAGGAAAATGGCAGTCATCAGAGGGGCTAATGGAGGAGGGGCATTAGAATTGTCTTTATTTGAGTTTATCTTGTTATTATTAATTTGTAGCTTTTCTTCCTATGGTTGTGGATAGCTTACTTTTTTTTCCTCACTAGAAAACTGCTTGTTCATATGCCTTGGAGAATGGTCATTGTTCTTCCATGTTTGTATTTGTACTAACTACTATGTCACAGAACATGCCTGAGGATAGCCCCATCTGGTGGACCACTTGTACTCTGGCCCCTGGCCAAAGGACATGCATGACCAGTTCCTATCAGTTACACCTTTAAAAATAGATCCTAGAAAATGCCCTCTTTTGCAGGATAGTTGTAAGGCTTGGATTAGGTCATGGATGTGAAGTACTTTTCCAAATCTTAAAATGTTACATAAATGTCAATAATTGTTATCATCATCATCATCATGGTCATAATTATTACTGTTATTACCATTATCATTATGGCAGCTAGGCAGCATAGTGGAGAGAGTGCTCAACCTAGAATTGAGAAGATCTGAGTTCAAATCCAGCCTTGTAACAGCAAGCACCCTAGCATACCCAAGATGGCTGCTAGCACAAGTTCCCTGATCTGCTTTTCTAAAGGAAAACAATTCAAAAAGAATTAACAATCTTACTTTAATCAAACATGGATATCATTCACTTAGTTCTGGGGGAAAAGGCAACACCCTGAACTTCAAAAAATACAAACAGAAATTACAAGCAAATAAAAACTACAGAGAGAGAAAATAACACAACTCAACAGACCAACAGACAGGGCTTCTAGCTGTCTGATCATCACATACATCTGGGTTTTCAAAGCAGGGAGACTCAACTGCTACCCAGAGTCTCATCTGACCAAATCACACAACTCTTCCCATTAATGAGCCCCAAAACAAAGCCCCATGTCAGGGTACATATATAGCCTTCTCCAGGGTCAGAAGACATGACAACCTTCATCACCTACTGCCTAATTACAAAGTAACAAAAGGTGTGTCTTCCTGAAAAACAAGCCTCCCCTAAGCAAACTTCTCTTAAGTGAGGCACATAAAGGAACAAGGAAGATCTTCAAATTCCCTTACCATTATAAGCTTCAGACATATACCAGCTGTATGACCCTGGGAAAGTCACTCAACCTCTGTTTGCCTCATTTTCTTAATTTGTAAAATGAGAATAATAACATTTTCCTTTTTTGGGGGGGAAAGGAAGACAATTGGGGTTGAGTGACTTGCCCAAGATCACACAGTTGCTAAGTATGTCAAGCATCCAAGACCAGATCTGAACTCAGGTCCTCCTGACTCCAGGGCTGATGCTCTATGCACTGTGCCACCTAGCTGCCCCTTAAGATGAGCATAATAATAGTACCCACCTCCCAGGGTTGTTTTGAGGGTCAAATGAGATAATAATTGTAAAGTATTCAGCACAGTGCCTGGCATATAGTAGATGCTATATAAATATTAGCTGCTAGTATTATTGCAAGCACTTTCCAAACCTTAAAGTGCTATATAAATGTAAGTAGGTATTAGCATCATCATTATTAATCATTGTGGCAGCTAGAGGGCACAGTGGATAGATTGCTGCACCTGGAGTCAGGGGCACCTGAGTTCAAATTTGTGGTCAGACACTTACTAGCTGTATGACCTTGGGCAAGTCACTTAAAAAACCCTCTGCCTCAGTTTCCTCATCTGTAAAATAGAGATAATAAGAGCACCTAGTTCTGAGGGCTGTTGTAAGGATCAAGTGAGATAACACTTGTAAAATACAATGTCTGGTATATAGTAAATGCTATATAAATGTTGGCTATTTTTTAATTATTCTTATCATTACCATTATTATTAACCTACTAGCTATCACTTGGCCTCCAGTATGCCTTCATTCCCTGAGCCTCCTACTGAAATCCTGCTGAACTCAAGCAGAGTGTACTGATATGTGTTTAATAGCTAGGTTCTGGAGTGGCAGCGGGGGTTATTTTTGCATAAATGTGTTCAAGTTTAATCTAAATTACTAATGCTTTCTTATGTCTAGAACAATGCAATCAGCCCTGCTCTTGTGGGTCTGCAGTGTGTGGAGGTAGGAGGGAAAGAGGGAAACTGGTTCTGGAGTAGGTATAGCAGCAACCACACTGGCATACCCAGGATGGCTGCTAGCACAGGTTCTTAGATCTGCTTTATTAGGAACAATAGTTGTTTAAGGGGTCAACAATCTTTTTTAATTACATTAACTAGTTCAGGGGAAAAGACAGCACTCTGAATTTCAGAGAAAATATAAGCAGAGAAATAAAGACTAACAGACAGGACTCTGACTGCCTGAATCAACTATACATTTTACATATATCCCTAGATAGAGAGAGCCTTTACATCTGTGTAGTCAGGGAGCTCTGAACTTATGGCCACTCAGAATCTCTATCAGGGAATCTCAAGAACCTTCTCATAAGCCAGCCCCTAAAGCAAAATACCAACTCAGAGTATATATACGCTTCTCAGAGCCAGAAGACATCCCAACCCTCCTAACTTATTGACTAATTAGAAATTAACAAAAGGTACAAAAAAACCTTCCTACAAGCCAACTTCCCTTAAAGGGCTCCATGTGAGGCCTACTAATGGGAAGGGAAGCTCTTAAATAACATTAACGTTACAATAGGTCACCAAGATGCAGAAGATGGAGTGACAACAGTGAAGACTGGATTATGACAGAGTGAGGGAAACTTGAAAGGCTGGAGTCTAACCAAAGTCCTTAGAGCTTGTTCCCAGGATAAGTGTCCCTAGGAAGGGGAATTGGTTTTGGCAGAACAAAGACCCACAGTGGCATACTTCACACTTTGTAACTCCATTTCCTTGGCTTGTCAGCAATCTCTACACCTAGGGCTGATCAGGGTCTCCTGGCTATGCAGTTATATTGTTGTTTGTTTTTTTAAGCAATCAGGGTTAAGTAACTTGCTCAAGGTTACACAGCCAGTTATTTTTGGGTGTGGTGTTGTATGTAGTTGTATTGTTAATGGAATGGGAAGACCTTTCTTGATCATTTAGGCATATGTTTTGAGACTGAGTCACATGGAGCCTGTGGTGGGAGGAGCTTGCTGAATAGGTGGGGCAGAAAGAGAGAGAGTGAGGTGGAACTGAGAGAGGGAAGGCAGAGAGAGGCAGAGCAGCTATCATGGGTGAGAGAGGGACATTTTGCCTAAGGAGGCTCATTTGTGGGGAGGCCTGATGGAGGGAAGGCTTGGGGATGGCGGTGCTCCCTGCATTGGTAATGTGTACCAACTTCTTTATTACTATGGCGGATTTGGCTTTCTGGTGCATGAATAAATATCTTGGTTTTGTCTTCAGAGAAGAGTCTGTTATATCTTCTGATTCAAACCTGGAAATATGCCTGTATATTTATAGCAGCCATTGTAGGTATTGAATTAGCAATATAGACGTTACAGTCTTTTTTATTTTTCTTTTTGGAGGGGAGAGGGCAGGGCAATTGGGATTAAGTGACTTGCCCAAGGACACACGGCTTAGTAAGTATGTGTCAAGTGTCTGAGGTCGGATTTGAACTCAAGTCCTCCTGACTCCAGTGCCAGTGCTCTATTTACTGCACCACCTAGCTACCCCAGAAGTTACCGTCTTAAGAAGTAAGGGTGAACCATGAGGGAAGGCTCACTCCTGTAACTCTCCATTGTGGGGTCTGGGGGAGAGCTCTCTGTTACCCAAAGTAGACTAGTTCCCATTTCTATCACATTGGGTCCAGGACAGGGTCTCTAACTGAAAGTATAGAGCAGGACCTTTTTCTATTTTTGGTTTTCCCTGAAGTACTTAGGACAGGCTTTGTCCTAGTGGTATTGAGTCAGAATTATTGAGGGGAGGGAACAGGCAAAGAAGGGAACAGGCATTTATTAAGCACCTACTATGTGCCAGACACTGTGCTAAGCACTTTACAAATATTATCTCATTTGATCCGCACAACAACCCTGGGAGGTAGATGCTATTATTATCCCTATTTTACAGTTGAAGAAACTGAGGCAGAGAGTGTCTTACCCAGGGTCACACAACTAGCAAATGTCTGAGACAGGATTTGAACTCAGGTCTTCCTGACCCTATCTGCTGAGCCACCTAGATGCTTCATTCTTTCATGCCCATATTAGCCCAGAGTGAATCTGTGAGATAGACTCATCCCAAGTGGTGCTGAGTTAGTAAACTGGACTAGACAACAGGACCCCCAGGTTTCATGCCTATTCTTTCCCACCTGCTATGAGCATGTATAAAGTCCTTTACTTCCGTGTTTTCATTTGTAAAATGGAAATTATGATGGTTTCTGGCATATGTATGGGAAAGGACATGAAGCTGGGAGGAAGGTCACTCTAGGCATGAAGGGGCAGCAGCAAGGTTTTGGAAGACGAAAATAGGATTAGGAGTCATGAGTTATGGGTTCTCTTCCCAGTTTGGTTGTTAAATACCTGTGCAAGTTTACATTTCTTTTGTCTTTATTTGTAAAGGGTGAAGTTGGCCTAGATGAAGCAGCCTTCTAGACCTAATATCTGATGAATCTGTGAGCACCTAAAATTCACCCCAGATATGTGCTCTCATGTCGACTGTTTGGTTTTAGGGAGTTCCCCTCCCTTCTTCCCTCCCCCCCCATTTCCTCCAGTGATTTGTGCCCTTTCACCGTTGCTTAGGGCAACCCAACATAGATGTCTTCCCTTGATACCCAAATGATATTACAGTAAAGGAGTAGGGAGAAAAATTGCTTCCAGGGCCACCCTTTGTGCCAAGCATGCTGGAGTCTATAATGATGAGTGTTGGGGAGCCCCATGGGCACTTGGATAGTGTGCCCCTGAGCCTTTGGATTCTCCCATAAGCCAGCTAACGCTCAGGCAAGAAAAAGCCTATGCCTCTGGGAAAGAGAAGCACTCTTAGGCTCCTCTCTCAATTTCACTCTCCCCGGAAGTGCCCCCTTCATGGCTTCCTCTGACTCCTACTTGTCTGAGAGCCTCATGCTCTGGGAGACTGGGGACCTTGCCTTCTGAGTGGGAGGAGTGAGGCAAGGGGAAAAGCCACGGGGACAGTCTTCTCATGCCCTGATTGGAACGTGTGAGGAGGCAGCCTGATGGGGGTTAAAATGAAGTAGTGGCTTTGAAGTCAGAACCCTGGGTTCTGCTTCCTGCTCTGCCACGTATTCAGGGAGGCTGTGTTGCAAGCCATCTGCCTCTTGGAGCCTCAATTTCTTTCTCTGTAAAATGGGGAGAATAATACTTGCATTGTCTACCTCACCCGGAGGAACAAATGAGTTAGTGTATGTGAGAGAGACCTTTGTGACTGGAAAATGCTACACAAATGTAAAGTATTCAAAGAAAGGGTGGAAGGCGTGGGTGTGAAAAGAGCTCTCCCTTCTACCAAGAGCTTTCCTTACTTCAGTCCTGTCAAGTGGGCAGTACAAGAGTTCTTAGCCCCATTACTAAGGAGGAAACTAAAGTTCAGGGACTTAGGTGATTTCCCCCCAGCCACATAATAAGTGGTGAAGATTTTTCTCCAGTTTTTCTGACTCCAAGGTCAGGGAAATAGTCTACCAGAATTAGATAGATAGAAAGAAATAGAGAGATAGACTATATATATATATATACTTTAGTATATAAATATATGTGAAAGTAAATGCATATTTTTCATATCTATGAAAGTGAATACATGCTTTATATATATCTTATATTTGCTGTCATATATCAAGATAAATGAAAGTGAATATATAATTTAAACATATATTTTATACATATATACTTTCATATATGAAAGTGAATACATATTTTTCATGTATATGAAAATGAATATATAATTTCATGTGTGTATATAACATATATACTTTCACATAAATATATATGAAAGTGAGTATACATGTTCATATACATGAAAATGAATACATAGTTTATATATCTTTATGTATAAATATGTGCTTTCATTTAGAAACATATATACTTTCATATATAAATATATATGAAAGCGAATGCATATTTTCATATATGTGAAAGTGAATACATCATTTATATATCTTTATATTTAAATATATACTTCTACTTTTAAATATATATACTTTCATATATACGTATATTTATGGAAAGTGAATGCATGCCTTTTTCATATATATGAAAGTAAATACATAATCAGATAGATGGTTGGCCCGATGGCATAGAAATGGAACATTAGATACCTGTGCTCTCGATGTGCCTCTGATAATTTCCTTCTTGGGCCTAACTGCTAAACCTGCCTAGCTTGCTACAATAACTATCTTTTGTAAACGTAGGGAGTGATCTGGGTACTTTGTGATGGGAACATTGTAAGAATATGGGATACATTTGTTTTTCTTCTCTCTCCTTTGGGGAGGGAAGGGGGAAAGAGGTCTTGTCAGCTGAGTGATTGTGTAAGAATGGGTGGGGCTAGATGGCAAAGTGAATAGAGCACTGATCCTAGAGTCAGTAGGACCTGAGTTCAAATCCAACCTCAGACACTTAACACTTACCAGCCATGTGACCTTGGGAAAGTCACTTAACCCCAATTGCCCTGCTTTCCCCCTCCAAAAAAAAGCAAAAAAAAAAAATGCAAATGTAGCACCAAAAGCCCAGCAGGATGAAGGAGGCTCCCAGGGTGGCTGGGAGAGAGCCTTAGCTGGGCCCAGGGATCCCAGGGGAGCCAACTAAACTTGCAGTCAGGAAGACCAGAGTATGAATCCTATTTCTTACACTCAAATGCATCACCCTGGGTAAGTCACTGGACTGCTCTGAGCCTCTGTAAAATAGCAACGAAAATAACATCTATCTCATAGGGGTATTGTGAGGATTAAATGAATTAACATGTAAAGCTTTTTGAAAATCTTAAATTACTTATATACAAACCAATGCTTAATAGCTAGTACTACTACCTGCTTCAGTTTCCCCATCTGTAAAATGGGGATACCACTAGTGTTCCTACCTCCCAGAGTTGTTGTGAAGACAACATGAGATAAAGCATTTTGAAAACCTTAAAGTACTCTATAAATACTAGCTATAATTATTATTTTTAAATATTTGGTATTTTTATATGCCCAGATATGAATTTTATAACAATAATTGGTATAATTGCCAATTAAAACAACACTGAGGTTTTTACCTCATACCTAGACAATTGGCAAAGATAAGAAAACATGAAGGAAATAAATATTAGTGGATTTTGGGAAGACAGACATACCAATATACTGTTGATGGAACTGTTCTGGAAACCAACTTAGAATTATGCTAAGAAAGTGGTCAAAATATCCCGCTCTAACTGCTAGGCCACTGTTAAGGACACACACACACACACACACACACACACACACACATACAATATTCATAGCAGCACTTTTTTGTGGTAGCAAAAAATCGGAAATAGAATAGATGTATGTTGATTGGCAAAAACTTAAATAAATTATGACATATGAATGTAATGGAGTGTTACTGTGTCATAAGAAACAATGAATATGAAGAATTCAGAGAAATCTGGGAGTGTTAAGATGAACAGAAGCAGAATGAATTAAATAGAAGCTGGAAAATAATATGCATTGTGATTATAACAGTGCAAATGGAAAAAAGACAACAACAAAAAGTCCTCTGAAAATCATGTAATTATAACAACGAAACATACTTCCTGAGAAGAGCTGAGAAAATGTGCTTCTCCCCCTTCTCTGCACCAATGGGACTCCATGAGTGTGGAATATCGCATATGCTGTCAGACTCAGCTCGTGTGCTGGTTGGTTAGACTGAACTTCTTTTCCTCTTTTAAAATTTGTTATTACAAAGACTAACCTTCTGGGTAGGGGAGAGGGAAGAGATATATTCTGAAATGAAGATGATGTGAACATATGTATCAATAGGGTATGAAAATTTATCAAAAGCAATGAAATGAAGAAAAAATCTGTTCCTCTGAAATTTCTATAAAAAATTAAATTCTGTGAGAAGACCTCAAAAAAAATATTGATTGAATCAGGTAGCATCCTGTCATGGGTGCTGTGGGGAAGATCCTGAGGAAGAAGGAACAAAGTTCCTGCCTTCTGACACTCCAGACCAAGAGAGAATCGAGGCTTGAGATGAGCTAGGCTTGGGGAACTGAATAGCTCAGTAAGATAATGAAGAATTCAAGTGCCATTCATTAATATGATGGAATACTATAATAAGATTAAAACTGTAGGAGGTATACTGAGAAACCTGAAAAGGTCTGTTTGAAATAATAGGGATATTGAACTTGGTGGGATGAATGTGGGTGAGTGATAGGGGTTGTAACTATGATTTAACTGGTTTAAGGAACTCCATGATGAGGAAATAATACAGAGTGAAAAAAAGGATACCCGGAAGGATGTGGTATGTGTTCATTCTAAATACAATCACAGAAAGGGAAAAGGGAAGGAGAAGGGTTAGTCAGAGTACTGATAGGAGTGAATGAAAAATTACGATACATTATGTACTGAAATTAGTTAATTTGAATGTAAATAGTTGATGTATCGAGGCTTTTAATCTTATTTTTATTGTTATGTTTGGTTTTATGCCACCTTTATTTTGGATGGCAATCTTAAAACAAATCATCTTTTAAACGAACTAAAAAGTACCATCTGGTGTGGAACTGATAGGTCTCCTGCTTGACCCTCTTTCTCATTACTAATCCTGGTCTATTATTTCTGATTTTGCATATGTTCTATTCTCTGCAAGTAAATCCTAGAGAGGCACTCACATTCTGGAGTGTTTGGAAGTGGGGGCTAGTAAGGGAAAGAAGGAGCAGATGCTAGGCAAGTCCATCCAGTTACAAAGGGATGGCAAGAGAAAAGCAAGTAATTATTCACAGGTTCAGTGAGGTGGATTTCTGAAACTATGGGGTCCAATGGATTTAGGAGCTAGGAAGTTTCAAGAGATTCAATGATCTGGAGAAGGTTTGGGGAAGAAAGAAAAGGCCATGGGACCAGAGGCAATACCCTGTCCCTGGTTTGGAAAGGGCTAAGGTGAGGTAAGAAGTCTGGTGGACAAACTGAATCAGCTCAGAGGGTTGAATTCCCTTCTTCCACTTAGTAACTGTTTGACCCTTAGAAAGGTATTTAACTTGTCCAATCTTTGGTTTCTCCAACTGAAAAATAAGGGAGTTAGTGTCTTCTAGCTCTACTATTCGGTGATTTTTTTCTGTAAACTCACTTAATTTGGTTCGACAAGTGCTGGGATTGATTTGAGAATGATTAATATAGAGATGATAACTGAATCCCTGGGAGCCCATGAAATCATCAAGTAAAATAGCATAGAGTCATGGACTAAATCCAGTCTTCCACCTATTTCTGTGCAGCTCAGGCCCTCGGGCCACTCTCTCTGTGGGATAGGGTGAGAAGGGAAGCCAGAGCCCTTGGGATACCCATGGTTACCAGCCCTGACCCAGACTGAAGATCCAGCAGAAGGAGTGGTCAAATGAGGTAGGAGAACCAGGACTGAGGGGTGTCATGAAAAGCTGGAGAGAAGACAGCATCTAGGAGGGGAGATGGTCCCCGGTGTCAGATGCTACAGAGATGTCAAGAAAGGATGAGGCCTGAGAAAAAGCCTGTGAATTTGGCAATTAAGAGATTGTTAGTAACTTTGGAGAGAGCAGTTTCAGTGGAACGATGAGTTTAGAAACCAGACTACAGAGAGTTAAGAAGAAAGTGAAAAGAAAGGAAATAGAGGCACCTATTGTAGACAGACTTCTGAAGTAGTTTAGCCACAAAGGGGGGGGGGGGGAAGCAGCAGCAGGAGGAAGAGGGTGGAGAAGGGGGAGGGGAAAAGAAGGGAGTTTGGGAGGAGGGGGACAGATATTTTGGGACTGGGTGCATTAGATCTCTGAATCTAGAGATACAACCAGGCACAGGGAGCAGAAAAGATAGACGGTAGATAAGGGTTGGAAATGAGTGAAGGTTTACAAAATAGGAAAGCAAATTATAAATTAGTCAACAAGCATTTATTAAGGGATTGTCAAGCACCAGGTTCTGTGCTAGGTAATTAGAATGCAAAACCAAGATGTGGAATAGCCCCTGACCTAGAGGAACTTACATTCTAGTGGGGGAGCTGTCATGTATATACACATACATGAGGGGGAGGGGAGAGAGACAGGGACAGAGTGAGAAAGAGAGAGACAGAGCCACAGAGAGAGAGGGAGACAGAGAGACAGAGAGAGACAGAGCCACAGAGAGAGAGGGAGACAGAGAGACATAGAGAAAGAAAAAGAGCCAGAGAGAAACAGAGAGAGAGAGAGAGAGAGAGAGAGAGAGAGAGAGAGAGAGAGAGAGAGAGAGAGAGAGAGAGAGAGAGAGAGACAGAGAGAGAGAGAGAGAGAGAGAGAGAGAGAGAGAGAGAGAGAGAGAGAGA
>NW_027185811.1:68689-82633 GCF_028583685.1 Petaurus breviceps papuanus | reverse complement strand
AGAGAGAGAGAGAGAGAGAGAGAGAGAGAGAGAGAGAGAGAGAGAGAAACAGAGAGAGACAGAGACAGAGAAAGGGAGAGGGGGACAGAGAGAGAGAGACAGACAGACAAAAAGACAGACACATATACAGAGAAAGAAAGAGAGACAGGGACAGAGAGAGGTACAGAGACACATAGAGATGGGGAGAGACAGAGAGACATACAGAGAGACAGAGACACAGAGCTAGAGACAGAAACATACACAGAGAAAGAGACGGAGACAGAGTGAGAAAGAGAGAGGCAGAGACAGAGAGAGAGGGAGACAGAGAGACATAGAGAGATACAAAAAAGAGAGACAGACACACAGAGAGACAGAGACACAGAGAGCTAAAGCAAGACAGACATAGAGACAAAGACAGAGACAGACACACACAGAGAAAGAGACATGGAGAGATAGGGACAGAGAGATACAGAGAGAGACACAAAGGGATGGAAAGACAGAGACAGAGGGAGATTAACTGAACTTCAAGTTTCCTCATCTGCAAAATGGAGGTGAGGTAGTAATACTTGCACTCCCTACCTTAGGATCAAGATAAATGTAGTAGAAGGTGGTGGGGAATGTCTGTGTGGTTTCATTGGTGTAGAAATTTCACCCACTAATGCAGATCCTTAACTTATGTAGAATTACTTGGTCTTATTTATAGAGGGTTTGCAGACCTTGACACATACCCAGGAGACGTGCCTATCTCGTTTCGGCCTCACAACCACTCTGGGAGGTAGGTGTTATTATCTCCGTTTTATTTGTGAGGAAACTGAGGTAGAAAAAAATGAGGCGACTGGCCCGGGTCCGAGAACTAGTAGGTATTGCACACTGCATAGTTCCCTAGTGTGTGTCCTTAGACCCCGGTGTTCCTAACTCCTTTACCCACTGCACCACACTTCTCTGTGTGATACCTCGAATCTAGGTAGAACAGAGAAGGGTAGAAAGCCATCGCTGGCTTTGGAGACAAGGGACCTGGGTTCGAATCCTACCTCTCTGGGCCTCGGTTTCCCTCCTCTGTCTGCAGCTAGGTGCAGGCAGTGGATAGAGCGAGGGATCTGAAGACTGGAGCCAGAGTCCAAAAGTGTGCTCAGACCTTTCCTAACTGTGTGACCCTGGTTAAATCACTTAACCTGTCTTCCTCAGTTTCCACAACTGTAAAACGGAGATGACAATATTAGTACCCTACCTCCCAGGGTTGTTGTGAGAATAAAATGGGTTAATATTTGGAAAGAATTTTGCAAACTTGCTTGTTATTATTAATTAGTTAATTAATTGCATTAGCCCAGGGTGCGGCTCTGAATTCACCTTCGTTTCCAGACCTTCCGAAGGTGGGAGGAGGGATGGTGGAACCGCTGAGCTCTCCCAGACCCGAGGTCTGCCACCTGCAAGAGCGCGGAGGTGGGGAGCCTGGGGTGCCGCGCAGCAGGGGGTAGCCCGGTGGGGGCGGGGCGCCGGGAGCGCGGGGCTATTCCGCCCGGGAGCGGCTATTTTTAGCCCCATTGAGGCGGGCGATGCTCCAGTGGCAGGCAAGCAGCCGCCACCGCCGCCGCCGGGATTCCGGAGACGTCAATGGGCGCGCGCGTCACTCCTCCCCCGCCTGCCTTCGGTGGGAGGCGCACCGGCTGCCGGAACAGCCGCTCGCGCCGGAGCCCGAGCGGGGGAGCGGGGGGAGGGGCGGATGCGAGGCCCGAGAACAGCCGGGTCGGGGGCTCCTTTGGCTTGCTGGCTGGCCGGTGGAGGAGGAGGTGGGGGCCGATAGCGACCGTGGGGCGCGAGGCTGTAGGCGGCCCCTGCGGGAGGAGAATGAACGGGAGGACTGAGCCGACCTCCCATGCACACTCCGACCCTCGCCTTCTCCCCCTTTGCCCGGGGTGGGGGACCCATGTCTGCAGAATGAGATGTGTCCCTCCTAGGCAGGGCTTCGCACCCCGCAGAGCCCAGGCTTGGGGAGCCCCAGCAGGTCAGGTGAGGGGGGGTGGGGTCACGGACTGGGGAAGCCGGGCTGGAAAATGGGGGTGGAGCCAACAGTGGAATGGCCCTGATGACCGGCTGGAGGCGGGGGGCGGGACACATGGTGGGTTGTAGTTGAATGGGCAGGAACTTTCCTTGGGAGAGAGCGGGGGAGGGAGAGATGATTGCAGCTGTCTGGGAGTTTTTTAGGACATAAATCTGTTTGTGTTTATTATTATTGACAATATGTAGCCTTTATATGTTGTTTTCAGGTTTGCAAAGTGCTTTTTACATATATTATCTCACTGGGTTGTGCTGTGAATTAAGTGCTATTTTCCCCATTTACAGATATGTAAACTAAGGCTGAGATCGGAGTTAAATGACTTATCTAGGGTCACACAGTAAGTATCTGAGTCGGGATTTTACCTCCTGACTCCAAATCTACCACCCATTCAGAGGGAAGGGAGATGATACCCTGTAGGGAAACTTGGCATTGCCCAAGGCACATTTCCTTTCTAGTTAAGTGACAAAATGGGTAATAGAGTCATGAGCCTCTGGTCCCTGGGCCTCAGTTTCCTCACATATAAAGTGAATATAATCATACACTCACAGGAAAGTGTCCTGGGTGCTCCCTGAAATATGATTATGTTTTGGGGTCTGCATGAGAGCAGAGCATGACAGACTTGATAGCCTGTGGCAGAGGCCAGACTTGAACCTGGGCACATCTTCCTGATTCCAAGGCCAACTACTCCATGCTGCCTATCCAAATGAATGAAAAAGCACTTATTTATCCCTTTCTGTGTACAGTACACACATGTGGCTGTATGCTGGGTAGGCAAATACAAAAAGAAATAACATTTTTTGCCATCAGAGATCTCATATCCTAATACTGGAAGACAGTATGCACAGTGTTGTATTGGCTGGGAAAGTTTTCAACAGAGGGGTCACAGGGGATGTTGATGGGCATCCTAGAGGCAACCGATTGACACATTCTTTCAAGGGATGGTAGTGTAGACTTGATTATTATTCTCAGAGTTAGAGTTAGAAAGTTGGGGTGGAAAGAATGTCATTTTTGTAGCATGAAGATAGATGGGAAGTAGCCTAGCTGGGATTTGTTTGGACTAGATCTAGGCAAATGCTCATCGACTGGAAGCCCAGGGTCCTAGACTGAGAACTTGAGATCTAGGTCAGAGGTGGAGACTAGAACATGATGATGATGATGATGATGATATATGACAACTAGAAGTTGACAGGTAGAAGGGGCCTTCTGCTTCACCCCATACATGCAAGGCATCCCTCTTTCAGGACCTCCAGGACCAGTCCTTCATGAGGCAGCCCCTTCCTGCTTTTGGACAATTTTGTTAAGAAGTTTGTCCCCGTATTGAGACTAAATTGGTCTCCTTGCAAATGATAACTTCTGTCTACTGCCATTGACCCCACTCTCTGGGGCCAAACAAGGTTGCCTCTCACATACTTGAAGCGTGCTGTCATGTCCCCCATCCCCAGCTCCCTCCTCCCACTCCTACTCCCTCTCCCTCAGTCTTCTCTTCTCCAGATTAAACAAAGCAGTTCCTTCCCCTGATCCTCATATGCCATAGACTCAAGGTCCTTCACCATTCTTCAGGCTGACACAAAGCAGAGTAAAATGGTATCGTTATCCCCCAGTTCCTAGAAACTATGCCTCTCTTAATGCAGCCCAAGATGGTTTTAGCTGTTCTGAAAGTCCATCACACTGCTGACTCATCTTGAGCTTGGAGTTCTCTGATTTTTGTTTGGCCAACTATTGCACACGCTTGTCTCCCTCATCCTTACTTGTGAAATTGATTTTTTGGTACCTAAGTGAAAGACTTTACATTTATCTCTAGGGCCTTTCACTTACTCAGTTCAGCCCAGTGCTGTAGCCTGGGCAGCATCATTTTGAATCCTGATTCTTGTCATCACCTGTGTTAACTCTTCTTCCCAGTTGTGTGTCATCTGTGGATTTAGTGAACATAACATCTGTTCCTTTATCCATGTCATTGATCAGATTGTTAAGAGGCATGGATCCCTGGGGTTTTCCTCTAACTTTGGTGTTTAGCATTAGTCTGACTGTCCAGAGTGTTCTAGATCCATCTGCTTTAATATCAACCACAGAGTGCTATCTTCTTTGCAAGAACTGCATGAAATAATTTATCAGCATTACTCACTAATGTAATTCCATCAAAAAATACAGTGAAGTGAGTCTGGCACGACCTGCTTGGCCCTTTCCCTGGTTCATCAGCCATTTCTTTAGTGATCTACAGACATGGTGTGTACTCATTGATCAAGAAAGCTCAAGGTCTCTGCTTAAGGCCCAGGGTTTAAGAAAATACGGCCTTGAGTTCCCAGGGGAGGTGGATGGCTGAGGAATGCTTCTCTTGACATTGGAACCCGGGGTATGTTGTCTTTCCAGTTAAGAGAGGGCTGGGATCCTTTACCCCTCAGGTAGCTAATAGAGTGGAGCTGCTTCTCACCCTAGCCCCAGGCCCCTGGCATGTGCCTCCTTGCTGGTCAGCCCCACAGGTCCGGCTTTATTCCTCCTTGTCATGGAAATATCTGAATATCCGCTCCCCTTTCTCCAGACCAGATCCCAGGACTGGGAAAGGCAGGCAGGCAAGATAACTGGCCATAAGCAGACTTTTGGCTCCCGCCAATCCCCCACCCACAGGCTCAGGACTAGGGAGAAGATCACTGGCTTCGGACAGGAAAGATTGGTTCTCAAATGGGGATAGTCTAGGACATGTTGGGTGGAAGCAAACAATTGAGTAGTTTTCTCCAACCCTCCCCCTCCCCCATCTCCAGCCATAGTCACATCTTAGCAGGTCAAAAGGGAAAAGGCTGGCTGCCTGCTTAATCTAGAGGCCCATGCTACTTTCTAAGCATCAGTCTCCCCTCAGGGGCTGGGGATGGGAGGCAGGGACTTCTCTGGTCTTCTCTGGGTCTTCTCTGCTCCTTCTCCTGCTTTGACCTGGACCAGCTCTCTAATCTGAGCCTCCACTCTTGGCAAAATCAGATCCTTGGAGGTGGTAAAGTTGCCTTCTTTCTGTTGGGAGGGACAGAAGATTTCTGGAACCATGCTTGGTCTTTGGGAGGAAAGAGGCCTTTCACACTTGCCCTCAGTCCAGCTCCCACGTCTGTTCTTCCAAACCTCTGGAGGTTAAGATCTGGATCCCTGCCCCATTATTCATCCATACCCCATCCCAGCACCCCATCCCTCCCCTCCCCCCCAGCTCTGGTCACTCTGAAGGGGGAGTTCTGGCTCCCAGCCTCAAGCTTCCCGAGAAGAGTCCTTGAAGTGATCACAAGGGCCTGAGTTGGGGCTAAACCCCTTCTTGGGTCGACTTTGTTTTGTTGTTGTTGGGTCTACCACATGGTCTTCAAGGATTTTGGGGTTCCAGGAGAATGCTCAACTTGGGTGCTAACACATGGCCCAGGGAGGCCCCTGTGTTCTGACCTCAGCCCTTCCCTCCTTTCTCCCTGCCTGCCCACGGTCCCCCCACCATTGGGCTTCTACGGCTGTTCCTGCTGTTTGCCAAGCTCCCACTCATGCCTGTTTCCTGGCTGGGCCTCTGGTGATTGCAACCAGCTGGATCCTGGTCCCCCTTCTCACTCTTGTTCTTTCTCCACAGGCGGCCATGGTTGCTCCAGGCCAGGGCCCCCCACCCCAAGTCTCCTGGCCTCTCTGTCCCTCTTTACCAGGCCTGGAATGCTTCAAGAATGTCCCAAATATAACCTAATCTGCCGAGCTGTGGGGTAAGTTCCCTTTGTGGTTCTGCCCATCTTTCTCTCTCCTCCCCTCCACCCCCTCTAGTCTCTAGACTGCCTGTGCTTGTGAGTGGAACCCATCCCCAGGGAGGGGCATCAGGAGCATCTCTGGGTCCTTGTACTGGGTCCAAGGTGGGGGGGGGGGGTGGAAGGACAGTGGGCTGTACAGAGGGAACCACCAATGTTTTTCTGATCTTAATACCAAAGGTAGGTATCAGAGACCTGAGCCACACCTCGGTGTGGGTGTAATGTGGAGACTGGAAGAAGAAAACCTTATCAGGAAATTCTGATAACCTCAGTGGAAAAAAGACAGAATCACAGTGGGAAAGGGAGAGTGGGGGTGGGGGTAGAGAGGTGGCACAGGATAAGCTGGGGGAAGGAGTCAGGACAGAGTGGGGAATTAGGAGTTCCTAGCTCTGGGGTAGGGCAGAGTGAGAAGGGATGGCAGCAGCTGTCATCCTGTGGTGGCACGTGCCTGGGGTGAGGGGTAGGGCAGTGGGAAGACTTGTCACAAGGGCCAAAGACTCCAGGGGTGTCAGCAGCTTTAAGCCTGTGGAGATAGGGAGCACAGCCTTTTTTCTGGGAGGGAGGGAAGAGAGAAGGCAGCTATTTCAGAGCTGGTTTGAGGATCAAGACAGACATCCCTCAGCATGATCCCCTATCCCCACCTACAATATCCTTCAGTCACTTGGGGAGAATCATAGAATGTTAGCACTGGAAAGGACTTTAGGCATTATTTAGTCTAAGTCTCTCCTTTTACAGGAAACTGAGACCCAGAAAGATGAATCAAATATACATACAGCTTGTTAGTAGCAGAGGCGGAAACCCAAACCAAAGTCACAGAATCATAGAATTTTAGGGCTAGAAGAGGAGGGTAGGGTGGGTGAAGCCCTGGGTCACATTCCAGTCTGGCCACTTTACTATCTGGATGACCTTAGTCAAGGCAGGTCACTTCCTGGGCCTCAGTTTCCTCATCTGTAAAATGGATGTGGGTGGTAGACTGGAGGATCCCTGAGGTCATTTCCTGGGCTCAATCAATGTTCTTGCAGAAGTATAGAACATTGAAATCTCCAGATAAACATCAATCCTGTGGCATCTGGGAAGGAGACACTTGGCTCCTGGGTTTCCCTCCGTTTGTAATACTCTAGGGCCCCCAGGGTAAGATACAATTTGGACCAGGAAGTAGAGCTCAGGGCCAAAACTGGCAGGCTAGACCATCTGGGTCTCATCAATTCAGATGAGCCAGATAGTAGGGAATACCCACACAGCTAAGTTTCATCCTCCCTGGGGTCCACACATATAGCCATCCCATCCAAAGTAGCTTGTCTTGTGCCTCAAGGACACCTGTGGCCCAAAAGCTGGGGGGGAGTAGAGGAGTTCAGAGGATTCCTCTTCCTCAGCCCATTCCTGTGGGTTACCACCTCTTGTGTATTCCTGCATGGATGACTGACTTCATTCAAGGAGTATACATTGTATAGAGTGAGAAACTCTGGGGAGGGCAAGGAGGCTAGCCTGTTTTCAGTTCCAGGGAGATGGGGAAAAAATCCTTACCATGTAGGGTTTCCCAGTTTGGGGCAGGTGACTATGGGAAGGATGTCCCCTTGGCTTCAGGCAGCAGGTTCAGCCCACTTGAGTGTGATTTCATGCTCTGGCAAGGGTCAGGGGAAGGGGGCAGGTGGTTGCAGCCTGGGGGGCCTGGCCTAGAACGGTGCCCAAGAGAGCACATGAGGATGAGAGCAGTGGGTCAGGTTCCCACTGCATTACCCTCTTACCCCTAGTTCTCCCTCCTTTCCCTCCTACCTTCTTCCTAGGCTCTATACCAAACTTCTCCAGCTGGTCCACTATTTGGGACAAAAAGGTAAGTTATACAGATCTGTGTGTTTATCCTGTTGTCTGAGCAGTGGTGGTGTGGAATACCCCTTCCCTCCCTCCCTTCCTTCCCCCACCTCCACGGCCTAAGGGAGTGCCAAGGCCACCCTGCTGAGCCTGCCAACCTTCGGCCCCGTGAGTCCCCAAAGCTGCTGGTCTTGTGACGTGGGCACCTGTCTGCTAGCAACTGGGCCCTGGCCCAAGCTCCTGCTCACGCAGGGGCTACCCGGCTACCCTGTCAACTGAGTATTTTGGGCTCTTGCTGACCTGAGCCAAATTCAAACTCTTAACTGAGAGAGACCCTAGGTTGGCTCCTTTCCCCTCTCCTCTCCGCCTCCTTCCCCGCAGAACTCAGCTCAGGTTTCTGCTATATAAACAGACTAGGACACTCTGGCTTAGAAATAGCCCCAGGATCCCGACCTCTTCACATCCCAGGCACCCCCATTCACCTGCCTAGGGCTGAAGTACCAGCTGAAGGCAGCCACTCCCCCTCCCTCTAGCCTCTCCCCTGCCTCTCCCACAGATCAGGGAGGCACTCTCCTCCCCCCACTTCCCCACCGCCAGTCCCTTGGACCGTCCCTGCTTTTTGACTGAGGATCTCCAAACCAGAAGCAGATTACTAGGAGGCTGGTGAGTTGTGGGGCCAGGGAAATGAAAGCACAGGACTTGTAATTCCTTTCCATCTGATCTCTGTAGTCATGAGCCATAAGAGAGGAGGGGACAAAGGGGAAGGAATAATTGCTGGGATGAAGTCCTTGTTAATTTCCACTGAGGACCAAATGAGAGTGAGTGAGTGTACTGAAACCATAATAGGAGGGATACAGGTTAGACCTCTTCACGAACTTCCCACATTTAGAGCTGGAAAATGCTGACATACATAGGCCCTGGAGGCTCTCCCATAGAGTATCCAACTTGTGGGCCAGCTCTTTCCCCTGTTCCTCTTCTGCCTGGGCTAGGTAAAGGACAGTTTTGTCAAAAAAGCAAGGGAAAAGACCTCTGAGAAACCTCAGACATTCTGTTAGCCAGTGTTTTATTTAACAATTTATCTTGGGTCTCTTAAGTTCCTGGGCCTTTGGGGGTCAGTTAGAGTTTTCAGCCCTCTGATGTACCCTTTCCCCCAGCCTTGGTCTTCTAACTGGTTCCTGCATCTGTCTTTTCCCTTGGTTTCTTGTGCCCTTGGAGAAAATCTGAAAAAATGCCAGTCTGCTCACCACAAAACACATTCCCTGGAGTAGCAATGGGGCTGGGAGCTGGGCCAGGGGTTCTGCTCTGACATGGAATTAACTAGAGATTTTACGTATGAGCTTCTCTCTCTCTCTCTCTCTCTCTCTCTCTCTCTCTCTCTCTCTCTCTTTCTTTCTCTCTTCCCCCCCTCTCTCCTCCCTCCCCTCCTTTTTTTCCCTTCTGAACGTGAGTCTCTAAACAAATCCAGAGCCTGGGTCTAAAAATAATTTAACAATAGGAAAATGCCTCAGTCTTTCCGGCTGTGTCTTGCTATCAGAAGGTTTTTATTTTGGGAACTGAAATCTTGCCCACCTCCTCTGGGTGGTGGCCTTGGTGAGGGGGGCAGAGGGAAAGACTATGGAATTTGGCATGGGGTCTGCAAGGTGGCGTGAGACCCTGGCGTGAGGAAGAGGACAAGAGTTGTTCCAGGAGCCAAGCCAAATTTCTGGCCAGACAGATGGGGAATAAGGTGGGGTTAGTGTGAATCGAGAGACAGAATTCTCAACCTTTAAGGTATCTAGAGAAGGAGAGACCCTTTAGTCCTGTGCTTACTAGCTTTCTACTCTGGAAGTTCTTACTGAAGTCTAACCTAAAGCTGGAAATATTTATAGGTACCTCCTATTTCTTATCCCCAGTTCTAAGGGAGGGAAAGAAGGTTCCAGTAGAAAGTGGGGCCAGATATAATGGTGCTGACCATGATAATATTTACAGAATGCTTCTAGATTTTCAAAATGTTTTACATATATGTCATTTGATATACCCCAAGAAGGTCAAAGAAAGAAGGAAAAGTCCCATATATACATTTTTTTTAAGTTTTGAGTTTTTAAATGTCCAAATTCTATCCCTCCCTCCCCTGCCCCTTCCCTGAGATGGTAAACAATCTGATATAGGTTATACATGTGTAATCATATAAAACATAACCCAATATACAGAAATATTTATGCAGGCACTTTTCATAGTAGTAAAGATCTAGAAACAGGGGAGGTTAGGTGGCGCAGTGAATAGAGCATTGACCCTGGAGTCAGGAGGACCTGAGTTCAAATCCCACTTCAGACACTTAACACTTACTAGTTGTGTGACCTTGGGCAAGTCACTTAACCCCAATTGCCCTGCCTTCCCCCTCCAAACAGCAAAAAAAAAAAAAAAAGATCTAGAAACAAAACAGGTGCCCATCAGTTGGGGAATGTCTGAAGCAAGCATGTAATGAATTATTTTTGTGCCATAAGAAACATGAAGAATTCAGATACAGAACAGTCAGAATCTGGAGAACAATATACTCAGTGGCCACGATAAAGTTAAGGAAAACACTTTTGAAAGACTTCAGTACTCTGCCCAATTACAGTGACCAGTTGTGATTTCAGAGGACTGATGGGAAAGCATAATTCCTGTTTGGTGGCAGAGAGGCAGCAGTCTAGAGGTGGGGAACAAGATATCCTTTTGTAGATGTGGCCAGTGCCTAGACTTCTTTTACTCCTGTATACAGATTGGTGACCAGGGAGGTCTCCATGGGGCCAGAGAGTCAGTAGGAAATGATAATAATCTGAAAAAGAGAGGTATAAATTTAAAAATTGAAAGGGGAAAATAAAAGAATACGTTATCTAGAGGGGTTTCAAGGCCTGGGAGAGAGCTAAGGACACACCTGTCTTTGCTCCCAGCCCAGAATCTTGACCCCTACTATCAGCCACCCTGAGCAGAGTTAATAGGACCTGTCTTTGTATGGGCTTTTTTGAACTTGCTAGTGCCTTTGATTCTTACAACAAGCCCATGAAAATGGTAACCAGGGCCCTAATCCTCATTTCAAAGATGAGGAAGTCAAGGCTCAAGGTCTCTCAACAAGCCAGTGGCAGAGCGGGGACAAGACCTCAGTCCCTTGAGTTATATCCTTAATAGAATCTTAACCATCATGGAGTCAGAAGGAAACCTTATAATCCTCCTCTTCCTTCACAGATCCAGAGAGCTTCAGTGATTTGCTCAGATACACAGTTAGTGGCAAGGGTTAAAAGTTAGCTTTCATAACTTCATATGTAGGATTCTTTTCATGAACTTATGTTCTAATTGAGAAGACAAGACAAATATTGGGTCGACACCCCTGCTTTCCATTTTTGCTGGCCATATTTCTCCTATTTGCATTTATAAACCAATTCAAACGACCTCCCATGGAAAACCTTCTTGGACAACAACACTAATTATCTTTCTTTCCCATATTATCACATATAATATCATGTAATATAAATATATTTATATAACCTAAAATAGATTATATAATGATTATATAAGATATTATATAATGATTATATAAGATGTTATATAATAATGGCATCATGTCATATAATAATTACATGAGATTATATAATAAATAATTGCATTATGTTATATAATAATTATATAAAATTATATAATAATTACATGAGATATTATGTAATACAATAATTATATAATGTTATATAATAAATAACATTATATTATAATATTATTTGTTACAATTATTTGTGTTGGGGACATTTCCCTCTATTAGACTAGGGTCCATGAGGGCAGGAACTATGTTGTATCTAAATGCTACATCTCTCTAGTGCTAGCTCAGTATTCTGCACACAGCCAATGCTTAACCAGTTTTTATTGACTTAAATTGAATTGGAAAAGTTTAACAAATAAAAGTAAAGGATCTAAATAATTATCTTAATAAGACCTTAGTGAAAGGGTTATTGTTGCAAGGTGGTATGTTTCAAGGGCAGTGAGAAGAACGGTCCGTTGTAATGAAGGACCAGATTGTGGGAGACCTTGAATACTAGGTTTTATCCTTGAGGATGAGTTTCTTGATTATTTGGCATGATAGTTATTTGAGTATCATGCTCCCTTCTTCAGCTATAAGCCCCCTGAGAGTCGTGATGAACTGTCTGAGCTTTATAAACCTCTCCCTCTCAAATGCAGTGCTTTTTATACAGTGGGCACTTAATAACTGTTCATTGAATTGAATTGACAATTAGGGATTCTCAAAGCACTTTCTCCAGAGATTGACAAAGAGTAATAATAAGGAAAGTCATCTGTCCCATAGAGTGACTCTATCTGGAAGCCTGTACAACACTCTGACCTTTGGGTTCCCTGCCTCTCTGCCATGAGAGAAAAGTGGGTCTAATTCTTTGTTCTCTGGGACCTCTGTTGGTTTTTCTTTCACTCCAAGTTTGATTTTCTTTTGGTGCTATTTTCATTTTTGTTGGTGTAGTCATTGTGTCTAGTTGTGTTAGTTCTGCCTGTTTTTCTCTGCATTGGTTCCTACAAATCTGCCTACGCTTCTCTGAATTCCTCATATGCGTCATTTCTTACAATATTCCTCTATATCCATATGCCATCTTTTTTTCAGTCTTTCTCTGGTTGATAGGCATCCGCTTTTTTCCCCCTAGTTTTTTTGTTATCATAAAGGAGTGTTGCTAGGAATTTTTTACAGCATAAAATTCTGCTGGAAAGTTAACCTGTGAGGGATAGAAAACTCAACTAATGCAGTAATCCTGATGTGGAAAAGGCAAATTGTCTAAGGAGATTGATTTGGATACATGAGGAACTCTTCAACTGACTTATATTTTTTAAAAGATAGGTGCAGAGGAGACAAAGAAAAGATAAATACAAAAGGGTGACAGGCGTTAGGAGAGAATAATGTCAGGTGACAATAAAAAGAGAGTTTTTTTTTTTTTTTTGGTCTTTAAAACAATGTCGAAAAGAAGGGATTGGCCTGTTGGATGGTGGATAAGTTTAACAGATGATGGAGAGAAAGTAGAACTGTTCACCTTACCTTGTTACTATTTTCTCTATTCAAGGAGAGTGACTGGAAAGGATAGAACAAAAATGGTGAATTGGGAATTGAGACCCCAAGATAAGTAGAGATTGTGTGACAGCACCTAGCTGTCTTTGAACTTAAATCATGTCCAGATCATCATGTCCAAATGACCCCCATCCCAGGGAATCCTGGAAGAAATGGTCACTGTGGTTGATAAGCCTCTGCCAAACCTCTTAAAAAATATATATATATATATATATGTATATATTTGGTTAAATATTTCCCAATTACAAGTAAAACAAATTAAAAAAAAACTTTGAGTCCTAAATTCTCTCACTCCCGCCCTTCTTGAGAAGACAAGAAATTTGATATTGATTATACATGTGTAGTCACAAAACGTATTTCCATATTAGCCATGTTGCAAAAGAATACAGACATAAAAATAAAACAAGAAAAATAAAGAAAGTGAAAAAGAAATCTGCTTCAATCTGTACTCAGAGTTCATTCTCTGGAGGTGGAGAGCATTTCTCATCTTGCATCCTCTGTAATTGTGTCAGACATCTTGCAGTCCATTCGGTCGATTAGCTAACATCTGTTTAGTGCTAGGCACTGTGTTAGGTACTGGGGGTGCAAAACCAAGAGAAAAAAAGTCCCTGCCCTCAAGGACTTTACATTTTGTTAGGGGAGATAGGATGTGGATTTGTAGGTATATTTGAAATAGATTTTGTGGGAGCATGCAGCAGCCAGGGGGATGTAAGACTTCATGGAGAAGGTGGAAATTGAACTGATGCTTAAAGGAAACTAAGGATTCTGAGAGGTAGAGGTGAGGGATTGGCAGTCCAAGCAGGAGAGACCACCAGCAGCAAAGGCATAGAAATGGAAAATGTGAGAAACCGTAAGAAGGGGAGTAATGTGTAACAAGGCTAGACAGGTAAGTTTGAGGTTTGTAAAAAGCCAAACAGAAAAGGTTCTATTTCCTTCGAGTTTTATTAAAGAACTACCGCAGTTTGAGCAGGAGAGTGAAATGGCCAGTACTGTACTTTGTTACTTTGGCTGCTGTGGAGGATAAATTGAAAGGGGAAAAGACATGAGACAAGGAGACCCATCAGGAGGCTCTTTCCAGATGAAAGGATACTACTTGAACCAAAGTGTTGACTGTGCTAGTAGTGAGAAGGGGACAGAGTCCAGAGATATTGTGGAGGTAGAAGTAAGACCTGACAACTGATTGGATGTGGGGGTGGGGGTGATGGTACGGAAGTGAAAAATGGAGGGTGACACCAAGATGTGTGTGTGTGTGTGTGTGTGTGTGTGTGTGTGTGGAGGGAGAC
>NW_027185811.1:38006-68589 GCF_028583685.1 Petaurus breviceps papuanus | reverse complement strand
AGAGAGGGAGAGAGAGAGAGAGAGAGAGAGAGAGAGAGAGAGAAAGATCTGGGAGTCTTTGGTATATAGATGATAATTAAAAGAGTTCATAAGTTTGAAGCTAGGTAGTGCAGTGGATAGAGTGGATAGACACGGGGTCAGAAAAACCAGAGTTCAAATCCAGCCTTAGATACTTAATGACTATATGACCCTGGGCAAGTCATTTAACCTTTTTTTCCTCAACTATAAAATGGTGATAATATAATGGCCCCTACCTCCCAGGGTAGGTGGGTGCTACCTTCAGAAAAAAGGATAAGTTGACATGGCTTCATCAAGAACAGATCATGCCAAGCAACCCCTCTCTCCCCACTTTTTCGTTTTTTTTTGCAGTTACCAGATTGGTGGTAGATCAGGGAGAATACTGTCAAAATCATTTACCTAAATCTTAGCTGATTTTTGTAGACATGATGGAAAGATTGAGATAGACAGTAGGTAGATTATAGGCACCTAGCTGACTTAGTGGATAGAGACTGGAAGACCTGAGCTGAAATCTAGCCTCAGACACTTACTAGCTATGTGACCTTGGGCAAGTCACTTAATCTCTGTTTATTTTAATCCACTGGAAAAGGAAATAGCAAATCACTCCAGTATCTTTGCTAAGAAAACCCCATGGACCATGTGGGTATGCTGTGGTCCTCGGGATCACAGAGAGTCAGACATGGCTGAACAACAAGTCTGGGACCTGGTTGAATAGTTGGACCCAAAGAGCAGAAGTACGCTAGGACTTCGCTCTTACCCCTGGGCAGCTTAGCATGTTTATCAGTGACTTGGATAGGAAAATAAATGGCATGTGTTTCAGATTTGCAACTGAAAGGAAAGACAAACTCTGGGTGAAAGTCAGGATCCAGTAAGGTCTCAACAGGTTAGAACAGTATAGGGAACTTGCAGCCTCAAGCCCACATGTGGCCTTCTAGGTCCTTAAATGCGGCCCTTTGATGGAATCCAAACTTTGCCTTCCATGTGTGGCCCTCTAGGTCCTCAAGTGCAGCTCTTTGGTAGAATCCAAACTTCACCTTCCATGTGTGGCCCTCTAGGTCCTCAAGTGTGGCCCTTTGGTGGAATCCAAACTTCACCTTTGACATGGGGCCCTCTAGGTCCTCAAGTGTGGCCCTTTGGTGGAATCCAAACTTCACCTTTGACATGGGGCCCTCTAGATCCTCAAGTGTGGCCCTTTGGTGGAATCCAAACTTCACCTTTGACATGTGGCCCTCTAGGTCCTCAAGTACAGCTCTTTGGTAGAATCCAAACTTCACTTTCCATGTGTGGCCCTCTAGGTCCTCAAGTGTGGCCCTTTGATGGAATCCAAACTTCACCTTTGACATGTGGCCCTCTAGGTCCTCAAGTGCAGCTCTTTGGTAGAATCCAAACTTCACCTTCCATGTGTGGCCCTCTAGGTCCTCAAGTGTGGCCCTTTGGTGGAATCCAAACTTCACCTTTGACATGGGGCCCTCTAGATCCTCAAGTGTGGCCCTTTGGTGGAATCCAAACTTCACCTTTGACATGTGGCCCTCTAGGTCCTCAAGTGCAGCTCTTTGGTAGAATCCAAACTTCACTGTGGCACTACTTCTAAAATGTTCTATTTTGGTCAGACCATATTTGGAGTACTGTGTTTAGTTCTGGCTGCCACATTTTATCGAGGATGCATATTAATTAAGGAAGGATATTAAGAAGTCGGAATGAATCCACTGAGGCGATGACCAAGATGGTGGCCATATCCCAAGAGTATGCCATATGAAGATTGGTTGAAAGAACTAAGGATGTTTAGCCTAAAAAAAAAGAAGAGACTTGGGAGGGAACATGATTAGTTTCTTCAACTATTTGAAGGGCTGCCATGTGGAAAGGGGATTGGACTTTTTTTTTTTCTGGCTTAGAATCAGAAGACAGTAGTGGTTGGAAGTTGTGAAATAGCAGATTTAGGCTTAGTGTAAGGGAACATTTCTTGACAATTAGAACTCTCCAAAATGAAATGAACCACTTTGGGTAGCAATGGGTTCCCTCTCACAAAGGTTGGATGAATACTTTTCTGGGATATAGGTAAAGGGATTTTGAGAAGTTGAGGTACAAGTTGGACTGAGGACTCTGAGATCCCTTCCAATTGTGAGAACTGATTATTCTGCCTCCTGGACCAACTGCAAAATGAGGAGATTAGGCTCGATTTAAATTTAATTTAAAAAATTAGGATTTAAATCCTTATTTAAAATTAGGATTAAAAACTTCTTAAGGTCCCTACCAGCTAGACTCCTGTGATTCCTTTTTTTTTCTTTTTGGGAGGGCAATTGGGGTTAAGTGACTTGCCCAAGGTCACACAGCTAGTTTTGTGTTAAGTGTCTGAGATCAGATTTGAACTCAGGTCCTCCTGCCTCCAGGGCCGGTGCTCTATTCACTGCACCACCTAGCTGCCCCATGACTCCTGTGATTCTTGAGTCTGGATGCCTGGGGATGATGATTTGGCTCTGATACCAGCTGGCCAGGGGTGACAAGGTAGTCATGGGGCCCTCTTAAGGATTCTGATTCTCTAGTCTTTCTCCATTTGGTAGAACTGGATGAATAAATCTATAGACATTTCTTGGATCTCAGAGGGTTCTGCAAGGTTGAGGGGCTAGTTGGGTCTCTCTGCTTGAACTCTTGGAAATATTTCCAGTGTAGTTATCCTTTCCACATTGGCAGGGTTAGGGGAACAGCATCCCTACAATCTAGAAAATCTGTGTAAAATGGTTTGGTCCTCCATTTATGGCAGAGAAGAAGTCTGAATTTTTCTTTTTCTTTTATGGGGTATTGATATTATATAGTACTATAGATATATTTTATGCATTTCTGAGTTCCTAAATTTTTTTCTGTGTCATCTGCTGGCCTTCGAATAGCATCTGCAACACCCTCAAAACTCCCCCCAAATTCCCATTTAATCTCTTATACTGATCTGTGATATATCGAAACCTCAGTGGGGAAAGTTGTGATATGGAAGGGATCACTGTACAAGTTGTGGGTCCTTGACCTAGGGGGCTAAGCACCGCTCTGTCCAGGTAGGTGCCTCAAAAACCAAACTTCCTACAAAATGCCTTTATTTCTATTGAGGGTCCCATCCTTATTCCAGGCACTCCCCTCCTTCTCCCACCCCACCATTTCCTAATTAGTTGTTAAGTCTTCTTGAATCCATCTGCTTCTCTCTATCAAATAACCATTGTGTTAATTTAGGCCCTCATCCCCTCTTGATGGGACTACTGTACTTAGTTACTTAACAAACATTTATTAAGGGACATACTGTGCCTTTAAAGTGCTGGGAATACAGATACAAGTGAAGGAAGACAGTCCATAAAAGGGGAGCAGGAAAAGGGGGTAGAGGGAGCAAAAGATAAAAACAAAATTCTCCTACTTCATCTTCTTGCTTCCAATCTCTTCCTGTCGCAATCCATCTTCCACAAAGCTGCCAAAATCATCTCCCCAAAGCATAAGTCTGTGTCACTCCCTTACTCAAAAAACTTGTGATTCTCTATTGCTTATAATAGGATAATGTACAAACCTGTTAATAGCTAACATTTCTATAACACTTTATGGTTTGAAAAGCGCTTTCTACATATTATCTCATTTAATTCTCACAACAACCCTGGGAGGCAGATGCTATTATTATACCCATTTTACAGATAAAGAAACAGAAGTGGTTAAATGAGTTACCCTGACACAGCTAGTATTTTGAACTTGGGTTTTCTTGCCTTCCAGGTCCAGTTCATTATTCAGTACAATGCTTAGCTGCCTATTATTTGAGGTTCTCCACATGCCTTTCCAGACTTATTTCCTTTTCCACATACCCTTTCCACACTCCAGATTCCAGCCACATTGTCTTACTAGCTGTTTCCCCAGTCTGATACTCCTTCTCCTCCAACTTTCTCCAAGCCATTCTCCATTCCTGAAATGCTTCTTCATCTCTCTCTTTCAGAATCTTCATTTTCCCTCAGTGCTCAGTTCAGATGCCTCTTTCTCCTACAGGAAGCCTGTCCTGATCTCCCAGGTGTCAGTGTTCTATCCCTCCTCAGGTTACCTGTGTATACCTCTTTATGTCCATGGTTTACTCTTCTAGTACAGGGCTTCTTACACTTTTTCCACTAGAGACCCCTTCAGCGCTTCTTAAACTGTATGTTGAGACCCCAGACTTTCAGTTCCCTGAGGGCAAGGGCTGTTTTTTGTTCTGTATTATATCCCCAGCATATAGCTTAGTGTGCCTTGCACATTGGGACAGGGAGGGAGGGAGGGAGAAAGGTCTAGACTTATGCTTTTATTGATGGAGGGAGATCTCACAAGGAAATTCCTACCTTGCCAATACAGAAGTATGTTTCAGCTGTGCCTAACCCTTCATGACCCCATTTGGGGTTTTATTGGCAAAGATACTGGAGTGGTTTGCTATTTCCTTCTTCAGCTCATTTTACAAGTGAGGAAACTGAGGTAAACAGGGTTAAGTGACTTGCCCAGGGTCACACAGCTAGTAAGTGCCTGAGGTCAAATTAGAACTCAGGAAGATGAATCTTCCTGACTTGAGGCCCTGCACTCCATCCACTTCAGCCACCTAGTAACTGCCTGGGACCAGTATAGAAAGGTTGAGTGATTTGCCTGGGGTCACACAGGTTGGACTTTATCCCCAGGGTTGTAACTCCAAGGTCAATCCTCTCTCCACTACTCCGTGCTGGTCCCACTCCCTTAGTATTGTGTATAAGGAGTACTCACTTAGTGTCTGTTGGAAATTGGAAAATAAAGGGTGTGATCGCCCAGGAATTCCTTCCACTCTGAGATACATACAGCCCTGCCATCAGCTCTCTTTTTCCTGTACTGATGAAGGGGGAGCCTGATGTGGATAACCAGAAGCAGCAGCATTTATAAATTATTTTTATTTGGTTTGGAATCTCTCTTGTGGTGATTGGGATGGAGAGATATCAAAGACTGACCTTCCCTTTTAATTTGCATTTTGTTCCAATATTCAAATGAGTTTCTATTTTCTGAAGATGTGTTGTGGAATGGAGAGCTCTAGGAGTGCTGGGGAAAGGGTGGGGAGATTTCTGTTTAGGATTGGATTCTTACCCACCAACATTTAGTCCCCTGTGGAAATATGGATGCATTTATGATATGTGTTTAGGGGCTCTTCCGCTTTGTTTGGGGGCTCAGTTTCTAGGGCTTTATAGGAACTGGGTTGGGGCTTAAAGTGAAAGCAGAGGAAAGGGCATGTTCAACTTCGTTCCACACCATTTCCAAGGATTCAGTGGGGCCCATCTCAGTCAGGGAATGGGAGAGGAGGGAAATCCACTAGGGCAGTACATTATAATGGAAAGAATTTTTGACCCAAATTCAGTGACTCGGGTTCTTGCCATTTGCCAGCTGAGTGACTTAGGACCAGTCATTTTCTCTTTCTTGAGACCATTAAGTGGGATGCCCCCTGCAGTAATGTTCCACGACTCTCTGATTGGGTGGGGATAGGAGTAGGCTCCTCATCGGTGAAATGGTGCCTGGTGTTGTACTGAAGGCTTTTGGTCAGTATGGATTAATGATATCTGGCTGTGAATGTATAGACCTGCCTGGACTGGAGAGGTAGCGATGGGAGGAGGATCTAGGCTGAATTGGAGAATGCTCTTCAAAGAAAGAAGTGACAGAATTTGGTGATAGATTGTTACTGTTCCTTGTTTTCCCCGGGAGGACTTCACAGTTTCTTGCTTGTAGTTGTTTTGGGGGGAGAGTTGTTTGAATTATACTTTTGTAGATGTTGAGGGGTAGGTGTTGGTATCATCTAGGTAGAGATATAGCTGAGGAGAGACCCCTCGGCTGGCGTTGTAGATTTGTAAGGATTCTGGAGTCTGAGTTTCTATTTTGATGGAAATTAATTGGGGACGGGGATGGGGGAGTGTAAGAAAGAAAAGTGTGTTAATGAACTTGAAGTGGTTTGAAAAGTTAACAGTGAATGATCTGCCATGGTGTGTGTGTGTGTGTGTGTGTGTGTGTGTGTGTGTAACATAGCTCTGACTTCTTGACCTTTTTTTTTTTTTTTGCTCTTTCTGAATAAATGGGTTTAATGGGAGGGTTCCTTCCTGTTCTACTTCCCTAATTGTTTCCTCTGGCACCCGGTTCTTCATACTGGGCAGACTTTAGTTTAGGACCTGGCCATTCTGGAGCCCTGGCTTGTCTAGCTTGGTTCTGGTGTGTCTTCATAACCTTCCTCCTTTCTTTTCTCTCCCTTAACACCCCTGAACCCAGCCTTTGGGGATACCATGGGAGAAGACCCTATAAAGAATGCTTTGCAAACTGTAACGGGTTTTCTAAATGCTAGCCTTTACTCCCTTAGCTCTAGTTCTAACCTGTGTACCTCACTGTAAGGTTAAACAAAGCATCCCAATGAAGCCCTAACTCCTAAGCAGTTTCATATCAGGATTGCTGTTTCTTACTTCCCAAGGTGTAAGCTGTTCCGGTATGGTGTAATGGAAAGAAAGCTGAACTTAAGTGTCTGGGGAAGCTTGGGTTCAAATAGTTGTCATCCTCTTCCCACCCTCTTGACTTTGAGAAAATAATTTTAACCTCTCGGAGCCTCAGTTTCCCCATTGGTAAAATGGGGAGGCTCAAACAAGAACATATACCGGGTGTCCCTGTATGTATGTAAAGCATTTTGCAAACCTTTATATACATGTCAACTTTTTAAACTCCCTCCTGTCCCACCCCTCTGGCTATTGACCACCGGAACGATTTAGAACTGGAGTACCACGGAGTTAAAAGGAGGCCACAAGTGAAGTTGGGAGGAAGGTGGTGGCCAGAGATATGCCCAGGAGAAATGCCTGGGGGCGGGGGGGGGTTCTACTTGCAAACGCTGAGGGTGAGATGGATATAGTGTGGGGAGCTCAGGATAGCCGCCAGAGCACCCAGTGGGGGGTTCATTCGAACTCTGGCACTTGTGGTGCCTGGGTGACGGTGGGCAAGTCGGTTTCCTCTTCTGTATAATGGGGGTGGGGGTCGAACTAGATAGAGATAATCCCTGGCCTCCTTTCCTAACTAACGCCTATCTTATTTGGCCCGAGGGTAGGATGATAAATCTAGGAGAAAGTTGTCGGGGGAGGGAGTGGTGGTGCCCGGGGATACCCTAGGAGCCCTTTGGAGGGCGGGTCTGTCCCACCCCTGAAGTTCCCAGGGGCAGCCTCTTATAGCCAGGCTGCCCCTAACGGGCCACACTGTTCTGCGCTGCTCCCTTCTCCCCTTCCTCCCTGGGTCAAGTGTAAGAAAGCAGCGGGGGTTGGAGCTGAGCCGGAAGGCACGGGGTCTCCCCTCCAGCCGGGGTCCAGACTTTCCAAAGCACCGGGCTACGATCTCGGGTGGGTCCGGCTAGTGGTTACAAGCGTGACCGCAGCGGTCTCCGCAGACCCTCCTCCTCCTTCTTTCCACCTTCAGACCTGGCTGGCCAAGTTCAAAGGCAGGGGCCACCACCGGGGCAACCCCCAGGAACAGAGCATCTCCGAGGAGGGGAGATCCTGGGCTTAGGGGAGCCCCTTTGCCTTGGTCCCGTCCCTCCCCTCCGGATCCCTCTCTAGCAGGGCAGGAGAGAGAGGGGGGAGCCAGGCCGAGGCTATTTTTAGCCTGCCTGGCGGGCGAGCGGAGGCTATTTATAGATCAAACAATCCCCGCTCCTTGCGTCAATGGAACCCCGAGTGCGTCACGCGCGCAGACATTCCAGGCTCGCGCGCCCCGCCCATTCGGGCTCCCCCTCCCCGCGCTCCCCCGGCCTTCCCTCTCGCCGGAACCGCGCCGCCCCCCGCGCCCTTGTATGGCCAGGAGTGCTCCCGGCCCGCGTGCGTCAGTGGCGCCCCCGCCCCTCTCCGTGCGTCACGGAGTCCTTAAGAGGAGGCACTGGCTGGCTTGGAGAGCCCCAGTGGAGGAGGCTGCAGAGTTTTGGGGGGAAGCACTGGGGCTGCGGGACCCAGGTTGCAAACCCGGGCTCTTGCCCTGGCCCCAGCTGGCAGCCTTGGGCTGGAGAAAGAGCAGCTGCAGGACGGAAGTCCCCTGGGTAGGTAACAGAAGAGGTCTGCAGGATGGAGCGCTTTGAGGATGTGTGAGTGTGTTTTGCGGGGTTTGCTTGGGGATGCAGGGCGTGGGGTGTGTGACAGTGGACCAGAAGAAGGGTGCATGATACTTGTGCTGAGGCTCAGAACTGTGGTCGGTCTGGGTTTTCATGGGGCCAGGAATGCTCCTAAGGAAGGATGATATGGGAACCGGGACACTGGTTGAAGCAGGATAGGGACTTGGGTCTGGCGAGGTGTGTCTTGTGCAAAGGTGGGACAGCTGGAGGTGGATGTTATTGACTTGGAAGCGCCCACGGGGTGATGAAACTTTCCTCTACTAGAAGCTGGCTGTGACCCTCGAGGTCCTCAGTCCCCGGGACACAGCTTATTAAGTTGAAACCTGTTCACGTTCCCGGGTTTGCCTCGTCTGGTCAGCATCGTCAGTGGGTTGCTGCCCCCGACGTTACCGAATTTCATATTGCTTGTTGGGTCTTTAGGAAGCTGTGTGCCCAGGCTTTCTCCTCACTACGGCCCCTCCCCTCCAGTGACCCCTGTGGTTTTCTTGAGCCTGCAGTTTGGGCTGATTTAATTTTGCAGGTGGGTAAGCAGGAGATTCTTTTCTTCTGTATTCACCCTGCAGTAGCCGAGACTTCAGGATAGAGGGAGGGAAACAAGTTGCAGACAGTCGGGCAGACGGTTGCTCTGGTTGTGTGTATATGTATGTGTGTGGGGGGGGGAGGGGTGGCGCGTGGGGCGAGGGAAGAGAGCGCGGGGAACTGGGGCAAACGGGCAGAATTGCAGATTCCCTTGGTTTCTTGAAATTCAGGGCACCATAATCACACGGGGCTGTTGGGTTGAAGGGAAGGGGGAGAAGGGAGGCAAAATTGTCTTAGGTCTGTGTGTACTTTCTCTGAAAGCTCGGGAGTGTGGTTAGTAGAGCTGGAAGGGGTTTGCCCCCAGTGCACACCCACACTTTAACACATTTTGCCCTGGGGAGGTTGGTGGGATTCTGAGTTTGTATTTACATAAAATACCCAGACTTTGCAGCAGTGCAGACTCCCTGAGGATGCCCCTCCCCCTAGGTAGCCCTCATTTCCCTCTCCTCTCCCCCCCCCCCCCAGGAGGCTAGATCTCACAGGTGGGGTGTAGCTTGGGGCTGGTTTGGAGGAACAGGTGCACCTGCACTGTTGCCAACACCTGCCTTAAGCCGGATTCTCTCCAGCCTTCCCCTTCCTCCTCCCTTGCCCCTCCCCTCCTCTCTTTCCCCTCCCATTTTTGAGTGTGTCCTGTCTGGGGGGAACTGTGAGTAGAGCATTTGGGAGTAGTGGCATCATCTGTCAGCTATATCTTATTCGAGTCCCTCCAGATCTGGGGAGCCAATGGCAATTAGGCAGCTGTAATAGTGATTGGGGACGGTTCTGAGACACTAGTTAGAAGGGCTGGTTATTGATCAGGATGTCTAACTTTGGAACAAACTGTCTTGGAGCAACATTCAGTGCTCCCTGCTCGATCTCCCACATATGCCTCCCCCTGGCTCTTCCCACCTTCGCATACCGTATATACTCCCTGCAGGCTTACTTTTTTTTGGGGGGGGGAAGAAGAGAGAATGCAATCCTGTCTCTCCCAGGCTCATTTTGGGATGGGGGGGGCATGCAGTCCTCCCTCCCCTAACTTCATTTTGGGAGGGGAGATGTCTAGCCTCACTTGGGTGGGGGAGGAGGAGACGAAGTCAGTCTCCTTTGCTTGAAATCGCCTTCCTTTCTTGCCCTTCCCTCCACTCCCCAGTGCTACTTAAAACTTCTGTAGCAACCAGAAGGTACCTGGCAGAGATTTATAAGGGGCTTGTTGTCCTTGGATTGTGTGAATGACTTCAGGCCAGGACAGGGCCACTCCCAACTACCCCTGTTCCCACCCCATTAATCCTACTCTTTGTGCTATGTGCCCACCAAGATAATGGATGGGGCGGAGCAGGAGGGTTCCTTGTTCCCTTGGCAAGTACTGGCTGGGGGGGGGGGGCATACCCGCCTCTCCTGGCACAGGGGTATCCTCATCTGAAGGTATTTCTCTGCCTGGGGCTAGGGAGCCCTATGTCCCCAACTTGTTCAAGTCATGTTTCTTACTGAACTGAATACCCCACTGCCTCATTTCCCTAATGAAGATCATTTAGCCTAGTCCCCACCCCATTTAACAGATGAGGAAAATGGAGCCCAGAGAGGTAGTACATTGGTTTGTCCAACAAAGGTTACATATCAAGTTGGTAGGAGAGCAAGCGAATTTGAATCTGAGCTTTTACTCTTTTATTCCTCCCCCTCTGTTTCAGGTATAGGCTTAAGACTTCTGGAGCTCTTTCTGCTGTCCCTTCATAGCTTCCTCAGTTTCAGGTGAAGGAAAGATAAAATGAGCCTTTCCCTGGCCCCTCTCCTATGAGATTCCTGGGCCAGACACTGATTTAGAGTGAAACCTGAGAGCCAAAAAGGCCCATTGGCTGGGGCCCAGAATCTTCTTCCCTGTTCCCCCCCCCCCCCCCCCCTTCCCTGACAAGGTACCCTCAGCACCCTGCTGGCTTTGGAAATGACACTTAAAAAAATAACAAGGAAAAATGTCTTCAGAGACAGCCTTGGAATCCCTCCCAAGAACTGTCTCTTCTCCTTCTTGGGATCCCTTAGCCTTTGCTTCTTCCTCTACTCGGCTTTCCAGTCTGAGCGAGCTCTCCTCTAGGACTCCTTCGACCTTTAAAGGTCTTTGAGCTGTTACCTGATCAGTTTGTTCTCTCCTAGGGCTGGGGCCTGAGGATGACCTGACTTTTCAGGGAAGCCAACAATGAGGGGCCCATTAAAGCTTGGGAGCCCACCACTTTATCTTTCCATGCTGAGAGTTCGTGTAGTTGTTACTTCAGTCCCCAGAGTGATGGGGGAGGGGGGGTTGCTGGATGTATAGACTGGGGCAGGGGGTTGGGCAGCTTTTTTTTTCAACCACAAGGGAGGGGAAGGGAATCACCGTTTGCCTGAAAGCCCAGGTCCAAATTGCTTCTTGATTAGATCAAGGCATCCCCTCTTCTCCCTCAGAAAAGTGTTTTCATTTGGTTTTGTTCTTTATGGCCTTTTCACCTCTAAACCAGACTAGGGTGTGGGCTTTTCCTGACCAAGTCCAACCCCCCCCCCCCAATCCTTGCCCTGGCTGCATGGGAGTATTTCCAGTTCTCATCCCTCCACCCCTAGAAATGAACCACAGGACTCCAGGGAGTCAGGAGTTCTGGGTAGCAGATGTCTCAGTTTCCCCGTCCTCTGGAAGTGAGGAGGGATGTAAGAAATGAGGATCTCTTCCCCTTTTTCTTTTCCCTGCTACAGAAATGCCCTGTATCCCAGCCCAGTATGGGACATCAGCTCAGAGTCCAGGACCCCGTGACCATTTTGCCATTGACCCCCTGACCCAATCTGGCTTCACCAAGATCACCATGGACCTGGCTGGCCCGGAAGTGCCTCCCACAGCTCCTACTGCCCTGCCCAGCTTCAGCACCTTCATGGATAGCTACACCGGAGAGTTTGACACCTTCCTCTACCAGCTGCCGGGGGCTACCCAGCCTGCCTCCTCCTCCTCTTCCTCTTCCACATCCTCCTCTTCTTCCTCCACATCGTCATCCTCAGCCACCTCCCCGGCCTCCTCTTCATTCAAGTTTGAGGACTTTCAAATCTATGGCTGCTACCCCGGCTCCTTCAGCAATCAGCTGGATGAGACCCTGTCATCGAGCGGCTCAGACTACTACGGCAGTCCCTGCTCAGCCCCATCCCCATCCACCCCTGGATTCCAGCCCCCGCAGCTCTCCCCCTGGGATGGGAGCTCCTTTGGCCCCTTCTCCCCCAACCAGACTTATGACAGTCTTCGTGCATGGACAGAGCAGCTGCCCAAGGGTCGCCCCCAGCCTCCTGCGTTCTTTTCCTTCAGCCCCCCTGCTGCCCCAAGCCCAACCATGTCACCAAGTCCCCTGAAGCTGCTCCCACCCCAGACTGCTCACAGGCTAGGGGAGGGGGAAGGCTATGGACAGGCTGTCTTTTCTGCCCTGGCACCTGGCTCCCCCCACCTGGATGGGCCCTTGTCCCCAGCCAAGGCTCGGGTTGGAGTCCCTGGGGGGATGGAAGGCCGCTGTGCTGTTTGCGGGGACAATGCCTCCTGTCAACACTATGGTGTCCGAACCTGTGAGGGCTGCAAAGGCTTCTTCAAGGTAACTGTCCATTTATGGCTGGTTCCATTCTGTCCGCTAGCACCCCCTTTCTTTCACTTGACTGTTTCTCCTCTGTTGATCGTGGCAGATGGCAGAGGAAGGGAGCCTTCTGAGGTCAGGAACAGTTGGGGTCTTCTCTGAAGGGACAAAGCCAGCTCTGGTCCTTCACACACATGTTTTGCTTTCTCCTGCGTGGAGAAGAGTCATGGTGTATGTGCCAGAAAGAGCACTGAATTTGGAGATGGGTTTAGATCCCAGCTGGTCTTCTGATTTGTACCAGTGTAGCACTGGGAAAAGCCTTTCCCCTCTCTAACTCTCTCAGTTTCCTCATCTGTAACAAGAGGGGGGTTGGCTAGGTTCTTGAATGTTCCTGCCTTCTCAAATCCTATGGGTCTAGAATTCCTTTGGATGCAGAAGCAGGGCTAGATCTGGGACTCTGGGACCTGGGGGAGAGGGCAGTGTCCCTCCATGTAGGGAGATGAGACAAAAAGCTCCTCAAGTTCCTGGGTGTTTGAAGGGATACAAGTATCCAGGATGTTTGGGCTCTGAATTTTCCACTCTTTAGCACCCCCACCCCCCAAACCCCAAGGTGGGGGATGGGGGGAAAGCAGGAGCCCGGGGGCAGTCATGTTCCTGGAAGGGGATGAAAGGAACTGGGAAGAGGTCTTGGAGGGTGGTGGGGAATAGGACTCTGGAACAGTCTGTGTTCTTGTCCTAGTGCTGGGTTTGTGCCCCACTCCCTCCCCCGCTTCCCTCACTCCAGCCCCTCCCCAGTCCTCATGTATTCCACAGGGGGAGGGACTGGCAGAAACAAACAGATTGAAAAGTACAGGTGCAGGGTCTGGGGAGTCCTCCCTCTTACCCACCCCCCCCCATCTTCATGTCCTTGGGCTGGCTTCTTGGAGAAATGTGAAACCTCCCCATTTCCCCCCCCAAGACCCTCCTCTCCTACTCCTCCCCACCTCCCCGGCCTCCCCAAATGTTAGAAAAATAGCTGGGAACAGAAGCTGCTTTTGTCCAGGCAGCGGCAGGATCTTGGAAGGCACCCCCCCCCTCCCATCGAGTTTCTTCCCTCCTCCAACTCTGAGTCCTGACAGCCTGTTCCTCCTCTGCCCCTTCCCTCCCCCAGCGAACGGTGCAGAAAAACGCCAAGTACGTGTGCCTGGCCAATAAGGACTGTCCCGTGGACAAGAGGCGTCGAAACCGGTGCCAGTTCTGCCGTTTCCAGAAGTGTCTGGCTGTGGGCATGGTGAAAGAAGGTGGGTGGTGGGGCCCAGGGTGAGGGGAATAGAGGCTGGGCCAGCAGGAGAAAGGGGCTCACAGATCTCGAAGAAGTGGAGTGCCAGTTGGGTCAAGGTCAAGGTGGACAGGCAGTGAGGAGGGGACTGGTATAAGAGAGGAAGACACAGTGGGGTTTGTGGAGATTCCTGGGGATCGGGAGATTGGTGGGCTCCTTTGGGCAGGTTGCGTTTGCATGCTTTCTCCACACATTCCAGTATTGCAGGTTTTCTTTGAAATCCTATGTATTTTATGCATTTAAAAACATGACTCAAAAGGAGGTACATAGGTTTCACCAGACTCTCAAAGGAGTGTCCAGGACACCAAAAGATTAAGAACACCTGTGCTAGGGTCTTTGATGTCGCTTTTCAAGGGTACTTGCTCTCAGCTTGCTGACCTGATGAGACTTGTTAGGGTCATGACCCCCCACCCCATGTTGGGGAGAAGGGCAGTGTTGTTTCTAGTGATGAATCCAGATTGGGTGGGAAGTCTTGAAGCTCCCCATTCTTCCACTCAAACCCTGTTTGCTAACCTCTGACCTGATCTCTCCAGTGGTCCGAACAGACAGTCTGAAAGGACGTCGGGGTCGCCTCCCCTCCAAACCCAAGCAGACTCCAGATTCTTCTCCTGTGAACCTCCTCACTTCCCTCGTACGGGCACACATTGACTCTGTGCCCAGCACCGCTAAATTGGACTACTCCAAGGTGAGTTGTGCTCCTGACTGGCTTGAGCAGTGGGAGGAACGGGGTGCCAGGGTCCTCACCCCAACACCCACACCTCCTCCACAAGCATGATCCCCTCGGGGAGGGGAGAGCCCCCTGGAGAGGTGGGGTTTGTGAATCAGTAGGCACTGACTCCCCCCCATCCCCCCCCCCCCATGGCTTCATCAGTTTCAGGAGTTAGCACTGCCCCAGTTTGGGAAGGAGGACCCTGGAGACGTACAGCAGTTTTACGATCTGCTGTCGGGCTCCATGGATGTGATTCGCAAGTGGGCAGAGAAAATCCCTGGCTTTCTGGACCTCCCACCAGCCGACCAGGACCTGCTGTTGGAATCTGCCTTCCTGGAGCTCTTCATCCTCCGACTAGCCTACAGGTAGCTAGTCCTGCCTCAAGGCTCCCCTCTGTGCCCAGACCCCAGATGTCTTCCTAGCCACCTCTTCCTGGTCTCTGGCTCTTGTCAGGAAGCCTCTCCCATGCAGGTCTTGGGCATCTTCCATTCTTCCCTTTCCCTGCCCCCTGATTCTGGCCTGTTCTCCATCCTCCTCCGTTCTCCTCATCCTGTCTTTCCCACTCAGCCTAGCCCCTCAGATACTGAGGGAGTTTTCTCCTATTAATTTGCCACGTTCCCTTTTGTGTGTCTGTATTGAGGGAAAGGGACCCTCATTGAGGACCAGTCTTCACGTCCTCAGTATCTATCTTCTGTCTCTCCCTCCCCCGGCCCCAACCGCCACATGCAGGTCCAAGCCTGGGGAAGGGAAGCTCATCTTCTGCACAGGGCTGGTGCTGCATCGGCTGCAGTGTGTCCGTGGCTTTGGGGACTGGATCGACAGCATCCTGGCCTTCTCTCGATCCCTGCACAGCATGGTCATTGACGTCCCGGCCTTCTCCTGCCTTGCAGCCCTTGTCATCATCACCGGTAAGGGGGAGGGTGGAGAGATGAGAAGCTGCCTGAGGGGGGGGAGACCGCTGGATTACTCTCCCCAAAGCCAAGCCCTACGTGTCACTAACCCACAACCATGTCAATGGGTACCCAGCTTTGCAGTCGAGTGCTAAGCCAGGGGCTGGTCCCTTCATGGACTTAAGGAGCTTGGGATAAGGTTTGGGGAGGAGGCAGGACCTGTCTGAATGAACTAACAAACAATACAAAGCAAAGTGAGTGGGGGACAAGTGTTGCATGATTCCAAAGATGGAAGGGCTTGATCACTGGCCTCAGGCAGTGAGGGAGGGCTTCCTGGAAGAGGTGACCCTTAAAGGCAGGGAAGAGGTAAAGCAGCAGTGTGAAACTCAAATAAAAATGGCTACTAAATGTACATGAGAATCCCTGACAATCTCTTAGAAAATCATCTGTGGGGTGGCTAGGTAGTGCAGTGAATAGAGCACAGGCCCTGGAGTCAGGAGGGCCTGAGTTCAAATATAGCCTTAGACACTTAACACAAAAACTACCTGTGTGACCTTGGGCAAGTCACTTAACCCCAATTGCCCTCCAAAAAGCAAAAAAGAAAACCACCTGTCAGGGTTAGCTAGGTGGTATAGTGGCTAGAGTCACTGGCCCTGGAGTCAGGGGAACCTGAGTTCAAATCTGGCCTCAGACACTTACTACCTATGTGACCTTGGGCAAGTCACAATGCCCCGATTGCCTTAAAAAAGAAGAAAGAAAACCACATGTTAACATTATGTTCTATTATATTTTAAAATATTTTGTTAAATATTTCCAATGATATTTTAATCTCAGTCTGGCTGCACTGGTAAATGTTGCAGGCCATCACGGAGCTGGGTGGGAATTTGACACCTCTGAGTCCAGAGGGAGGGAGACACAGACCCCCAGGGCAGATTGATTGTGGAAGTGGAAGGAGGCCATGACTATAGATGTTGGTCACAGGTGGGACAGAGTCCCAAGGGGGAAGCTAGCTCCTGGGGGCTGTGTGTAAAATCAGCTGTGGAGGGCATATATTTGGGGGACTCAACAAGGCAAAGTCTTTCTTTTTAATAGGTTGTTCAGTTTGTTATTTCCTTCTCCAGCTCATTTTACAGATGAGGAAACTGAGGCAAACAGGGTTAAGTGACTTGCCCAGGGTCACACAAGCTAGTGCTTATTTCATTAGATATTTCTTAATTGCACGTAAGAAGTTTTAACATTGATTTTTTTTTAAATTTCAGGCTCCAAATTCTCGCTTTCATTCTCCTTGAGAAGGCGCAGTATTAATTATATATGTGAAGTCATACAAAACATACTTCCATATTAGACATCAGGGCAGATTCTAAAGATCCCAGCCTGGGCAAAGATCACGTCCTGGCCACGTAGCTCACCTGCCCCTCTCTCTGTCCACAGATCGTCACGGGCTGCAGGAACCCCGGAAGGTGGAAGAGTTACAGAACCGAATTGCGGGCTGTCTGAAGGAGCACGTGTCATCCACATCAGGGGAGCCCCAGCCCCCCAGCTGCCTGTCCCGCCTCTTGGGCAAGCTGCCGGAGCTGCGGACCCTGTGCACCCAAGGGCTGCAGCGCATCTTCTACCTCAAGCTGGAGGACCTGGTGCCACCCCCTGCCATCGTGGACAAGATCTTCATGGATACTCTGCCCTTCTGAAACTCACGCCTGCCCCTCACCCCCCCACCCTGTGCACACGCACCCCATGTGCCTTCAGGCTATTGCTCCAACACTCCTCAGAATACTCCCCTCCAACCCCTTTCACCCCCATCTCTGACTTGGGCTGGGGCTGTATACTACAGGGTCTCACTCCAAGGGAGTGGGGAGAACTGTCTAGGCCTTAATGGGAGATGTGGAGTTGGAGGGAAAGTTTTCTCTCCAGCTTTTCTCCCTCCTTACCCCCTCCCCCCCCCCGAAAAAAAGAAAAAAGAAAAAACTGGCCATAGCCTCTTGCTTTAATTTTTTTTGTATAATAAATCTTTTTAACAAGCACGTTGTAAATAGGCAGAAAGCTGCTGTTGTACATAAGGGAGAGAGAGGCCTGGGCAAGGAGGGGAGGGAGGGGTTGGTTGGGCCGGGGAGCATGGGCAGGGGGGTGAGGTGGAGGGAACATAACAGTTCTACTCCAGACTTGTCTGAATAAGCCCTCTCCTTCCCCCCCCCCCCCCCCGCCTCCCCCCCCCCCCCTCCCTCCACCCCACTCTCCCTGCCCTCCCCCCCACCATGTATATAAATTGTCTGTTACTCTAGAAGAAAAAGGACATAGGACAGATTCTGACGTTTATATTTGTGTATTTTTCTGGATTTATAGTATGTGACTTTTCTGATTAATATATTTAATATATTGAATAAAAAAATAGACTTGTAGCTGAAACTGGGACTTTGTATGCCTCACCCACAAAATACAGGTAGTTGTAATAGTAATATAATAGATACTGTTGCACCTAACTAGAGTCTGCAAAGTGCTTTACACAAGTTCTTTGGTCTTTATGGGAACTCTCTGATGGGGCCAGGGGCTTTAATGGGGATAACCATTTGGAGCTGAACTAGCCCCTCTGAGAGAGAAAGACCTATCTAGGGCTGTTGCTACTACAAGACACAAAGCAGTGTAGTGGGGAGGGAGGGAAGAGAAGGGAAGGCTTTCCTCTTATTCTTCCCAGTCCCCATCCCCAGGGGTGAGAACAGGGAAGGGAGTGAGAGCTTTACCAGAGCGGGCTTAGAGAGGAGTCTTTGCCCTTAAAGGTGATCTAGTTCACCCCCCCCCCCATTTTACAAAAAAGGAAACTGATGCCCCCAGAGGTGGTAACATACCCAAAGTGAAACAAATTAGGATTGGTCAGGAACACAACTCCAATCCATCCATACCATAGAACTCCCAGATTTAGGAAGAGGAAGAAACTACAGTTTGACTCTGGAAAATGTAACTCAATTTTTTTTCAGATTCTCTGGTAGAACATCTGGGGTGGTGAAAAACCCCTAGAAGGGGTGGGATGGAGCCTTAACTGTCTCGGTCAGCAAAGTAATGGAGCCAGGGGAGTATGATCTTTACTGCTAGGCTCCAGTGACCCTATTCTAGGGGAATCCTCCACTTGAGTGTCCTAAACTACCTTGGGTCAGACAACATTAAGAGTTCTTCTGCAGTCAGTTTCAGAGGTCTTGCTGTCCATTTTCCTGCTGGCCATTGGGTGGTACAGATGAAAAGAGAGCTTTTGACACCATTTGGTCTTACCCTCTCATTTTACTGAGAAGGAAATTAAGTCCTAGACAAGGCAAGTGACTCGCCTCCAGCAGAGATAGGGACTATAAGTAAGAGATTGTAGTAAGGTTACAGAGTAGCAATTGGAATTCCAACCCAAGTCTAGATTCTAGAACTAGGGCTCTTTCGAATTGATAACACTCCCTCCCCTGCATTGGGCCAGACAAATATGGAGTCAAAGGGAGAGTTTTCCTTCCCAGTGTCTCTGAAAAGAAATTATAGGAAGAATGTCCCAGTCCTTAGGAGTATGGGAAAATAAGGGACTGGGAAACATGTTGAAAGACCTGAATTCAAATGCCAGATCTGACACTTTGTGAAAGTGGGCACTTCAACCTCGGAGATGGGGATGATACATTATCAAGGGATTGAAAGTTTTGTTGTATCTAGACCTGTGAACCATTATCACCCTTGCTGCATAGGGATCTCTAAGCACTACACATCGCTTCCTTGCTACAGGCAGGGAGATGGGTGAGAAAACTAAGGGAGCTAAATGGTCTCCATGGATTGTACCCATCTCTGGGAGCAAGCATTTCTCTGAGCCCTGCCCTTTGCTCCCCCTCCCCATTCCAAGGCCCCAAGAACCCCCAGGGCCCTTTTCTTTCTTTTCCACTCAGCTACTGATTGAACGGGCCTTGGAGTCTCCATCCTGGCCTGGGACGGGGAACAACAGGGCATTGAGTGGTGGGGCCCTACACACAATAGCTGTTTTGTCCCCTTCGGCCTGTTTCCTACAGGGACAATAGTCAAAGGACTGGTGACGTGGGGCGAGATCGGAATCCCAGGCGGGATTTTCCAACCCTTCAATGGTGGCTGTTTGTCTCCACTGGTCCCAGGGACCCAGGAAACCCACCCCCACCCTACCCCTACTTGATTTGTTCCCCCTAAAGCTCTGGGGCCCCTGCTTCCACCCACGCTGGGCAGCATGCCCAGGGCTTCTCTGCCCTGAAGGTGCCAAGCAGGGTGTGTCATGGGGCTCAGGGCAACAACAGCGGGTGATCAGAGTGGGGAAGATGGGGATGAGGGCTCTGGGCTCTTGTTGGGGTACAGGCAGCCCCCAGGCTGTCTTCTTATTTTTTTTGGTCCTGGAAGAAAGTGTCCTGATGAGGAGGGATAACCACAGGGGATTTCTCCTTGACTGGAGGAAGCCTGGTGCAACCTGTAGGATGGGCACACAGGCAAGCACCACATGTGCCATAATTGTAGCTTCCCTTTATATGGTGTTTTATTGTTTATAACTCACTTTCCTCTCGGAATCCCTGGTTTCCATCTCAAGATGTTCAGCTCAGGCCAATGCTTAGCCTGTAAATGCCTGTAGGACTGATGAGACTGCCTGCTGCCCGGATGCTCCATCTCAGAGCTAACCTGGAGTCTCTACCATGCATACACCTTTATGGGGACTTGCTGTCTCCCTTGGAAGCTCCTTGAAGACAGATACTGTTTTCACTTTTGTCTTTGTCAATCTATGGATGCACACACTTGATTGTAGTAGGTGCTTCCCAGATGATTAATGGATGGATGAGAGGCTTCATCGTACAAGGCTGTATTGGAAAGAGCTCTGAATTTCCAACCAAAGGGTCTGGGTTCAAATCCCAGATCTACCTCTTACACCCTTTATGCCCTTGGGTAAGTTAATTCCCCTCTCTGGATCTCAATTTCTTCAACTATAAAATGGGTATCATCATACATGCACTGAAGATCATAGAATTTGGAGCTTGAAGCAGCATTGGAGATCATGAATTTCGACCTTTAGACACAGAGAAAGAAAAGATAAGGGAATAAGCACCTACTACCGTGTTTCCCCGATAATAAGACACTGTCTTATTAAATTTTTTTGGACAGAAAAACACCAGAGGGCTTATTTTCAGGGGAGGGCTTATTTTAATGAACATTGACAGCAATTTTAATAAACAGGTAAATGTGAACAAAAATGTACCTTTATTCAATAAGCAAATCACTGGGGAAGAACAAGATGACGTGCTCACTGCTGCAGCTCTGATTGGATGCAGCTCGGAGGGAGGCGTGCGTTTCACGGGGGAGGGGGGATGGGACGGTGCATACAGAGTAGCAATCTCAATAGGGCTTATTTTTGGGGGAGGGCTTATTTTAGAGGAATCTTACACAGTAAGGGGAGGGCTTATTTTCGGGATAGGTCTTATTATCGGGGAAACACGGTATGTACCAAGCACTTTACAAATATCTCATTTGATTCTCACAAACAACCTATCCTCTATTTTACAGTTGAGGAAACTGAGGCAGACAGGGGTTAAGTGACTTGTCCAGGTTGAGAGAGACAGAGAGAAAGAGAGAAGGGAGAGATATGGGGAGAGATGGAGAGAGAGAGTTTGGAGGGAATAAGAGATAAGATCTCTACTGCAAGGTCAATTCCCAGTTGCTGGCACTGCCAGGGCCAATACCCGCCCAGGACCATAAATCAAGCTGGGTTGTACAGGGATATAGCATTTGGGCTTGGGTCAGGGTAGGCAGAGCCCTCCGGTGACGTGCTGTGCTAGCAAAAAGCAGTGTCCAGCGCTGTGCCAAGAAGGTAGAGGTACTGTCATTCAATCTCTGAAGGAAGAAGTGCCCGTTGGGAAATCCCAGGATCTAGGTAGATTTGTCAGCTCACAAACTAGATTACACCCCCATGGTTCTAGGGGAGGGTTTCATGAAGAAGAAACCCTCAAATATTTAGTCCTTCAGACCCTACCTCTCCTCCTGAGTCCAGACATGTAGATACTCCCCAGCTCCTTCCTCCACCCAAAATAGGGGTGTCAAAGATCCCCCTCACCCAGGGATAAAGATACAGAGCCTCCACACCCCTTCTCGAGAAGCCTGCCCTTCCCCCACCCAAGGGGCCAGACATGTAGACCCTCCTCCCCGAGACCTCCCCAGAGGGGCCTGGGCCTTGTCCAGTTACTGGGGTGGCCTAAAGAGCTGTGGGCCTGGCGTCAGTTTCTCACGCTCTCCTGCTCCCTTCCCTGCCTCACCATTTCCTCTGCTGCTTGGGGGGGGGGGGGGAGGGGGGTGGGGGGGCGGGGCGGGGCAGGCAGCTCAGTGACATCAGAAGGAGGGGGGCGGAGTGTTCCAGAGCAAAAAAGCCTCTAGAGGCCACCCCCGCAGCACAGGACCAATGCCTGCCTGCACTGAGTGCATAGAGAGGGGGGCTCCCTAGTGTACACAACCCCAGGAGCAGGGTTCTGGCTGACTCTTAGCAACACCCAGAGCCTGACATCACCCCTACTCCCCACCCCACATTGTGCTGCTGGGGACTGAGTCACTGACCCTTGCAGAAATCAGGGCCACTGACGCCACAGATGGGGTCAGCAGAGGAACAAGAATTCTAGGGCAGACCTAAAGTTTCCAATGGGTTGGACTTAGGGGATCAGCTTTGCCTTGGAGGGGAGGGGAGGCCAACTAGGGTCACTTTCATCATGTCTACAGCTGTGAAATTCAGCTTTTTAGTCTGCCCTTCAAGGCTCCTCCAAATTCCACTTCCCCTTCCCTTTCCTGTGATTAGCTTCTGTGCTCCAGTCTGGCAAACCTGCCCCTCTCACTCCCTCCTGCCTGGGATGCCATGAGCTCCTCTCCTCTCCCAGCCCCCTTCTCTCCACACCAGCCCTGTCCCTCCCTTCCTTCCTCATCTCGTTCCATGTTCCCCTCCTCCAACACTTCCTTGACTAAATAAACCCCTTCAACTCCACCCCTCTCCATCTCAAGGCTACATCCGTCTAGTTCCTTTTCAGTCTTTTTTAGTTTGGTGTCTGTGTACTGGGCGTCTTTTCCCTCTCCCCTCTTCTCCATAGAATGGAAGTTCCCTGAGGGAACCCCTTGCCTCTTTTCCTCTGGATGTACCACCTTACACTTTTAGTACCTAGGACAGGGTACTTGGGGAAGCGAGGTTAGGGTGGGGTGGGGAGAGAGTATTCTGAGGGAATGGGGAGGAGATGAGAGTTTTGAGATCAGGGCAGTGTGGCTCAGCCTGGCAAGGGGAGACTAAAACTGACAGGGATAGAGATGAGTGGGCAAATCATCCTCTCTGCCCCATCCTTCTCTCTCTCTCTCTCTCTCTCCCCCCTTTCTCTCTGTGGTGGGGGGGGGAGGAGAGGGTATCTGCTCTTTGTGGAGAAGGGGAAGGTGTAGGCTAACCATAGGAACATCGGAAATTCCATATTAAACTTCTTAGGCTGGGTAGATAGGATAGCTCCCATTACTGGTAAAGGGGATACACTCTTCCCTGTAATTCAGGAAAGTCTGCCTGGAGAGGGTGGGCTCCATACAGAGATTGATTAGAAAAGAAAGACGGAGGAAAAGCAGATAAGAGAGAGGGTTGGTGGCAGAAAGGAGTGTGTGTGTGTGTGTGTGTGTGTGTGTGTGTGTGTGTGTGCTTGGCTTGCTCACATCCAGACCTCCTGGAGTTGTCCCTGGCACCTCCTCCAGCTCTCCAGGGGCTGGTCAGGCCGGTTCAGATACCCTCAACCTGGCTCTTTTCCCTAAGCTCTAGCTCCCTTCCTCTCTCAGTATTTTCTTCCTTCCTTCTTTCTTTTTGTCTGTCAATTGCCAGGAGAAGACAAGCAGTCAGGTCTCCTCTCTCTACACCACCCCACTTGATGGCCCAGTTCGGCTCCCCTCACTCCACCTCTGAGTGCCCAGACACAAAGACAGACCCATGGACAGCTGGATAAATAAGGAGGGATGGAGTGTGTGTGTGGGGGGGAGGAGGTAATCTGAGAAAGCTTCCTGGAGGAGCAGAATTGGAGAGAGGAAAATCTGATGACTGTGAAGGCAAAGTGTTCCATCAGTAGATTAAGAATCAAGAATTATCCATTTAACATCCTATTAATTATCTATTAACAGCCTACTTTGTGTTGGGGACTGGGAAGACAAAAATGAAAACAGATGAACCCTACACTCTAAAAGAGTTTGGGGTCTAGAGGCAATAAATATTCATTAAGACCCGGATCCACTGTAACTGGGAGGGTGGGGGTTGAAGGAAAAGGAGAGGAAGAGAGTAAAGTGAAGGATTTGTTCTAGAATCAATCAATCAATCAATCAATCGGAATTTATTAGGCACTCAGGTCCCTTTCATCTGGATATCCTAGAATCCCAGAATTCTTTCACCTACATTTCCTGATAGGCACCTTATTAAAATCCTCTAAAGCGGTCGGGGTGAGGATTCTGTTTATTTTTACAGATGGGGAAACTGAGGCTCTGAAAAAAAAACTGACTTTGCTCAAAGTTACAGGATCTAAATCAGGAGCAGGGATGTGACCTGTCCTCCCACAAAAATCTTCGCATTATCCGTTCCAGCAGCGACCCGGTCTTCATTATCTTGGGAGTGTGAGAAAGAGAAGGCTGAGAGACGTCTAGGGACTAAACCAACGTCACACAGCAAACCACAGTGTGGGGCTAAAGGGCTCCTTTTCCGGGTTATTCCCCTGCGGGGAAATGTAGCCTCTCTTTAGGGTTACTCTCGGTCCTTCCTCCGACTCGAGCCAGGGTTACCCTCCTTCCCCCTACAATCCGAACACGTGTTTATGCCAGGATCTAAAGGCCACGTCTCAAAACTGCAGTACTGACTCCGGTGACTCCTCCAATCCAGGGGGCAACAGAGAGCTACCACTGTCCTTCTGTCCCTCCGTTCCCCGTCTCTCTATGCCGGAAGTTACGCTACTCTTTCCAAAGTACAACAGCATCTAGGGGGTGGGGAGGGAATGGAGCCGGGCAAAAGAGGGGGTGGATTTTTCGGGGTCCGATCTCAGAAAGAGATGAACGGCAAAGAAAGAAGGATCATCCACTCCAGAGAAAGAAACCTACATCATACATCATAGAGTGATAATCAGTTTTTAAAGAAGCCTTTTCTAATGTTTAGGCGAAGCAGAGATACGCACCTCTCCTTTCACCCCTCCCCCGGAGAAGAGAGCGAATGATGGAACAGGCCGAACTCAGACCTCTGACTCTGGGGGCGGATGGTAGAGTCCTCAGGCTCCTCCCCCCAGGGCAGTGGATGGTCTCGTCCGAAGCGGTGAGTGCGATTCTTGGGCCTAGGCTGGAGGGGGTTCTGCCGCCCCTGCCCCCAGGCTCAGTGCGCCTGCGCCGCTCCCCAGGTGCGGGGTCCCCGCGTGGTGGGACCCCCGGGCAGGGCCGGGCCGGGCCGGGCGGGGGCCTTGGAGCACGGGCGGGCGTCTGGGCTCCGGCGAGGGGGCAGAGGAGCGGGCAGACCTCGCAGCCATCCCACCGGCATTCCTCTGTCTTCGGGACCAACCGATCAGCTGCGAGTCTGGGTTCGACGTCCTTTTGCGGGGCGGTCCCCACGACGGTCCCGCCCGCGCCTTCAGGGAGGGCGTCCGGGGCCGAGGATGCACCGGCGGGGCTGAGGTGCCTTCAGCCCCCGGGCCACTCGCCGCCCCAACCGCCTCTGCCCCGGCGGCGGGGACAAGGTAGGGAGGATCCCTCCGCATCCAGCTTTGGGGGCGCCCCGAACCGGTGCAAAGGTCCGAGCTGGCTCCCCGGCCCAGAGGAGCCGGGGCACGGGCCTCAGCCTGTTCATCTGTGAAGTGGGAGGGCGTCGAGGTCCGGCCCCGGCCGTGACCCCTCCCAGCCCGGCCTCCGCCGGCGCGCGCTCTGGGGATTCCTCCAAAATAGGGGCGGGAATGTTCTTGTCCCCACTGCCTGGCTGGCGGCTTAGCTCAGGGCCTGCAGACAGCAGGCGCCTAATAAGTGTGCATTGAACTGAACCCCCGAGCATCCCCTTTGGGAGGGAGGTCGTGCCAAGTGTCGGAGAAGGTGCTCATGGGCTGTCTGAGAACGTGAGGTGAAGCCCCAGGGCGATTCCAGGGCAGTGCCCTTGCGCACGGGTCTGCCAGACTGGCATTGCCCTCTCCTGCTGGGAGACCTGAGGGGTAGTGGCCGAAGAGCCCATATGGTGGAAGGAGGCCTGGACCCTCTGTCACCCCTTGGTGTTGCAAATGAGGAAACTGAGGCCCTAGTGCCCAAAGGCATCCTGGTAGTGAGGGGGATTAGCTCTGACTCCATAGCTAGGGGTTTAAACAATTTTTACTTATTTTTAGTTTCCAACATTCACTTCCATAAGTTTTGAATTTTCTCCCCTCCCTCCTCTTTCCTCAAGAGGGCATGCACTCGGATATTGACTCTACACATACATTACTATTAAACACATTTTCACATTAGTCATGTTGCATAGAAGAATTATAAGGAGTGGGAGAGACCATGAGAAATCAGAAAAAAAAAATAAGTCTCCTTTGCTCTGTATTCTGACTTCATAGTTCTTTCTCTGGATGTGGATGGCATTTTCTGTCATGAGCCCTTTGATATTGTTTTAAGTCTTTGCATTACTAAGAAGGGCTAAGTCTGTCAAAATCAGTCATCTCATACTGTGGCTGTTAGTGTGTGCAATATTCTTTTGGTTCTGATCATTTCACACAGCTTCAGTTCATGTAAGTCTTTCCAGGATTTTCTGAAGTCTGCCTATTCATCATTTCTTATAGCACAATAGTATTCCATTACATTCATGTGCCACCACTTGTTTAGCCATTCTCTGATTGATGGGCATCCCCTCGATTTCCAGTTTTTGGCTACCACAGAGCTCCTGTAATATTTTTGTACATGTGGATACTTTTCCCATTTTTATGATTTCTTTGGGATACAACCCTAGAAGTGGTATTGCTGGGTCAAAGAGTAAACACATTTTTAATAGCCCTTTGGGCATAGTTCCAAATTGCCCTCGAGAATGGTTGGATCAGCTCACAACTCCACCAACAATGAATTAGTGTTCCAATTTTCCCACATTTTCTCCAGCATTTATCATTTTCCTGTTTTGTCATGTTAGCCAATCTGATAGGTGTGATGTTCCTCAGAGTTATTTTGATTTGCATTTCTCTAATCAGTAGTGATTTAGATCATTTTGTCATATGACTAAAGATAGCTTTAATTTCCTCCTCTGAAAACTGCCTGTTCATATCCTTTGACCATTTATCAGTTGGGGAATGACTTGTATTCTTGTAAATTTGACTCAGTTCTCTATATAAAAATGAAGCCTTTATCAGAAACACTAGTAAAAATTATTACCCATTTTCCAGCTTCCCTCCTAATTTTGGTTGTGTTTGTGCAAAAACTTTTCAATTTGTTGTAGTCAAAATCCTAGCTAGGACTTTTTCTACTGTACTATTTTTATGCTGCCCTATGATCCTCCTGGGCATTCTCACTCTGTAATTGGTGCCCTTGGGGAAGGCTTGTTTTCCCAGAGTAGTGGTTGCCCCATGGCTGTTTTTTTTTTCTTTTATTTGAGGCCAAGTCTCTTTCTCAACCAGGTGGGAAGTTGGTCCTTGCTCTTGGTTTCAATTCCACTGCTGATCACAGCATGGAATCTTTGACCCACCCTGGGCTATTTTATTTTGCCCCTCCTTAGGCAGCCTGGGTCCCACTACACCTTCCTTTCTTTCTGGGAGGATCACTATTTTATTTTATTTTATTTTTTTGCTTATTTATTTATTCTTTAATTAATCTGTTTCCTTTTAGTTTACAGGATTCAATTCCACAATTCCTTGAGTTTCACATTTTGTCCCCCTCCCTCCCCTCCCCCTCATGGCAGCATATCATCAAGTATAGGATCTGTAAATACTTTCACATTATACATTAGTCAGGTTATTTAGACGGATTGTATCAGATGGAATGAAAAATGGTAAAGAGGACATAAAACCAAACAAGAGAAGGAAAAAGATCAGGTATTTTGCTTCCACCGGGATATAAATTCAGTTCTTTCTAGTTCTTTCTCTGGATGCACATATTTCTCTCCATCATGAGTCTTTTGGGATTGACTTATATCACTGCATTGTTGTGAAGAGTCCAGTCTACACATACGTTGTATCTGTAATTGTGTACAAATTTCTCCTGGTTCTACTCTTCTCGCTCAGCATCAGTTTTTATAAGCCTCTCCAGGTAAATATGAAGACCGTCTGCTCCTCGTTTCTTATAGCACAATAATATTCCATAACATGCATATATCACAACTTGTTCAGCCATTCCCCAATTGATGGACAACCCCTTAATTTCCAATTCTTTGCCACCACAAAAAGAGCTGCTATAACATGTTTGTACATATGGGTCTTCCTCCCACTTCTATGATCTCTTTGGGATATAACCCTAGGAGTGGTATTGCTGGGTCAAAGGATATGAAAGTATTTATAGCCCTTTAGGCATAATTCCAGATTGCTCTCCAGAAAGGCTGGATCAGTTCACAACTCCACCAGCAATGTATTAGTGTTCCAGTTTGCCCACATCCTCTCCAGCATTTGTCATTTTCCTTTTTTGTCATCTTAGCCAATCTCACTGGTGAGATGTGGTACCTCAGAGTTGTTTTAATTTGCATTTCTCTAATCAGTAGTGATTTAGAGCATTTCTTCATGTGCTTATAGATATCTTTAATTTCTTTCTCTGAGAATTGCCTGTTCATATCCTTTGACCATTTATCAATTGGGGAGAGGCTTACTATTTTAGTGCTAGGCTTAATTCGGACTCCCAGTTTGCCTTAGCCCACTTCAGCTCAGAACTTCTGAACTCAAGAGATCCTCTAGGCATGTGCCTCCACACCCAGCCCCCTGGCTAATTGAGTTGTCCTTAGTGCTGGAATAACTTAAAGTGTTCAGATCCTGGAGAGGCCAGTCTGAGCTCAGGTGGTCCCCATACCTTTAGTGTGAATCCTAATCCTGGGCAAATTCACTTTTGAATCTCTTCTCTTTATTCTGACTTAAAAGGATGTGGTTAGAGAAGGTTTTCTGAAAGAAGTATAGAGCTTTGTTTAGAAGGAGGATCAGAATTGGGCAGAAAAGGGACTGAGGAAACAGGTATTCTTAGGTTGGGATGAAAAGCCTCTGTGAAGGTTTGTCTATCTGATAGGAAAGAAGAGTTGTCTGAAGAGAAAGGAGGAGTTTTTCTGACGGGTATAATACTGGGAAGGACACCTGGGTTCCAATTCTGGCTACAGGACCTCAGGGGAGCTGCTTCTCATCTCTGAACTTAGGTTTCCTCGTCTGGAAAATGAGACAACAATGCTCAGCCTGGGCTGTGATGGACACGTGCAGGTTAAAACAGAAGTGCGAGTGGTGAGAGGAAATGTCCCTTGGGGACTGTGTCTCCAAGTCTGGATTTGACCCATGAAACCAATCCTACTGATTAGTTGCTGAGCAGAGAAAGAATGGATCAATGCCATAATTGAAAAAGACGAATCTGACAAGCTCTCTAGCATGTAGGGGAAAGTTCAGGCAGCCTGCTTTACTGTCTTAATGGGATCAGCACCTGACCTAGGGCCACAGAAGCAATTGGGAGCCTCTGGGTTTTGACGAAAACCTTCATATTGTCTCTTGGATTGCTGTGGGGGCAGCGCAGATTCTTCCACTAAAGCCAGACAGGTTTGGATTGCATGTGGTCATACAGGTAAGGCCACCAAAGGCACCAGATTGAAAATGTAAAGAGGTTCAGGAAAGGTTCAGAGTTTAGATCAACTTCCAGGTGAGTGATTAGGCCGCTGAGTGGAAGGAGGAAGATGTAGAGAACATCCCCACCCTCTTCCCTCTGTCCAGGCCAACTTCACTAGTGCTTTGGCTAAACTTGAGTGATGCTTCAGGAAGACTGGGGAGGAGGGACGTAGGAGTTTCTCATTGGAGCGAAGCAGCAGGATTTAGAGAGGAGCATCTCTGAGTGGTGGAGCTCATCTGTCCTTTTTCGGGAAAAGACTGAGGAGATCCTGGGGCACAGTTTGGGAGAAGAGCTAAAAGGAGATGGGAAATTCATTCAGCAAGCCATTATGGGGTACCTGCTATTGAGGGGCTTCAGTGGGGGAGGCAAACAGGCCACAAGACCTGTATGCAAATCCCATTTACTACCTGTTTGACTTTGAACCTTCCACTTATTATTTCAGGGCCCCAGCCTTTTCTGTTGTGAATAAAATAAGGAGGTTTGACTAGGTGTATTGTAAGGTCTCCTCCAGATCTTCTGAGTTAGGGAAGGTACTGAGAATACAGAGACAAAAATGAGACCCATTGTTGCCTTCAGGGAGCTTACATTCTAAAGAGAGAAGAGCAGGTGCCTCCCACAGGAAGGCCTCTGCAAAGGAGGTGCGAAATGGATTGTCCTGTATTGGGAAAAGCAGGTAGGGCCAGTTTGGCTGGTGGGAGTGTGAGAGGTGAGGGAGAAGGAAGAGTTGAGGATGACTAGAAGGCTGGTGGTGACTTTGACAGAAACAGAAGTTAGAGAGACAAATTTGGGAGAGGGAGAGAGAAGAGAAAGAATTCAGATTTTCTTGTGTTCATATCAAGTGTGAGATGCCTACATCGTGCTGTCCAGTAGGCACTGATGTGATGTTGGCACTGAAACTCAGGAGAGAGGGCTGTATAGGAGTAGGATTGTTTTATTATTTGTCACTGTGTCCCCATCAGCAAGCACAGGGTCTGACACATCGCAGATGCTTAATGAAATACTTGTTGATTACTTACCTGGGTAGAATTCACTCCATGGGAGCTGATAAGATCACCAAGACAGGGGTGTACAGAGAAAAAAGACAGAGACACAGGCCAGAACCTTGACAGGACATTAAGGGTCAGAGGGCACAGTATGGATGATAAGACAAAAAAGGAGGTGAGACAGGCAGGAGGAGAACCTGGAGGGAACAGTGCCAGAAAAACCCAGGGCAGGGCTGAATATCCAGGAGGAGGGCTTAGGTCATTAGGCAACATTATTAAGTGCCTACTCTTTCCTGTGTGCTGGGATACAAAGGCCAGCATGAAGTAGTCCTGCTCTCAGGGAGCTTACATTCTTTCAGGGGAGATGACATAAACATATGTACAAAATAAATACAGATTAATTGGGATGAGGTGGGAGACAGCCCGTGAGTGAATCAGGAATGACTTCTTGGAGGAGGTGGTATTTGAGCTGAGTTTTGAGATGGGAGGGAACAGAACTCCATGTATGAGAATTGGTAAGGCCAGTTTGACTGTACTCTAGGTGCTTGAAGGGGAGTAAGGCTGGAAAGGTGACTTGGGGCCAGGCTATGAAGATATTTAAACACTAAACAGAAGAATTTCTATTTCAACCTTGAGGTAATAGGGAGCCATTGTAATT
>NW_027185811.1:7500-37906 GCF_028583685.1 Petaurus breviceps papuanus | reverse complement strand
GATTGTGTGTGTGTGTGATTGTGTGTGTGTGTGTGTGTGTGTGTTGGAGTGGGTGAGGAGGTCAGATCGTTGCTTCAGGAAAGAGGATTGGAATGGGAAGAGACTTGAAATAGAGAGACCATTTAGGCTATTTCCTTCCTCCAGGTAAGAGGAGATAAGGGCCAGGACTAGAGTAAGTAGCTACTGTGTGAATAGAGAAGAGGGGACAGATGTTGTGGAAGTAGAAGTAGTAAGATTTGTCAACTGAAAGGTGAGGTAAAGAGCTCAGGATTATGGCTGGGTCTCCAAGCTGATTGTCTGGAAAGATTGGTATGTTCTTCATAGAAATAGGGAGGGTGTTGGGGAAAAGAGAAAATGTTCAGTTGAGTTTGAGACGTCTCTGAAATGCCCAGTGTCAGCTAGTGGTGTGGGACGAGAGAAGTAGAGCTCGTGAGAGTGCTTGAGGGTTAAGAGTGTGTGTGTGTGTGTGTGTGTGTGTCTGTGTCTGTGTGTATGTGTGTGTGATCTGCATAGCAATGATGATTCAGCCCATGAAAGCGTACAGAGAGAAAAGTGACTGGGCCAAGCCCATGGGGACACCAGTAGAAAGGTCCAGAGGATGAAGAAGATGAGGATCTAGAAATGCAGAAGTAGCCATGGAGTGACCCATTTCAATTAAGTCCTGAGGTCAGAAGTTCGATTGGGATGGATTTAGAAGTGAGACAGTGAAAAAGAAGTGAAGACAGTGAGTATAGACAGCTTCTTCTAGGAGTTTGGCTGTCCAGGGTAGGAAATACAGGGCAATACAGAAATTTTGAGGGCATGGTAGGGTCAAGTGAAGGTTTTTTAAAGATGGAGGATTCTTGGGCATGTTTATAGGGACCAAGGAAGGTAGTTAGGGATTGATTGAAGATGAGAGGCAGGTGATTAATCAAGGGCACAAGTAGAGGGGATGGCCTCGGTGAAAGGCATTTTCTTACTGGGGAGAGGCAGGTCGCCATAAATGGCTTTTATTTTCTCAGGAAAATTTGAGGCCATGTCTTCCCCTTAGAGCCAGGAAAAGGGTTAGGAATGGGAGGCCTGAAAGAAGAGATGGTTTGGAAAATCCACTGTGGACAGTAGGCTATGGAGTCATTCAGGGAAAAATTAAAGGATTGCCAGGTGTGATGAGGGCTGAGTACAGGGCCTATCAATTTGTAGTGATTTCCACATTGTGTGACTTTTTTCATTACATGAGAGGCTGATGGGGAGGAAGAGAAAGTGATATGGGTGTGGGAGGCAAGGAGGTACCCAGGACAATCTTGGGGAAGACCTTTGAAATCCTGGGTGAGAAATTGACATTTACAGACATTCACCATCATTCATTCAACAAACATTAAGTTCCAGTTCTTTGCAGTGAATTGGGGGAAGACACTTAAGACACTGTCCCTGCTCATGAGGATTATAGATTTCATAGGAATTAGAGCTGGAAAGGATGGAAGAGACAGTCCTCTCTTGCCTCCTTATTTTATTCCTGAGGACACTCGGGCCTACCCTGAGTGGATCAGTGATTTGCCCAAGCTGCTTGGGTCAGACAGGTGTGCTGAATTTGAATTTGTATCTTCTGACTCCATAGCCACTGTTTTCCTCCTGCTACAGTGCCTGGATTGGGAAGATTGGTTTTTTCCTAGGGTTTAGAGACCAGGGGAGGATGGGCTTTGCTCATCTTTGGCCACTGAGCTGAGGAAGACCAACGTGAAGGAGCAGTAGAAGGGAAGAAGCTGCCCATGGCCAGGCATTTGGGGCCTGGGGAAGTGGCTGCTCTGAGGGGCAGCTCTAACCATGCATGTGGAACTGAATGCCTGCAAAGACTCAGACTGACTAGGAGGCCCACTGCCTCTCTTCTTCCCACCATCTCCTTCTGAAGGATCATTAATCAGTTATAAATCAGAAATGTCTGTTGAGGACTTGCTATATGCAAAATCAGTGTTTCAGGTGCCCCAGAGGGTGGTGGAGATGTGCATTACCCACCATGGGAGAGGAGCAAACCAATGCCAGGGGCCTGGGTGACTAGAAAAGGAGGGGGCTGGTCTTGTGGCAAGAGTAAAAGACAAAATATAGGCACCCAAGTGCTTTTTTGGTAGCCTGTGGTAGTAAAGGAAGGCCTCCAGCGTTGTGGACAGATGGGGATGAACCTGGTTCAGAGGGAGGAGTGCAGTTTGGTTTGGCTTTGTCGTGTTTGGGGGGATGCCCACATGGATGAGGGCACCGACTTCCTTCCCCCTCAGCTCCTTCATCCTTGTAGCTGTCCTCATGTTGTATAGACACACCCCTGTCATACTGAATCCCCCTTGTAGAGCGTAAGCTCTTGGAGAATAAGGCACCTGGGATAAACAAGGCAGTGGATAAAGTGTCAGGCCTGGAGTCAGGAAGACTCATCTTGAATCCATATCTGGCCTCAGATGTTTAATAGCTGTGTGACGCCCTGTTTGCCTCAGTTTCCTCATCTGTAAAATGAGCTGCAGAAGGAAATAGCAAACCACTCCAACATCTCTGCCACAAAAACCCCAGATGGGGTCATGTAGAGTCAGACGTGACTGAACAACAACACAACAGGGGGTAGGGGCGGCCTTCTCTTTCTGCCATGGATCTCTAGAGCCTTTCTAGAGCACAGCACCTTTCCTTGCACATAGTAGGGACTTAAACACATGTTGGATTGGATTGGACCCATTTAAATGTGTATGCAGTATGTGGGTCACTGTGCTAGAGGGGGATGAAACAAGAGCCTCTTTCCCAGTTGGGAAGGCAAGACATACACACAGGAAGAAATAACCTATGATCCAAGGGGGTAGGGACCTGATTAGTGGCAAAATGAGATGCAGATAGTGAGGGCCACAGGAACTGTGAGTGAATGGGGCGGGGCAGTCGGGGAAGGCTTGGGGAGGAGGGGGGTCTGTGGGCAGCATCAGAAGGAGGTGTGTCAGCACGAGTCCTCTCTGTGTCCCCCCAGAGCCAGCCAGCCCCCTGCCAGGTTGGTGGAAGCAGCCAGCGGCCGGGGGATGAACTGCCGGGCCGAGGTCCTGGAGGTGTCCGTGGAGGGGCGGCAGGTGGAGGAGGCCCTGCTGGCCGTGCTGCACACCGTGCTTCTGCACCGAAGCACCGGCAAGTTCCACTACAAGAAGGAGGGCACCTACTCCATCGGCACCGTGGGCACCCAGGACATCGACTGCGACTTCATCGACTTCACCTATGTGCGTGTGTCCTCTGAGGAGCTGGACCGGGCCCTGCGCAAGGTTGTCGGGGAATTCAAGGTGGGAAGGCAGCCAGAGATATGGGCTTTGCCCCTCTGTCCTCACAGCTGTTCCCGTCATTACTTGTCCATTAGGGCTCCAATGGTTGGGTGGGTAATGCCTTTATCTTCCCCTTTCTCTGCCCTTTGGTGTTCCTCACATTGATAGCATCTTGTACCAAGTCCTTTACTTTCCTCTTCCTTTGGACTTTGTAACCATTTTCTTCCCCAAGCTGACCCTATTGTTCTTTAAAACTCACACCTAAGGACAGCTAAGTTCAAATCCAGCCTCAGACACTTATTAGCTGTGTGACCCTGGGCAAGTCACTTGACCCTGATTGCCTCAAAAAACCCAAACCCAGAACAACAATAAAAAACCAAAAAACTCCTCACATCTAGGAAAGAAGGATACAGAATGGATCTCCTTGTTTTTAAGGTGGGAGGTGTAGCCATTGGGCTCATGTGATCACCTCACAGTCATCCAGGCTTTCAGGGCTGGAGCACAGTGGGAGCCATAGGCCATTGACCTCGTGGCCTTGCTGATTAATTTGGTTTCCCAGCTCCTGGCTTCCTCCTCTACTCTTATTAACCTTCCTGACTCCCAAGGCTCAGTGGGCTTAGAGATTGAGACACCCTGTCCCTAATCTCATCCTCCTTCTGCAGCTGCTGCCGCCATCTCTTGGTGCCAAGTTGAGCAATCACTCCCCCTCTCCTCCTGCTACACACCAGGCCAGGAGAGTGGGCTTCAGAGGGGAAAGAACAGTTTCCAGGCATGCGAAGAATAGGACTGTAAGGATTGAATGGGCTTTGAAAAGAGTTCTCAGTCTCTCTTGGGTGGTGGTAGAGCAATCATATTGTCACCTCAGAGTTACAGAACACATGTCCATCGCAGCCCAGGCTGAGCATTGTTGTCTCATTTTCCAGACGAGGAAACCTAAGTTCAGAGATGAGAAGCAGCTCCCCTGAGGTCCTGCAGCCAGAATTGGAACCCAGGTGTCCTTTAACTCAGGCCACACTGACAGGCCTGAGTGATTCCTTTGGCCGGGGCTCTTCAGACTGACCTCAGACATCTTCCCATTTGTACATTTTTAGATTTAGCATCATTGGATCCTTTGATAGTATCATCTCACCTTACAGGAGAGAAACCTAAGTCTCAGGGAGATTAATGACTTTTGAGATCAGAGAACAAGTAAATAGCTGAGTTGGGATTTAAATCCAGGTCTTTTTACTCCTTGGGCAGCAAAATGGTTCAGTGAATAGAGCACCAGGTCTGGAATCAGCAAGACCTGAGTTCAAATTTGGCTTCAGATACTTACTTGCTGTGTGACCCTGGGCAAGTCATTTAATCTCTGTTTGCCTTAATCCACTGGAGAAGGAAATGTCAAACTACTCCAGTATTTTTGCCATGAAAGGCCCAGATGGGGTCACAAAGAGTTATACATGACCGAACGACAACAATAACCTTTTCCTCCAAATGCAAAATTTTCGCCACCACACCACATTTATGGTCCCAGATTCATGGCCCAGCCGGCCAACCAGGAGCCCTTCTGGGGACTCTGCTGGCTACAGCATCATCACTAAGAAACTATTCCTTCCTCTTAGGGGAGAGAAAAATGAAGTCATGAGGTGTATGGTATTACATCTGGGCCACCCCTTGGGTAAGGGTGGGAGATTCGTTCAGACAACCAGGTCATCCCCTAGGCAGGTTCCTAGGGCATTTTCTTTTCCTTGCCCTCTGATTCTCTGGGCCGTTTCTTTGGACCTGCTCTTCTTCAGGACCTCTCCCTACTTTGTCCTATAAGGCTTAAACATGTAAATGTCCTCCTCAGAGGCGGAAAGTCAGGAGGGATGGGGAGAAAGTGGAAAAGGCTGAAGTACATGCTGGGGTGGCAGAGGACTTGAAAGAGACAAAATAAATTAGTTCAACTGATTTCATTTCCAAGAGTCTCTGCTTGGAGCCTGTTGGGATGGACTCACACAAACCAAATGCATTGGACCCCTTATGGGTAGCCCTGGTTATAAAAGTGTCTAGGAACTTAGGCCACAGCTCCTCTTGCTCCCCAGCTCCCCCAGGAGAAAGTGGATCACTTTACAAATAACCAACCAATTGTTGAGATTCCTCTATAAAGAGATAGGCCACACAATCCCATTTAACCCATCCATTCTATTCAGAATGGTTGAATTGCGGGGTGGAATTATAAGCCTGATGCATTTAAAGATGGTAGACCCCTATTAGGGCATTTATATTTATTCCCTGAAGTGTGATTTAGGATGGGAGGCCTCCTTGGTCAGTAAGTGACTCTCTCAAGAATGTGGTTTAGGATCTGGCCATCCAGGCAAAGGAGCCCAGGGTAGGGGGTCACCCAGACACCATAGTGCTGTGTCAGAGAAATTCCTAGAGCAGATGGGCCCAGATGGCTTTCCTGTGGAGAACAGGGAGGTGGAGCCTGGGATGGACCGACCAGCATTGATCCTTCTTTAACCCCTGTGTTAAGTATTTCTAACACAGGGTCCTTATAAAGTGACCTTTTTAGGACAGTGGGTTTGGACTCCAAGGACCTGAGTTTGAAGCCCAACTTTGCTAATTAATAATTGTGACCTTGGGTCAATCACTTAATCTCTCTTGGACTCAGTTTCATGTCCTATAAATTGAGGACTCTTGGATTAGATGGATATCCAAAGCCCCTTCCAGTCCTAAATCCCAACAGCATAGGCTAGGCTAAGGATTTTAAAATGTTATCTTCTGATACAAAAGACATTACTAAATAAAGGTGGTATTTGAAGGAAAGGGATAAGAAAAGCTTGGCAAACTCTTAGGTTTGCCTGGGACTTAGGGAGGATGAAGAATTGAGGAGAGGCCCTGCTAGAGAGAATGGGAGAGCAGGATGAGCTTTTAGCAGTCAGTTTGATATTAGTACTAGTCTAGGCCTCAGTTTCCTCATCTGTAAAATGAAGGGGATGGGCCAAACATCCTTTGGAATCTAGTCCAACTCTGAGATTCTGTGCCAGTGGTGAGGCTGACTAGAGACTTCCACATTCCCCCAACAAAGACAGCTGATGGGCCATCTGCCTGGTCTGTGAGAACTAGGTAATTACTTAGTCTTTCTCTGGGCCTTGTTCCTTACTCTTCCAAAGAGCTAAGTTGGTATACCGAGGAACTTCCCTGGGGCAAGGGTAGAGCTAGCGGGAGTTGGTATTGGAGCCTTTTGGTCTCATCTCTGTAACCTCTGCCTTTCTAGGATGCCCTTCGGAACTCGGGCGGTGACGGACTAGGGCAGATGTCGTTGGAGTTCTACCAGAAGAAGAAGTCACGGTGGCCATTTTCTGATGAATGCATCCCATGGGAGGTATGGACAGTCAAGGTCCATGTGGTGGCCTTGGCCACAGAGCAGGAGCGGCAGATCTGTCGAGAGAAGGTGGGAGAGAAGCTCTGCGAGAAGGTCATCAACATAGTAGAGGTGATGAACCGGCATGAGTACCTACCCAAGATGCCCACCCAATCCGAGGTGGACAACGTGTTTGACACAGGGCTTCGGGATGTGCAGCCCTACCTCTACAAGATCTCCTTCCAGATCACAGATGCCTTGGGTACCTCGGTCACCACCACCATGCGGAGGCTCATTAAGGACACGCTGGCCCTCTAGCTTCTAAGAGCCAGGCCAGGGAGAGGACTGGATGGGAGACTAACTCTCAGTAGCCTTTTGAGGGGCTCTGTGGGCCTCAGAAACAGGCAGCCGCATTCTTTCTCTCCTTGGGGACTTGAATGGGCAAGGTGCATGTAGTGGGGAGCTGCTTTATGTTCCTGGGGGATATTTGGAAGGGGCTGTGACAAAAATTGGGGGTTATGGTACCTGGGCCTATCAAAGTAGAAGTCCGGCCTCCTGGCCAAGCTTTCTAGGAGCAACCTGTTATTCTCAGGCCCTTCTTCCCTCCTCAGATTATCTCTTGAATTGAAGCTCCCCCCCCCTTTTTTTTTTTGCTGACAGCAAAGGCTCCCTCCCCATCCCTCTCAAACTGTTGAAGATGTGTTCATCTTCAAGTCCTTGCTTAGGACACTATTACTGTCTTTTCAGACCTCTGGTGTGGGAGTCCCATTCCCCTCTTCCTCCTCTTCTGTACAGAAAACACACTAAGGAATAGTGAATAAAAGTTGGAAATGTGAGTTTTGGGGTGACCTAGCCCCACCTCAGTCCTGTGCCCTGTGTTCTGTCCTGAGACATGGGTCTAAGTATTCAGTCCTAGGATACAGACTTTATCTGAGGCAGGAGCTGCCCCCTGCCCTTTCTTATTTTCTGTGACTTCCCCTGTTTGGGCTCTGGGAGGAACTGGGAATGTGTGTGGCCCACGACTTGGGGTAGCAGGGGATCTCCTTGTGTTTTCTTGAGGTCTGCCAGGGCTTAGCAACTAGACCAACCTGCTGGGACCTGGAGAGGCGGGATTGCTCTGATTGCTCCAGGCTTTGAGGTTCCCTCAGGACAGATTGGAAGGCTGCCTTTCTCCCCGCTACCGCTTTGCCTGTAACTGCTTGGGGACATGTTGAATGGAACGGGATGACCGCGATGCTCCTTTTCATTTCTAAATCTGTATTTCGCGATGAAGACATTTGCCTTGGTTCTTTACAGAAAGAGAGAGAGGACTGTGTGGGAGATTAACTCAGTAGCCTTTTGAGGGGCTTTATGGGCCTCAGAAATGGGGCAACTGCAATCTTTCCTTGGGGACTTAAAAGGGCAAAGTGCATGTAGTGGGGAGCTGCTGGGGGATATTTGGAAGGGGCTGTGACAAAAATCAGGGTTTGACAGAGAGAGAGAGAGAACGTGTGTGCCGGCACCAGACTTCGCTGACAAAGCAGTTAGAGCAGGCCTCCCTGTGCCCTCGACCTCCCCCCACTGGGCCTCTGAACAGGTACTCAGCCTCTTACACTGACCGACCAAAATCAAAAGACCAAGTCACTATAAGGCACATGTTGCCTCCACCCACAGCCTGGGAGCTTCCTACTTTTAAGACCCTTTTTGCAAAATGTTGGTCTGAATGGGCATGTGATAAAAAAGTGTGGCTGCATTGGTTGCAGGACCCCCTCACCTCCAATGGAAACAGCAGCTCCAACTGCCATCCTGCTCAGTGTTGAAGGGTGAAAGGTGCTGATTTACTGACTTTTCCTGCGCCTTTTTCATCTTTTTGGCCTTTGGTTTAGGGATATAGATTAGAAGTGGACTAGGTCATTGAGGCCAAGGCCTCTCTAGATTTACATATGAGGAAAGGAGGTTGGGAGAAGTTAAGTGGCTTGTCCAGAGTCACACTGATTCATGTAATGCTACAAGGGTCTCTGGTTTTCAGTCCAGAACACTGTCCACTAACTAAAATGACCCTAGGTTTGGGTGATTGCCCCCCCCCTCCCTCCTGGAGGGAAAGGTTGAGATGATGAGAGTTTTGAAGGGAGACTTGGGGTGTAATGGGAAGTCTTGGAGTGAAGAGAGCTGCACATGAATTTCGGTTGTTCCATTTAATTTTCTGCCTGTGGGGCTCATCCTTTTAGCCAAAGTGAGGTTCCTGAAGGGCTAGTTGGGGGCTTGAGAGGGGCCTGGTGCAGAAGGTGCCGGCAGAGGAATGATTTCTTTCGGTCTCTCGATCAGCGTCCTCGGAGTGGAAGAGGGCTGGGAGTGGGGCTCCGGGTAACCGAATGGTTCCGCCCTCCTCTTGCCCCTCCTCAGACGCAGTGGGCAGCTCTTGCACACATCTGGCTTTCCTAGCGCGTCTGCCGGCCGCTGAGGATGAACGGTTCGGAGCCTGGGGAAGCTGTCCCGGGCTCTTGCTGTAATGCGTCGGGGTTGCCTCCGGGTGTGGGGCTGGATCCTGGGCTTTGGGGTCTCTCGGGGGCGCGGGCGCTGCAGGCTGCGGTGCTGGGAGTCCTCTCCCTGCTTGTGCTGTGTGGGGTTCTCTTCCTGGGTGGGAGCCTGCTCCTCCGGGCAGAGAGTCTGGCGGGTCAGTTGGCCCGGGAGCGGCGCTCGTCCCGGGAGGACGACTGGGGGTGCGGGGGCAGCGGCCACGACTCCTAGAGCTTTGGCAGCCTCTGCCTGATCCCTGGGACTTCGACCAAGCCAACCCCTTTCCGGAGCACGACCCTGGGGTCCCTGGGACACAGCGCCTTGCGTCTCCAAAGGAGACATCCTCTCGATCCTTCCACGCAGCCCGGACTCTGCTTTGGACCCAGCTGGAGCTGAACCTCCAGCTGTGATCCAGGGATCTGGAACCCCAATGTGTGTGCGGGCCAGCCGTGAATCCTCTCAGCCCGAAAGCTCAGAAGGCCCATGCTTTGCAGAGGTGAGAGCTCCGCAGTAGAAGGCAGCCACTGTAGAGTACCGGGGTGGTGCAGGTATCTTAGAGGCACCGGGGAGTGAAAGAAAGTGGGAGGGTCCTTGAAGCGACCTACTCCCCACCCCCCGCCAAAAAACTGCCCCAAGGCCTCAGGTCAGTTGTAACAATTGGTTTCTTCCTTTTCTCGTTGGTTCTGGTTTTGAGACCCTGGGTCAGGGGGTCTAGACCTGCTAGGAGGGAATGCAGCGGGGAGGAGAGGCAGCTAGGCAGGATGGTTTCCTCCTCTGTCCCACCGTGGGCTTGGGCTTTCAGAAGACCCCAGGGAAAAACCCTTCTACTCTCCCCAGTCCCCCAATTCCTCCAGAATAATTCAAACTAAATTTACTGAATAGATCCCCTCTCTCTCCCAGGCTGCCCCCCACCCCAGGCTATCCCAGCTCAGTCCCTGCAAAGTCTGCACCACCCAGTGTGTAAACACAGCCCTGGCCTTGACCTTGCATAGCAATTCTACCCCCCTCCCCCTTTCCATTCTCCAGGTTCTCATGATTTGAAGAGTATAGCCAAAACACACTCCTCTATGCTTTCAAAAAGCACTCCTTCAGAAAAAGAGACCTTGGCCTGAAGAGCTGACTGATTTCCCTTTGGAGGCTGCAACCCATTGGATATTCTTGTGGCCTCAATTTACCAGTCTTTAAAATGAAGCAGTTGGATTGGATGATCTCTAACCTCTTCTGATTCTGTGATTATACAAAGGGTTTAGGAAGAAGTCAAGGGCCTGAATAAACATTTAGTAGGCGCTCCAGCTCTGAATCCTGGAGAATGGGTCTTCTTATTGAAGTTAGCTGATGCTTTTCCTCTCAAACGCCTGGACTGGTGTTGGGGAGGGGGAGAGGACAGAACCCGGGCCTCTGGGATGCCTTGGAAGCATGCTAACCTACGAAGCTGGGAGCAGAGAGGTTCCAGCTGTGGCGTTTCCTGCTTCATCTCTGTCTCGTGGGTCCTTCTTGATCTCCCAGTGACTGTTCCCAGCTGGAAGGGGATATGTGGGGCTGCTGAGCTAGAGAAGGCTTCTGTAGAGAGGTCCCCTCCTCCATCCCTGCCTCCTTGATTTCAGCCAACCTTAGGCCTAAGACACGGTTGCTCTCCTTTCATGCCTGGGGCAGGCAAAACCTTTGTTTCTGTCCAGAAGGACTTTGCCAGGGTCTGGAGTGTGGAGGAGAGTATTCTTATTCTGCCAAATCAGAATCAGTTTGGTGGGAGATGTTTGGGAGAAATTAATGATGGGGCCGTCACCTCTCCTCCTCTTCTTTGTTCTGTTGAAAGGATCTCTAAGCACTTAAGTTGGATTGGCTTTCCTAGACTTTTGGCAGCCTCTGGTGTTGTCTGCCCCAGGGCGGGGAACTGAACCCTGCTCCTAGGATTTCCAAAGTCTTTCCCCTTTCTCACAAGCAGCCAGTCCTTAACCAAGACCCTGGGTCCTTAACCCACCCCACTGATCGAGAGATCCCAGCTCAGAGGCTTTAGGGGGTCTGCAGCACATTTGAGGAAGAGGACACATAAACCCCCCATCTGAGGCTGGGGAGATAAGGTAGGCTGTGGGGAAGGAAGATGGGGGACCTGGAGGGTAAGTGAGAAAGGAAATGGGGCCAATTGGAGTGTGGGGGTGGGGGTGGGTGAGGGCGAGATGGAGAGAGGCATAGGGGTGGGATCCTGGAGGAGCTTTGGGGAACAAGCAAGGCAGCTGTTGAGTCTTGATCTTCCCCAGAATGAATTAGGCTTATTTGTGTGTGGCATTTTCCAGCTAATCCTTGTTATGTTAATCAGTTCCACTTCTGAGACGCTTTCCATCACCCCAGGGGAAGAGGGAGACCATTTCCCCCTCTCCCCTCCCCACATGCATTCTGTTCCATTTATCTAATACCCACTGTGTGCTGGACACTGCTAGGTCCTGGGGGCCATCCCACGTTACTCCAGCTATCATCTCCGCTCTCCTGAGGTCTGCAATCTAAGAAGGGCTTAAACACCAGAAACTGGGATAAACATCTAAATATATGTATTTAATTAATCTGTTGTGTCTGTACATCTTCCCACTTTTCATGCTATGGTCTTTGCCTCTTCCTAGTGGGATAATTTCCTCTAATACACTAGATGGTTTCTCCAGGGATTTCTACTAAAGCAGGGAAGAGCGTCTGTGTTGAGTCTGTAGGGATGGAGGTGGGCTGGAAACCTCCATGAAGCTACCCAGCTCCAAGAGGTCAGAACAGAGAGCTCAGAGTCATCAGAAGGAATGAGTACTTCCCACCATGACTGAAGGGTCAGCAAGCACTGGCCAAGCAGAAGGAAGAGCCCTACAGGGCTCTCCCACCCCCAGCCTCCTGTCACCTAGCCTGCTGTCTCCCACCTGGGGAGGGGAAACGGGAAGAGTAGAGCTGAGGCAGGGAGGGGTGGCCCCCAACAATGTCTCTCTATCCAGACTTATTTGGCTGCCTGTAGTCTGGACTTGCAGACTGAAGGAGCCTGGGATTGGCTGGGAGGATGGGTAGCAACCTTCATGTTCTCCCAAGAAAGATAAGGGGGCAGCCTCTGCTGGGTGGTCATTGCTACAGCCATAAGATGGGGAGGGAAGAAATTAGGAAAATCTGGAAACCCTAACTCTTTTTCCATCCCAATCCTCTAGCCCTGCCGACCTGGTCTTCAAATAGACAAGGAAGTGTGGGTGGGAGATTAAAGTTCCCAGCAGGTCAGTGACCCCACTGCTACAGCAGAAGAAGCCACCAGCAGAGGGAAGGTCTGGGCACCAACCCAGACAGAGGTCAGACATCCTGGCAGGCAGTCACAATGGGGAATGAGACCCTCAAATACTAGCATCCACTGATGCTAGGGCAGGAAATCTGAAACAAAAGGAGAGAAATCGCCTTGTCAGTCCGGGCTGCCTGGAAGCAGAGGGGATGGTCGCAACCCCGATAGTACCCCGAGGTAGTGTTGGAATTATATCCATTTTACAGATGTGGAAGATGAGTTTAGGAAAAGTCAAAGAACCTGTAGGAGGCAAGTTAGATACAAGATAAGAACGTAGCTCTCTTGAAGCTCCAAAACGAATGTACTTTCCACACCATACCCTGCCCCCTGCCCAAACTGGACGGTGCTTCTTAATGAAACCTGGGTGGGAGCCTGCTTGTGAAGGGGATACCCCTCCTCTGCCGACTCACGGCAGAACAGAGAAGACAGCTCTTTTCTAAGCGCTTTGGATTTGTCTCTGACAAAGTGAGGGAATATTCACAGAATCACAAAAATCTTCCAGCCCCAGGATCCTCCCACCCATTCCTTGGTCTCTGCTCCCACTGGCTCCCTTCAAAGGTTTCTTTACATGATGGGTGTGGGTGGAGCCAGCTTCAAGAATGATCGCTTTGCTGTCACCATGTGGCTGTTTGTAGTAACCACAGCACTTGCCCCGATGCCTCCTTTCCCAGGTGGTGACAGAAAAATCCATCAACCATGAAAATCTAGACGGGAGCCTGCTGGGTGCCTAGTCTTGTGTTGAGCTCTGTGGAATGAGAGTAAAAATAGTCCAATGTGTGGGGTGCAGTGGGGTGGTGGGAGAGGGCATCAGAGCTGAGCCTGGGGAAACAAGGCAAGTGACCACTCATGGGGCATCAGGAGTGTGTGTGCAAAATGAAATTTACTTTTTCAGATGTTTCATTATAAATGTACATATTGGAATGCCAACTCTCTCTGTATCATCGGGATTTATTTGTTTTAAATAAATTTGCTTAGGATAAGGCAAAGGCTCAAAAAAACCCCTCCCACCCCCTGGGGCGGGGAACTTGGGAAATAAATTTTGATTTTTGCTGTTCTCACTATAGGATGGAGAATTGAATCAGTGGGATTAAATAAGTATGGACCAAGGAAATGGGCATGTTTGGTGCTGGGTCTGAGGGCACTCAATCTTGGGGAAGAGAGGTCCTAGGGGAGTTGTTTGTGGAGATGAGGCCCTTGGGGAAACAAGTTCATGGAATGATCTCAAGATCTGGAATCCTGGAATATTGCATTGAATCTTCACTGTGGAAGTCTTTTCCTCTCCCTGGGTGTGGAATGAGATAATCTCTATGGTTCTTTTTAGCTATAAATCTTGTGATTACCCTAAGTCTGAGGATGTCTCCAATTTTCTCCTGACCTCTGAGGTTAGTATTTGTAGAGGACTCTGGCCTTAGTGATTCCAATAGTGAAGGAGCTACTTGCCAAGAATCCGTTCCACCCAGGCTCTGAAAATTCGAAGTCCAACTCTATATTTACAAGGAGAAAACCCTCTGGATGAAATAGTACCATTCATCCAGCAGAGTCCCAGACTGCTGTCCTTGAGGATTCCTTTGGAATTTAATTCCTCTTTCTGCCCTGGGGCATTGCCCATCAGCTCTCTCCCTACTTCTTTGGGGGTGCCCTGATTTCCACAGCTTTCCTGACTTAGGTGAGGAAGGAATCCATCCCCTCCTTCCTTTAAATTGAATGAAAAAAAATTAGGATCAAATAAAGTTTCATTAGGGAGAATACAATCTATCAATTAAGACCCTAGGCAACTCTCTCAGACTGTAAATTATAGAGGTGGTGAATTACATTGGTAGAGGCAATATTTGCATCTGGGAATTCCCTAAACTAGTGAAACCACAGGTCCAACTTCAATTTTTCCAACCAGTCGATCAGCAGTTTTGAACACGTATTATGTGACTGAGCCATCCTGGTCTCTAGGGAAACAAAAGCAAAGGTGACTGGTCCCTGCCCTCAAGGGCATTGCATTCTCTTGAAGGGGACATATATACACACCCATATACAAATTCTGTTTGAAATTGTTGAGTACATCCAATTCTTTGTGACCCTATTTGGGATTTTCTTGGCAAACCTACTAGAGTGGTTTGCTATTTCCTTCTCCAGCTCATTTTACAGATAAGGAAACTAAGGCAAACAGGGTTAAATGACTTGCTAAGAGTCACAGAGCTAATAAGTGTCCTAGGCTGGATTTGAACTCAGGAAGATGTCTTCCTGATTCCAAGCCCAGTTGCTCTATCCATTTCACTACCTAGTTGTCCTCTGTTTATAAAATGCAAACACTAAGTAATGCCAGTTGTCCAGACCTGAGTCTCTGATGATGCTGGAGGAGAGAGTAGGGCTGATGACTGCACAGCTCTGCCTCCTTCAAATCCAGCTCACTTGCCAGTCAACACATCACCCTCCTGATGTCATCGATTCCCTTTGAGAACAAAGGAGGAGCAAGTGACGATTTTTTGGGGTGCCACCAGCAGTTGGGAGGATGAAGCACTTAGGATCAAGTGGGGTCTTTCATGCAAAGTGCCTCATTAGGAGGTTGGACTGGAATGGAGCTTTGAAGAAAATTTGGGATTTTAAGAAGTGGTGAAGATGGAGAGCATTCCACAAAGAGGATCAGGGAGAGGGGGGAACACTGTGCACAAAGGCACAGAGATGGGAGATTTAAAGAGCACTGGGTTTGGAATCAGGCAGATGCATCTACCTGAATTCAAATACATCCTCAGACACTAGCTGTGTGACCCTGGGCAAGTCACTTCACCCTGTTTGCCTCAGTTTCCTCATCTGTAAAATGAACTGGAGAAGGAAATGGCAAATCACTCCAGTGTCTCTGCCAAGAAAACCCCAAATGGGGCCAGGAAGAGTCAGACATGATTGAAATGACTGAACAACAACAATAATAAATCCAGAGAAATAACCAATAAAAGCTTAGTTAAAGTGTAATTCAATGTGCCACATCTTTTAAGAAGTCTTCCCTCATCCCCTGACTCAGTAATTATTGTTTCCCCTCTCAGACTTGATATGATACTTGATTTGTACCTTTCTGATAATGGCTGGCATTTATATAGCCCTTGAAGATTTGCAAATTACTTCACATATACTTTCTCATTGGATCCTCACAACGAATCAGGAGAGAAGTACTATTATTATCTCCATTTGACTGTTGAGGAAACAGGAGATTGAGGTTAAGTGACTTGTCCAGGGTTACACAAACTAGTAAGGGTCTGAAGCTGGATTTGAACTCAGATCTTCCTGACTCCAGGTTCAGTCTTCTGCCAACCTAAGCTGCTTCTACCAGGATTAAAATTTTGATGGTTAAAATATAAAGCCAGAAAATTGTTCCCTTCTAACCCTGGTCTAAGTATGTTTGCTCTAGGCAACATCCAGTTCCTCTATTTGATTTTTTCCCTATCCTGAAAGGGAAGCATTCATTAAGTACCTACTATATGCCAAGGACATAGTGCTACATTTATTACAAGTATCTAACTAGTGAGGTAGGTGCTATTATTAGTACTGTTTTAGACTTGGGGAAACTGAGGCAGACTGAGGTGAAATGACTTGCCCAGGGAACATAGTAAGTGTCAGAGACTGGATATGAACTCAAATCTTCCCCACTTCAGGCTTAACACTTTTCCACTTCACCACCTGGCTGCTTCCAGGCAAAGAGGGAAGAGTACATGACATCTGGTTAAGATAGGTAGACAGTAAGTTAACGGTTAATGCCACTAAACTGCCTTTCTATGTGTAACTTTGTTAATTCCTGTATTGAGTAGTCCAGACCCACAAAGGGCAAAGGGAAGCATGTTCAAATGCATGATAGAATTGAGTAGTCTTTTCTTTCCTCGGGACAGAGTGCCCAGCCAGCCCCTCCCCACCTCCTATATACTCTTGACTGTCTTTAGCTGAGAGCTGTCCAGCAGTACCTTTCCTGCCAATACTGGGTGGAGTCTGGGACCTTCTAGGATCCCCTCCAGGGCTTCAGGGTGGCTGGGCAGCAGCAGCACTTTGTAACTGCTAATGGTCCTGTCCTGTATGTCCAAGGTAAAGCTCTCTCTGCAGCTCCAACTCCTCATTTCCAGCTATCTTAATAATAGTTATTACTGAGATGTAGTTTAGCTTTGTAAAAGCACTTTGTATGTACATTTCATTTGATCCTAACAACAACCTTGTGAGGTACTTTCCATTTTGTAGAGGGGGAAACTGAGATGCAAAAGGGGTAAATAACTTTGTCCATAGTTACACAGCTTATGTCAGAGGTGGAATTTTCACTTGTGTCCATCACTTTCCACCACACCATAGGGTCTTCACTGTTTTTTTTTTGGTTAATTTACCCAGCATCCCCTGCTCTAAATCTTGTGATCTTTAGGCTTCCAACTCTATAATGGCAGGGACAATGTCTTGTGGAAACTTTATATCTTCTACGGCACAATTCTTTACATAAAGTAGGTGTTTAATAAATATTTGTTGAATAAAAGAACTGAGCCCCCCCTGTCAACTATTACCCTGCATGAAGAGGTCAAGTGAATAAGCACCCACTGGATTAGAGTATAGGGTGACTGAGCCTTTGGTTGGAGGAACCAGAGAGAGCACCTCTCTATAAGGATGGAGGCCATGCCAACTGGCACTTTAATGAGAGGGCACATAGAACTTTTCCTTGACTGCTTCCAAGATGGCTAGCTTCCTGGGACTCAGGAGGACTGACCTGTATCAAAGGAGTCGCCCTGTTGTGGTGGTCTATAAAGGCAGATCTCTTAGAATTTTTTTCCACCTTTAGCTACTCAGGAAAAATACGAACTTGGAGCAAAGCAGGGAAGTTGATGATGTATGATAAAGGTGGGAATGGGTCTGGGTGGTGGTGATGAGAATGGAAGGGAAGCCTCTGTCTGTTTATAGTCCCTCTTTCCAGAAACTGGAAACTTCTATCTCCTGAGCAAAGTTCCTGGAATACAGTGGGTGCCTAATAAATGCTTGATGATTAATGGAGGCATCAGTATAGGGGAGTTACATGAGGCTGTATTGGGCCTGAAACGAGAGATCCTGAGGGCAGAATTTCCCAGTTCAAGAGATAGTAGCACGAAGGCACTGAGAAAGATATGAAAGGTAGACACATGTGCCCACTCAGACCAAGAACTGTCTCTCAGGCTTTGGGGTTGTCTTATAGGTCATGCCAAGTTAAAGAGCTTCCCAATTCAAGAGTATAGGGTTTAAACCTTCCAGTGCTGTGACTTAATCCTTTTGGTATCATGTTCCCCTTTAGCAATCTGGTGAAGACTACGGACCCTGTCCCAATGATGTTTTTAAATGTATAACATAAAATACATAAGGTCATGGAGGAAATCAATTATATTGAAATAGTTATCAACATTGTTTAGAAAATGAGTTCGTAATCCTCAGGTTAAGACTTCCTGTTCTAGAGGGAGATGGGGACTTCCTGGGATAGTATATTTCTTTGCCCACCTTCCCCAAAATAAAGGATTGCCCACATAGTTCCTTAGCAACTAAGTGGTGAAATGAATAGAGCGATGGTCAGGAAGACATGAATTCAAATACTGTCTCAGGCACTTACTATCAGTGTGACCCTGGGTGAGTCACTTAACTCTGCCTCAGTTTCCATATCTGTAAAGTAGGAATAATAACAGTATCCACCTTCCAGGGTTGTTGTGAGGATTAAACGAGATAATATTTGCAAAGTACTAATGCTATTAATACTCATGACTGGAAATCTCTCTTCTGGCTTAGATAAAATCCCACTTTCTGCAAAAAGCCTTTTTTAGTTCCCCTTAATTACCGCGCCTTCCCTCTGGGATTATCTCCATTTTATACAGTTTGTATATACTTGTTTGCATGTTGTCTTTTCCATTAGACTGTGAGTTTCTTGAGGGCAGGGACTGTTTTGGTTTGTTTTTTGCCTCTTTGTATCCTTAATGCTTAACGCAGTGCATGGCACATGGTAGGGGCTTAATAAATTCTTGCTGATTTGACTTTTGGGTGGGCTAGGAATCCACCAGAATGTCAAAAGGGTCACCCTGATGGTAACCCCAAGTTCAGTTCCCTTCTGATGGGAGCTTCTAGGTTTTATCTGTTCTTGTTTTTGTTATATGGACTCCAATCAGTATTTTTCATTTCCTCTGGGTTGAAGCTCTCTTTGAGAGCTGGGAACTGGTGCATGTATTTGTGGAAACCTAGACGGGACTCAAAGATGAACTACATTGGAAGTTTTTCTGGTGCAAGCAGTGAACCAAAAACGAAAATAAAAACAACTCCACTGTAGTCAGCTCTCAAGTTTGAGCTCAGAGTCTTGATGGTTCCTAGGCCATGGTTTATATGATCTGTAGTAACTCTCATAGACTTCTGGCCATTCAAAAGAACTCACCCGGCCATTAAGATCTTGCTGCCCTTCAGAATCTTCATGAAGGTGAAAGTCATAGTCCGATGTCCTCTTTGTCCAAATACCTATTACTTGTGGTTTTCTCCACTGTTACCACATTCCAATGGTCTAAAACCCTTTCAAAACAAATAACAACACTCCAACCCCTGGTCCCCAGTTCCTTCCCATTGACTAAACTGGGAAGGGCTATTTAAATCATGCTGAGTTGCTTCCTGTAATATCCAAGATAGAGAGAAGGAGGTGACCACCCAATATTAAAGTATGGAGCAAGATGCTGATAGGCTTTAAGGGCAGGGGATGTTGGGTTGGGGGTGATGGCATGTGGGAGAAGATTTAGAGTAGTCAACTTAGCTTCTGCTGACAAAAACCACCATCTTGGGTTGCATGAAGAGAGGTGTATCTTCCAGGACTATGGAGGTGTTCATTTCCCAGAGCTCTGCCCTGGTCAACATAGAGCTCATTCTGTTGGGGTCCGAGGGTCCCATCTGAGTGCAGTAGCGGTCTGGCACCTGGGCAGATTGCTTCTACTACATTAGGAAAACTAATAAGGAGCTGGAGAGTGTCTGGAGGAGTGGGACAAGATGATGGGGAGAGGAAACCATTCTTATCTATCCTTCAGCATCAGGTTAAGTTTAGCCTAGAGGTTGGAAGTTAGAGCTGGGGGAGGGGAATTCTGGGACTAACTGTCGAGTAATTCGAAAGGCTTAAGTTTGTTTTTCTTGGTTCCAGAGAGAGAAATGGGGGTTTGCTGTATGGAGGTAGATTTCAGTTCCACATGCCGAGCTAGCAATGAGAAATATACCATTTCAAGTGGTATATTTACCACCAACTATATCATTTAAAAATACACCATTTCAAGTATGGTGGGCTGCTCAGGATCTATTTATCCAAGCTCTAACTTCTTTATTGACCTGGAGTCTACCATTTCCAACTGCCTATTAGATATCTGTCCTGTAGGCTTCTTAAATATCCCAAATTGAACACATCATTTTGAGCTCCCAATCCCCCCCTCCCCAACCTTCCCTCTTACTGTTGAGGGTCACATCATCCTCCCAGTCACTGAGGCTTACATTCTAGGTGTCATCTTCCATTCCACACTCTCCCCAGTTGCCAAGTTCTCAGTTTACCTTTTAGCCACAGCCTGCTGATGGTTTTACCTTCCATGAGTTTCTCCCCATTACAGTACTGCTCAATGAACATTTAGGGTTAGATTGATCTTCCTAAAGTACAGGTCAACCCCCTTCTTTTCCCCCCACTTAACAAACTTCAGTGGCTCCGCATCACCTTCAGTATTAAATATAAAAGCCTCTATTTGGCATCCAAAACCCTTTTTAACCTGCCCTCCATAACCTACCCTTAATAATTCCCCTACTTTTTTAGTCCTTATACCTTCTTCACTCTGCCACCCCCCCACCCCCCATTAACTCTCCAATTCAGTGACATTGTCCTTCTTGTTGGACCTCAAACAAGACCTTCTATCTCCTAGTCTAGGAATTTTCACTGGCTGTCCCCTGAAGCCTGTGATACTTTCCCTTCTCATTTCCATCTCTTGGCTTCCTGAACTTCCTTCCATTCCCTGCTAAAGTCCCACCTTCTACAGGAAGCCCTTCCCAAAGTCTCTTAGTTCTAGTGCCTTCCCTCTGTGGAGAATATCTCATTTATTTTGTATGTCTATGTGTGCATGTACATATATACATACCTATATGTGCATACATACATGTACATATGTACACAATGTATCCCATGTATACCTATTTGTATTATGTATTTATCTAATATATATAACAGATCCTGAATTGATTCATCTGCTTACTCATTCATTCATTTAGTTTGTACATAATTTTTTTGCATGCTGTCTTCCCCATTGGACTGTGAGTTCCTTAAAAACAAATACTATCCTTTGACTTTCTTTGTATTCCCAGTTTTTAGCACAGAGCTTGGCACATAAACCCTGCTTAATAAATGTTTATTGACTGCCTCAGATGGACTATCCCCTAGCCTACTAAGTGTCTCATGGCTGCCATCTGGTGGGTTCTTCTATAATTTCTCCAGACAGCACCCCAGAAAGCTAGAACTAGAGAAGACATAGAGATCATCTATCTAGCCCATCTGGGGCCATTACCAGTCACCTGGACCTATGTCTTGCCACTGGACTCACATGATTCTGGAAGAGAGAGTGCACTTGATGAATTTGTATAACTCTGTCTCACTTAAATTCATTTCACTTGCAAGTCAAGACATCACCCTCCTGATGTCATTGGTCCTCTTTGAGAACTAAGGCTAAACAACAGCAGCAGAGGAGGAAACAGGCTTGGCAAAGAGAGGTGACTGAACCAAGGGAACTAAGCCAGTCAGTGACAGAAAGGAGAGCTCACGTTTCTCCAACATCTAACCAGTTTCTACTTTTTCAAGCTTCATCCTAAGTTCTTGCCTCAAGAGGGAAGAAAGCAAAGGTGCTGAGCCTCACTTTGACTCATTAAACCTTCCTTTGGGGGCTCCTGGGGCTGTCAGGGTGAAGATCCCCATCTTTTAGGGTACCAAGCAATGAGTTTGTAACAATAGTCATTTATTCACCTGCCATCGCCTATGTTAGATTGAGGGCAAGGAATATGTTTATTTTTATTGCCCATTACAACAGCCAGTCAATCAACATGCATTTATTAAGTGCTCAGTGTGTTCCAGGCACTGTGTTAATCTCTGAGTTTACAAAGAGAGGCAAAAATATGGTCTCTGCCCTCTAGGAGCTCAAATTCTGTTGGAGAATATAAGTATGTAATACATGATGTATGTGTGTGTGTTTGTATGAAAGTAATCTCAGAAGGGAGGGGCTAGCAAGTATGGAGGACTGGGAGAGGTCACCTGCAGAAGGTAGATTTTTTTTTTTTTGCTTTTTGGAGGGGGGGACGATAGGGCAATTGGGGCCAAGTGACTTGACCAAGGTCACATGGCTAATTTTGTGTTAAGTGTCTGAGGCTGGATTTGAACTCAGGTCCTCCTGACTCCAAGGCTGGTGCTCTATTCACTGCACCACCTAGCCACCTCAAGAAGGTAGATTTTAATGGAGTCTTGAAGGAAACCAGGGAAACCAGGAGGCAAAGGTAAGTAGGTAGAAGATTGCAGGCATAGGTACTTAAGAGTTTGCTAAATTGTATTGGGGGAAAAAAATTAATTGAGTGCCTCTAGAGGAGGCTTGTAGGATTTTTTTGTTGTCCTCAGCCTGAGTCACTCCTTTATACTCCCTTTAGCCTTCTTTCCACCTCTACCCAAGATTAGGGGACCATCACCAGTTGTCTTGACCTATGTCTTGCCCCTGGATTCCGATGACTCTGGAGGAGAGAGTGAGGCCTATGACCCTGCACAGTTCTGCCTCACTTAGATCCAATTCACTTTCCAGTCAAGACATCACCTTGCTGATGTTTTCAGTCCTCTTTGAGAATGAAGAGTGAACAGCAACAGCACCCAAGGTGAAATCATATGGACATTTGGAGATAAGAAAAAAAAGTCTGGCACTAGGTACCTCTATATAAAAGATTTGTGATTTTTGAAAAAACAATTTCTTTTAAATGAATAAACATATATATTTTCTCCCTCCCATCCCTTCCCACCTCCCAACTAGAAAAAAGAAAAACAAAACTTCTGTAACAAATATACATAATCAAGCAAAACAAATACTCATATTAACCATGTCCAAAATGCATTCATTATGCATCTTCTATCTGTCATTGGTTTGTCAAGAGATGGGTAGCATATCTTAGCACTGGTTCTTTGAAATTGTGATTGGTCATTGTATTGTTTAGAATTCTTAAGTTTCTCAAGATTGTTTTTCTTCATACCATTGTTATGATTTTTATTATTTTCCTGGTTCTTCCCTTCACACTCTGCATCAGTTCATACAAGTCTTCTCAGGCTTCTCTAAAATCGTATTTCATCATTTCTTATGGCAAAAAAGTATTCCATTCCATTCCATTCATTCATGTATTATAGTTTATTCAGTCATTACCCTATTGATGGATACTCCCTTAGTTTCCAGTTCTTTGCCATTACGAAAAGAGCTACTATGAATATTCTTCATATATAGGGACTCTTTACTCTTTCTCTGATCTCTTGACTCATGACTTTGTCCATGTGAGAATTCTTTCTACCAATGCAGATTCTTGAACACAGGGAGTTGTGCAAGGATCTATTTGAGATGTATGATCTCAAATTTAGTGTCTGTGATACTTACTATAGTTTCTCTCTACTCTCAAAATGAGTTAGGTACAGCACCCTCTTCCTCTGTCCTCCTTCAAGGATTATTGTTCAGTTGTTTCAGTTGAGTCCAACTCTACATGACCCCACTTGGAATTTTCTTGGTAAAGATAATGTGATGGCTTGCTCATTTTACATATGAAGAACTGAGGCAAACAGGGTTAAGTGACTTGCTCAAGGTCACACATCTAGTAAGTATCTGATGCTAGATTTGGACTCATGAAGATGAGTCTTCCTGATTTCAAGCCCAGTACTCCATCCACTGCACCATCCAGGTACCCCATAGGTATTTCTCTAACAGGAGACTGATTGGCCCCTGCTTCTTTTGATGAAACTGCTTTCTGTGAGAAGGTGAGGGAGGTATTATGTATCAAAGCTGAAGCTAAGTGCCACTGTGACCTTGTTGCATATCTTTTCTATGTTAAGGCAAGGTGAACTTCCTTTTTTGCCAGTTGTTCAGTGACTTATGAGAGTCTCCTTTTTGTCCTAAAATCAAACCTGAGTTAAGAGAGCACTGACATTAGTCTCACCTTTTACATTTAGTACAGTCAACAGATTGGATCTAGATGGCCTTGTGTTTCACATCATGGTTGAGTTTAGGGAAGAGTACTACAAAATCTGGAAGGCAGGGTGACCAGATGACTGAATACCTCTCACTGGTATCCAGTTTTTGGAGAATTTCTGGATCTGTGTGGGCAATCCTTTCAGTGAAACAGGGAGCAGAGTAATTGGTCCAGTGGGTAACAGGGAAGGTATTGAGAGTGTAGTATCTAGAATCCCTTGGTTATCATTAACCATCCTGCATGAACTGGGCTACTGTCATAACAATATTGAAAACAAACTGTCTGAGAGTATTCAGCAACTAGAGGTAGAGCTCATGGCTTTTAAGGACCACGACCTGAAGTGTGCAATGGAGCAGGTACAGATGAAAGGAGCTCTTTTGAAAGGTTGGGAACCAACAGTCCATAGCTAGAAATCTATGAACCTGGAGATGGAAATAAGGTCTTCAATCCAGAGTTACACTGCATCCCACTGAAATCAGAACCATAAGACAGGAGAATGACAGTAGTAGTGAGCAAGAAACTTGAGAATTCCCACCTTTGATAAGATAGCAAAAAAACTTACCCTATTACTACACCCCAGAGAGTGGTTTTCTCCACTGGGGGAGCAGCTGGATGGGGCAACTTTTACTATAAAAGAACTTCCTAGGTTAAAAGAGAAATCCATGTAGCAACTAGACCAATGGTTTTTGAGAGTATAGCCTGATGGAGCTAAAGCAGAGGTTTTCTCTGCAGTGGAATTTTATAGACTTAGGAGACTCTCTCTAATTGACTTCTACAGAATCAACTAAATCACCTGGAGGCTTTAGATGGGGACTACTCTTTGTGCCTTTTTAGGTAGATGAGATGAGAGTAACTTGTACCTGGCTCCATAAAAATGAATTCCAGTTCAACTGGCTCCATGGGATTCTGCAAAGGGAAGGATGAAATTCCCAAAGGGGATGGATTTGATAGTTTGGATTGATGCCTAGAACTAGCCTGCCTCAGGGTTAATTAGGTCCCACCTTCTAGGTAGAACCCCTCAGAAAGGAGGCAAGCTTTAGCTATGGGTCTACCTAGCCACACAACTATGTAGGCTTGGACAGATCAGTCAGTGACATTTGGGATAGACAGTGGCCATCAGGGCAAATATAGTTGTGAGTAGTGGAAGGAGGCTTATATAGATAGGCTTTCCCAAAAGGAGCTTTGGATATGGCTTCTGAATGATGAAATTGACAAGAATGCAATTGATCAGGAAGGGGTCCTAGTGACATTAGGGAATCTGGGACAGGGGATGTAAGGGCCCTAAAGATGCACCCCCCCCCAAGCCCCATCCCAACTTGAAGTCATCCTCTAAGCTTCCCATGCTACTTGGAGATTCTGAGACATCCAAATATCTTTGTTCAGATTTGAGGAATTTTGGTGGAGGAGTATGCCTAAAGTCAAGGCTAAGGTTTCCTGTCCATTATATCTGTACTCTCCTTCCCCAGGGTTATGTGAACCCAACTTCATACTACTGTCTGATGGGCAGAGACTTGAAAGAAGTTTCCTTTTCTGCAGGCTTTGGGGAACATCATTACATTGATAGCATAATGTTGAATAGGCCAGATGAGGCCACAGTAACTGAGGCCATGGATTAAGGAGTGGGAAATTAATCCTAAGAAAATTCAGGGTCTGCCTGCTCAGTAAAGTTGTTGGACATATGGTGAATGGGAAGGACCCAGATGATTCCAGATACAGTTTAGGCTAAGCTACAGACATTGGCTTTCCCACAATATAAACAAGAAGCTCAGAGACTTATTAGACATTTTGGGTTCTGGGGAATTCACATTTCTCTACTTGGGTATTCTAACAATCTCCATTTACCAAGCCATCCACAAATCTGCTTCTTTTGAATGGGACCCAGAACAGGCTGCAGCTCTGGAAGACCCAAAGAACATCCAGTAATCTCTTCCTGTGGACCCTGATGGTCCTCTGGGGCCCATGTTTTTATTGTCCTGATCCACAAAGATCAGCTGGAGCAGTCTTTGGCAAGCCTCTACAGGTGGCCAGACCAAATGACCATTATGTTTCCGGAGCAAAAATCTTCCTGAAGGGGCCATTCGCTATACTACTTTTGAAAAGTAATAACTTTCCTGCTCCTTGCCCTACTTGTTACTGGGTGCACAGCACCAGGATAAACAATTACCCTTTGCTCAAATGTGCTTATTTTGAGTTGGGTGGTACAAGATTGCCTCTCTAACAAGGGAGATAAGCCACCAGAAGCCTCGAATGTCAAATGGAAGTGCTATATTCATGACCAAGTCCTCTTAGGCATCTCCAATGCCATTCACAAATAGGTCATTATTTTACCAGAGACTTGAAGCCTCCTCTGCTAGCTCAGTGGGCCCCTTGCCTATGAGGACCTGGCTCCAGATTAATTCCATTTTGCCGGGTTGATTGACAGCTCTGCCTTATTTCAGAGAAGTACATAAAACTGAACTTCCGCAGCCATTAATTTGGGAACATGGGATACTCTTAGGAGTGGGGGCTGAGCTTCCCAGTGGGCATAATTGACATATTGAAGAGGTATGGTGTAGATAAGATCTTTAGCTGTCCTGATGACTGTGGGATCGGCAGAATGCTCTAGGGTCTGGAAATACCAGTACTAGACAATCAAGCAATGTTGGCTTAGGACCAATGGAGGAATTTTGCTGATGCCTCCAAACACTCCATAAAAGTGTTTGTGGGGTATGTTAGTGTCCATTAGGGACATCATGCGCCTGCAGATGGATGGCATAAGCTGGTTGATGTATTTATGAGAACAGCAGAGGTTAAGGAGGAGGGCCATCATTGTTTGGGAATGGGTGCCATGGTGCCATATTGAGATGGGCTTAGAACCATATGATTTCCCTAACACAGGATGAGGCAGATACTTTTGCCCAACTATACTCCTCATCAAAGGAGTCAATCAGAGTACCCACCTCTTAAAGACCAATGTGACATGATTCCCTTTGGTTCCTGCCCTGCCTTTGACTACTATATTGATTATATCAGCCATCTTGGGGCAAGAGGTTTATCCTTGTTGAAGCTCATACTATTTAGATGATAGTGTCTCAGTTCCAAGCATGTCTACTACCTCAGTAGCAACCGTCAGAGTTCTCACAGAAGAAGATACCTTCCTTCTTTATGGGACCCCTTGCTCCAGGCTTCTGATCACTTTACTTCCAAGGAGGTCTGTGGGCCTGCTGGTATTATCTGCTGGATTTTCTACCTCTCATGTCATCCTTGGGCAGATGGCATTTCTGAATGTTGGAATAATCTCTTGAATCAATAGCTTCATCTCCCACCCCCTTTTTATCATAGTTAGGTCCACTATGTCTCCAAAACTATTTTCTTAACAAAGTCCTTGGAAAGATAAAGCCTCTTTGTTCAGCTATTTCTTGGTTCCAGCCTCCAGGAAGACCTACCTGATAAGATTGAACTGCTTGTTAGATATTAAATCAAGTTGACCTTCTAATGGCATTCTGTTCCACTGCCGTGCACAAGAGTCACCCAGGCCACAAAAATACCTTCTCTCTCAGGGAGCTCTGTCTATCTTGGAGAATGTCTCAGTTTCCCCTTAATTGACAGTTTTTTTCCCCCCCAGATGGTTTTGAGAACTCCTTCCAATAAAGAGCTTAGGGAAACACAGAGTGGAATTGTTGGAAGGTGCCCTACTTTCTGATAACATGGGGGATGCAAAATTGTCTCTGCATAACTATAGTGATTGCAAATTTTATATGTTGGGAAAGGGATCTCTTAACCTACTTGTTGGCAATCCCAAGTCCTTGGAAAATGGCAAGGGACAATTCTTACCTAGCCTTGTGGAAGGAGAGGCAGAGCTTCAGGAGAGATCTCTGAAGGGATAAAGATTGGTTTTCATCCCCTGATGAAAGGGGGAGGTTTTGGTAGGTGTTCTAGGGATCACAGGGTGGGTGGTGCTGGGTCAAGTGGCTGCAAGAAGCTTATGACCTCTGTGTTACTTTACTACAGATGACCCGGATTTATTATTATTATTATTATTAGCCTTTTGGAAGGCAATTGGGGTTAAGCAACTTGCCCAAGGTTACACGGCTAGTTCTTTTGTGTGGGTGTTAAGTGTCTGAGGCTGGAGCCGAACTCAGGTCCTCCTGACTCCGGGGTCTGCGATTTACTCACTGTGCCACCTAGCCGCCCCAAGATGACCCTGATTTATGATGAACTGTTGACCCTGTTGGAAGTGTCCATCCGGAGGGCCTGATGTTCCCAGAACCTCCTGTGCTCATCGTCATCACCACCACCTTATTAGGAGAAGAGTTATGAGTCTGTCTAGGAGATGTTGTCTTACATGCTGAATCTCTGGTGTTCCTTGTGCTGCTTGGGTCCCATCCTTTCCACCTTGCATTGGTAGCTCCATCTGGCATCTCATGGATCTGATTGTGAGACTTGAGATTTGTTCCTTGAGGATTTCCCAGGGATGGGGTTAGCTCTTTGTGGACTCCTTTGGCAGTCTGATGAAACGTATGTCTTTAAATGCACAAAATAAATAGGATCACAGGAAAGCCAATTATACTGAGAGTTATAAAAATATTTTTATTTTTTATTAAAGGAATGTTTTGTTACTTTTATTTTCAGCTACAAATTCTCTCCTCTCCAGAACCTCTTCTACCCATCGGGAAGGCAAGAAATATGATTAGAAGTCATGCAAAACATTTCTACATTAGCCATGTTGTCACAGTAATAATAATAAAAAAAAGTAATGGGCCCAGATTGAAAACACCTGTAAGGGAGTTCTGCTTTAGGCTGGACCTGAATCTCTCATTTTAAGAAACAGCGAGAAGAAAACCAAAGGAGTGTATGTATGATCAACCAATCAGAGGGTGAGAAGATGGCTTGCCTGCTGCCTTCTTTATAAGAGTCAGTCATGGGGATTGTCTTTAACACCACCTATACCCTTATTCCTCAGCACTTCCCTGTCCTCTGCTTTGCACTGCTCAGCTAGCTTTTAACCTTCCCTGTTTTTATATTCTTTTTTTTTTTTTAAAGCAATCGGGGTTAAGTAACTTGCTCAAGGTTACACGGCCAGTTATTTCTGGGTGTGGTGCTGAGTATCTGAGCCCGGATCTGATCCAGGCCATCCCGACACTGAAGTGGGTGCTCTTACTCGCTGAGCCACCTGGCTGCCCCTAAGCAATTGGGGTTAAGTAACTTGCTCAAGGTTACACGGCCAGGTGTTTCTGGGTGGGTGCTAAGTGTCTGAGCCCAGGATTCAATCTCCAGGTCTTCTCAACACTGGAGCTGGTGCTCTTACTCGCTGTGCTACCTGGCTGCCCCTTAACCTTCCCTGTTTTAAGACTAGTGATGGTGGCTCAGGGCAGATAGAACCACTAGTTGGCTGCCACAGCAACCACTGCCCAGGTGCCTTTGGAAAAGTCCTAATGCCCCACTCCCTGGTTCCAGTCATCTCTAAACTGGAATAGGCTCTCTTTGGAGGGTGGGTTCTACTCTTCTGGGCAGTGACCAATGTGTCATCCAATCAGCTCAGGTATTGGAGATATCATTACATTATCCTTCCTTCCTCAACCCACTTCTCAACATCTCAATCTCCATCAAGGGTGCCGCCATACTTCCGGTATTGCTGTGTCTTCAATTCCTCAGTCCTCTCACCCATGTATCCAATCAATTGCTAGATCTTATAATTTGTCTCCACAACATCTCCTGCATCTGGCATTTGTCCTCTTAGTATTCATACAGACATGACCTTAGTTCATTCCCTTATCTTTGCCTGAAGTATTTGCACACGGCTCCCAAATGATCTCCCTGCCTCAAGCCTCTCCTCTCTCCACTCTATCCTCCATGCAGCCACCTGAGAGAAATGATTATTTCTCTCTTGTATTAATAACTGATCATTGAATTAGGACCAAAGTTTCCCCCCTTTTCTATTTCCTCATTCAGAAATCAGCCCCCGTAGGGTGTTTAGGCAGCCCTTAAGCGCAGGACTGATACTGAGAGGGAAAACTCAGATATGTTCAAAAGGTGAATAAATTTTAGTTTAGGTGAATTGATGGATTCTGGTCCATTGTGTTTTACTTGGACAAGTCTGAGAAAATGTGGATTCTCCCTTTTGCTAAATGGGTGATATAAATATAGATAAGTCTCTTTGACCAAGAGTGATTGATCAGAATCACTACCCTAAACCCTCATTAGAATAGGTTCACCTTTCATTATAATAGTCATTCTCTCATTAATTGTTAACCGAAGTTGATTTCCACCCTCAGGAATACCCATTCTTCCAAAGGCATATAAGAGCTGAGTGGGGTCTACAAGGGGTCTTTGGCATTTGAGAGTGTCACTGATGCCTTTTATTAATTACATACTAACGTGATTAATAAGATTATTTATTACCCAGAAACTATGACTCTTGAACTTTTTAAAGGTCACACATCTGTGTGATTGTCTTAAAGCATTAGGTCTGACTATGTCACTTCCCTACTCAGTAAACTCCAGTGACTTCATATTGATTGTAAGAACAAATATTATTTCAACTTCATCTCATCCTTTTTAAAAATTCTGAACTTAAGAAATAAAACAAGCATTTCCAGAAAAAAGTAGAATAGAAAAAAAGAACATTATCCATGAAACTGCAAATCTATTATGTACAACTTGCTTTCCCTTTTAAATATAGTCATCATGTAACTTTCTTTTTATCTCCTCCCCTCTCCCCCACCCTAGAGATGGCTATTATTAAATATCTCATCCTTTTTAAAACGTCTGTTTTTTGTGGGATTTGTCTGATACCTAACTATTAGTATAGTAGCAGGGATTGCGACTGGACCTGGATTTTACTGATATAGG
>NW_027185811.1:0-5000 GCF_028583685.1 Petaurus breviceps papuanus | reverse complement strand
AGACCCAGATCTAAGTCTAGGCTGTGTGTGTACCTTGGGCACATCACTCAGTCTTTTGAATGGGAAAGGTAAGGCTAAAGGGAAGAGAGACTTGGCATTAAGAGTCATCATTCTCTTCTTTCCTGAGAAAATGAGGCGTCTAAAAGCATCCAGGTACTTCTACTGGCATCCCAACACAAGGGAAAGCACAGGCCAGGAGCTGATTCTCCTCATCTCCTTAATTCTACCTTACAAAGCTGTATGCACCTCTCCCACTTCGCTAGAGTTTGAAATTGTCCTTTTAAAAATAATGTCCTCTACCCCATTTGCCAGATACCTCTCCTTCCTCCCAGAGAAAGGTTTTTTTTGGTGGGGGAACTAAAGAAAGTCAGGAACTTTGCAGGCTGGGGATCCTAAGAAGGGAAAGCCCCACCTTGTTCCCCATATTACCTGTAGCTTAGGGTGTGTATTACCCTCAGAAGCAATTATACCCCAGTTATACTGACAAAAATGTTGGCTTTTGTGGCAGAAGATATGAGTTCAAATTTCACATCTCTTGGCCTCAGTTTTCTCATCTGTATGCAGCAGATTCTGTACAGTCTTCCTTGTCACATGGACTGGCTGACTACATCCTCTGTATTTCCCTAGAAGAATGGATTAAGAGCTGGAAGAGACCTTGTCTGAGTCTAAGCCCCTCATTTTTGACAGATAAGGAAAATATCACTTAACACTTAAGGGGTTGTGGCTCTGAGATGTTGAGTGACTTGTACACATTTTGTTATTCTATCACCCACTATTTTATTTTGATACTAGAAGAAGATGTGCAGATGAATCAGCAACTTATTAAGCAAGAGGGGGTTGTTAGCAGGCCTCATCTAGAATAATGATAAAATTTAAACTAATTCTAGATGGATGCTTTGAATTGTTTTCATAATCCTTCTATGATGTGAAATTTCAGTACATAAATGGACTATTCCAAGAGAAGTCTCTGATCTTTATCCAAAATTCAACCATTCTGAGAAACTTTTGTTTGAACAAACTTTTTAAAGGTCATTTCATGACTTTTAGACAAGATTTAAAAATTCCATTCTCATAGTATATTTCTCTAGTGTAGGAAATGCCTCAAATGCCTTATGATATGTTCAGTTGCACTAAATCCACAGTGATGGGCTTCTAGCCAGCTCCACACACCTACTGCAGCCAAAACCTGAGGTTTTCTCCAGACTGAATAATAATTAAGAAGTCCAGTGAAAAAATAACATCTTTTATTCCAAGAACAAGTATCCAGCAACCCATAGGTGATAGGAAAGGGGACTTTCAGTACAGGCAGATAACTCCATAGTTTCCCAACTTAACCAGAGAAAGATCAGATACAAATGTAGCCTTTGTGAAGGCAGCAAAAATGGATGTATTTGTCCCATCAGAAAGCCCTAGGATGGTTGTAAGTCCATGGTGGGGCCCTTAGAAACCAAGGAAAGTGGTGGCAACCACTGGCATGTAAGTGACTGGTAGGAACACAGGTCATGTGGGGTACTAGTCTGAAGTCCAAGGTTCCTAACACCCTGTCCTGGGATACCATGGAGATCCTGGAAGACCCATTGATATGAACCATACAGATTCAAAGTGGGGAGGAGGAGCCAAGATGGCAGAGTAAAGGCAGGGATTCACCTGAACTTTCCCCCAAACCCTTCCATATACCTTTAAAAATGACTAAATATGGGGCAGCCAGGTAGCACAGTGAGTAAGAGCACCAGCTCCAATGTCAGGATGACCTGGGGATCAAATCCGGGCTCCAACACTTAGCACCCACCCAGAAACACCTGGCTGTGTAACCTTGAGAAAGTTACTTAACCCCAATTGCTCAGGGGCAGCCAGGTATGTAATGGGAATGTAAAATTTTAAGATCTTCCCTGCCCCTAGGCTAAAGTGCACCTGGATCCTGGGGTGGGAGGCTTGTTTTTCAGTAGATACTTCTTGATTGGCCAGTGGGTCCAGAAGGTTGTTACATTCTCTGAGCCAGGAACAGGCTATATAAACCCTGATTTGAGGCTTTGTTTTGGGGCTCACTTTGAGAAGTGTTCTGTGATTTGATCAGATGAGACTCTGGGAAGCCATGAGTCTGGGACTCTGGGAGAGTGCCCCCCCCCCCCCCCGGCTTTGAAAGACCCAGATGTTGATTTGGTATGGATGTAATGGTTGGACAGTTTGGAAACTGTCTACTTGATCTGTTTCTGTCTTGATAATTCAGTCTGTATACTCTGAAGTTCGGGGTGCTGACCTTTTCCCCCTGAACTAGGTAAATGATACATATTTGACTGATTAAAGTAAGCTTGTTAACCCATTTTGAGTTGCTTTCCTTTAACAAAGCAGATCTAAGAACCTGTGTTGGCAGCCACCCTGGGGATGCTGGGGTGTTTGCTGCTACAAGGTGGCTCAGCAAGTAAGAGCACCGGCTCCAGTGTCGGGATGATCTGGGGATCAAATCCAGGCCCAGATACTTAGTACCACACCCAGAAATAAATGGCTGTGTAACCTTGAGCAAGTTAATTAACCCTGATTGCTTTAAAAAAAAAGTGACTAAGGTGGCTAGGTGGCATAGTGAATAGAGCACTGGCCCTGGAATCAGGAGGACCTGAGTTCAAATCCACCCTCAGACATTTAATACTTACTAGCCATGTGACCTTGGGCAAATCCCTTAACCCCAATTGTCCTGCCTTCCCCCCTCCAAAAAAAAGGCAAAAATTTAAAAAAAAGACTAAATAAACTCTAGAGTAGCAGAACCCACAAAAATATGGAATGAAACAAATTACTAGCTGAAGACAACTTGGAAGGTTGGCAGGAAAAGTCTGTTGCACCAGGGTGAGAGAGGAATGTAGTCCGGAGCAGGCTGTGCCAGCACAAAGTGGGCCCCAGCAAACTAGGAGCAGGTCCTGGCAGCAGTGGCAGTTTCCAGACACTTCAGCCCACAGACTACAAGCATGACTTAGAAGGTCAGCAGGAAAGGTCTGTCACACCAGGGTGAGAGTGCAGCACAATCCAGCACAGCCCTGGCCCAAGCAAAACAGGAGCAGGCCTTGGGAGTGACTGAATCAGAGGATAAGGGGGGTCAAACAACTGGGCAGAAGGAGATTACAGAGGTGTCTTTGCTGGCACTGAGTCAGGACTCTTGCTTTGCCCATACTTGCATCTGGGTCGCAGTCCTGGGTTGCGCTACAAGGGCAAGGGGGAGCACTGACATAGCAGAGCTTATGATCACAGGGGAGGGGAAACCCTCCTCACAGTTCCAAGGCAGAAAAGAGTGTTTGTGGTCACTCACAGACCACAGCATAAGCCAAGGGAACAGTAAACACTTCTCCTTAGATCATATAACCTTGGAAGAACTGAAAACTTATAGTTTCCTAGAGTATTTCTGAAAACAGCTACACAAGACCCTTGCATCTTGGAACAGCATGCCCTCTACCCTGGAAGCAAAAAGTCAATGAATAGGCTGGGGAAATGAGCAAAACAGAAACTCTGAGTATTAAAAATTACTATGGTGACAAGAAAGATCAAACACACATACACATTCAGAAGAAGACAACAAAGTCAAAGCTCCTACATCCAAAGCCTCCAAGAAAAATAATTGGTCCCAGGCCATGCAAGAACTTAAAAAGGATTTTGAAAATCAAATAAGAGAGGTAGAGGAAAAATTGGGAAGAGAAATGAGAAAGATACAAGAAAATAATGAAAAATGAGTCAACAGCTTAATAAAGGAGATTAAAAAAATACTGAAGAAAACAACACCTTAAAAAATAGACTAGACCAAATCACTAAAGAGGTCCAAAAAGCCAATGAGGAGAAGAATGCCTTAAAAAGCAAAACTGACCAAACAAAAAGAAAACAAAACGGAAGCTAATGACTTTATGTGAAATAAAGAAACAATCAAAGAAAATCAAAAAAATGAAAAAAAATAGAAGACCATGTGAAACATCTCATTGGAAAAGCAACTGATCTGGAAAATAGATCCAAGAGAGATAATTTTAAAATTATTGGACTACCTGAAAGCCATCATCAAAAAAAAAGAGCCTAGACTTCATCTTTCAGCAAATTATCATTCTAGAACTAGAGGATAAAATAGAAATTGGAAGAGTCTACTGATCACCTCCTAAAAGAGATCATAATGAAAACTGCCAGGAATATTATAGCTAAATTCCAGAGTTCCCAGGTCAAGGAGAAAATATTGCAAGCAACCAGAAACAAACAATTCAAGTATGGTGGAGCCACAGTCAGGATGACACAAGGTTGAGCATCTTCTAGATTAAAGGATGAGAGGGCAAAGGAGCTAGGATTACAACCAAGAGTCACCTATTCAACAAAACTGAGTATAATCCTTCAGGAGAAAAAATGGATATTCAGTGAGATAGAGGACTTTGAAGCATTCTTTTTTTATTTTAAATTTATTTACTTTTAGTTTACAACATTCAGTTCCACAAATTTTGAGTTCCAAATTTTCTCTCCCTCCCTTCCCTCCCCCTCCCCCACTCAAGGAGACATGCAATCTGATATAGGTTCTACATATACCTTCACATTAAACATTAGTCAAGTTGTAAAGAATTATAACCAATGGAATGAACAACAAGAAACAAAACAAAAAAGATAGAGAGCAGGTAGTTTGCTTCAATCTGCATTCAGAGTCTGTAATTCTTTCTCTGGATGTGGATAGCCTTTTCCATCATGACTCTTTTGGAGTTGTCTTATAGCCTTGCATTGCTGAGAAGAGCCCAGTCTATTTTGATGAAAAGACCAGAGCTGAATAGAAAATTTGACTTTCAAATACAAGACTCAAGAGAAACATAAAAAGGTAAACAAGAAATGGAAATTATAAGGGCCTTAATAATTTTAAACTGTTTACATTACTACATAGGAAGATGATATTTGTAACTCATAACACTTTTCTCATTATTAGGGTAGTTGGAAGGACTATATATAGACAAAGGATGCCCATGTGGCTTTGAAAAATCAAAATTGGAAAATTCATGGCA
>NW_027185810.1:10108160-10211498 GCF_028583685.1 Petaurus breviceps papuanus | reverse complement strand
TTTTCTCACTCTCCATCTCTCCCCATCCCATATCAACTGATAATTCAGTTTCTAGTATAAGATTAACCCTTAGATAAAAGAAATAAATCCTGTCTGGTAGATGTCTAATTCAGAACTCTGTGTATTTTATCAAAAACAGAATTGAAAATACAAAAATACTCTTTGATTCCAAGTATCTTTGATGATTTCCATCCGATATTTCTTCTTACTAAATGCTTTTGTTCAAGATCAAGATAGTTTTATTATGATTTGAGAAAGAATGACAGTTTGCTATATTGTGGTATCTATTATGGAACAGCAACACACACACGAGAGAGAGAGAGAGAGAGAGAGAGAGAGAGAGAGAGAGACCTATTTAGTCTTACTTCACATGGATGAGATAACCAAAGTCTTTTCACAGTGAAGGGATTCTCAGATTAGTAACAGGATGAGCAAACAAAAGCAAAATACTTCCGGTACTTCAGTTGAATGTAAGCAACATTTTAAAAGTATCAATACATTTTACTTCCTTCAGTATCTAATGTCCTTTACAACAGGCAGGTGGAGAGGGCCTTTATTTTACTACCTTGAAAAGTAAAGGAACTGGTCTTGATTCCTGGGGTACTTCCAGCTATAAAGTTCAATAATTCTGTGCATCTACATAATAGATATGCAAAGTTATGAATCTGGAAGCAATGGGATCATAGAAAGGGACTTTGCAGAAAATGAACTGTCTTGGGAAGGTAGGCTTCCTGGAACTTTTAATTTTCTGGGAGATAAAAGGGAAGTAAGTGTATTGAAGCATGTTTATTAATTTATAAAGAAATTAACTTGATCTTACAATACTATAGACTGATAATAGACTATGCCTCAGCTTTTGTAGAACATTGTTCTTTAAAGTCCTGATAAAATTAGAGACAGGATTTAGATTTTCATTATTTCTAAAAATAATCAGCATGATTTTTGTCATTCTTCCCTGTTCTCTCCTTCCCCTCTCTTTTCCTCTATGGAATGAAAAATATGTAAAAATAAGATGATATTGACATGTGCCTCTGTACTTTGTCTCCTTTGCAGTCTAATTTCCTAGGCAGTGAGCATATACTTATATCTATATTACAAACCCCACCACCATTTTTTCCTATTCATATTCATAGAGTTGTTTTTACAAATACACAGGGTCTTGTATGTAATCAGCACTTAATAAAGGTTTGCTGAAATGAATTTACTTGATACTGACACTCATTAAGTGTTCACAGTCAACATTTCTAAATTTAGAATCTTAGAAATGGAAGAACCCAAGTTTCTTAACTCATAATCTAGTTTTTCTTTCATTATACCATGATACTTGTAATAATTATTTCAGACATCCAAAACAGCCAATGTATAAAAAGTCTCTGTATAAAAAATGTCTCTGAGGCCATTTTGATGAGGACAAAGTCTGGTCAAATAACTAAAGAAGACATTTTCATACTATGTTGTTGCCTGCACTGATATGAATTTCTCCATCAAGAATCTTTTATCACAACAGGAATAAATTTCTTCAGTATGATATTTTTGATCTGAAATATTTGGCAATAGGAAGCCCACTTACAAAACATCCTATAAGAGGAACATGGATCACAAAGAAAAGTGACAATTTTTTCTGTAAAATCTGTGCCAAGGATATTATAGAAAGGATTACCATTAGGTAAGTTAGGTTGATAAAACACAGGTTCCTTTTAACTAGGATTCTCTTGTTTTGTGAAAGTGGCTGGGGTTAAAAATGGAAGCCATTAACTTAAACCATTAACTAAAGCCATTATACTTAACAGAAACTATTTTGTGGACTCCTATGCTCTCCACTAACTTACGCTATAATGAAGGACAACACAGAGTAGTGGAAAGAACAACAGATTTTAAGTCAGGAGATCTCAGTTTGAGTGCCAACTATGTCATTCAATGGTTTAAGCTGTCTCTGGTCTCAGTTTCCCAGTTACAGTAGGTGGCTTTTCGACTACTGGACAGGATCAAGGAATATCTATGAACCTGATATTCCCTTAAATGACTATAACTTCCTTTCTTTTTTTCCCATTTCTCCCTGTGCCTCACCTCTCCTTAACCTATTCTCTTTCACTGATACCTCTAATGGCTCCATCCATCCCTGCTTTCCCAGGGCATTGCTCTTACTCTAGCTTAATTTCTTTCCTTTCCTTGAAATTATTAGTTCAACTTTACGCTGTCCTCTGCTCTGGAGTGTGTCAACCCTTTGTCCTATCACTCATCCTCATTTCAATTGAGGGTATTACCATATTTTAGATCACCATCCATGTTCATATACTCAGTTATTCTCTACTCCCTCTCTCAATTTTCATATTTCATCAGTTGCTAAGTCTTGTTGGTTTTATGTCCATAACCTTTCTTGGATAAGTACCCTTTTCTCAACTCAAATAGTAACTCTTTAGTTCAGTCCCTAATTATCTTCTGCTTGGACTATAGCAATATCCTCATAATCCAAAGTGAAATCTGTCCCCTTTACAATCTATTTGTTACATAGTTGCCAAAATAACATTTCCAAAAAACTAGCTACACTTAGGGTCTTTTAGACTCTAGCCAATTTGCACTTTTGACTCTTCTCACCAGTAAATTCCAGTAACATACACTACATGTTATGATACTACCTAGTTTCAGTATCAGTCAAAGAGATTACTATAAACGCCAGTTTTACTACATCCATGTTCTGTCAAAGAATGAGTAATGTCATTCTTTCCCCACCAGATTCCAACATACAGAAAGAGTCCCATTAAAACCACCAAGACAGTAACAAGAAATGATAATCCTAATAATAGTACACTGTCACTGCCTAATACAAGCTATATTTCCCTCATTTTATGTTAATATACATTTGCAATTTATTTTAAGAGAGAAAAAGACAACACACAGATAGAAACAATTTTGGAATTACATGGCTGGATAAGCCATCAGCTATCTTTCTTCCATATGTTAAACCACAGCTACACACTTTTTTGGAGTGCCTAACAATTGTGCTGGAGAGAGGACCTCAAATGATGCTTAGCAATGTGATACACATTTTCATTTCACACTCCATCAGCTTTTACAACTGAGGCTCAATGAAATGTAAGAGGGAGCCTGGCAAACAGCCATATTTACCAAGGTATAAAATAGGGGTCATGTTACTTGTTTTTTTCATAGAAATAAAAAATGTTTAATTTTCACTCCACATGACTTAGGCAGATATCAGGCAAAGACCCTACTTAAAAGTACTGTAAACACACACACGGTTTACTATCTGTTCAAAGGTGTATCTGTATGCTGCCACAAATAGTTTTGCAAGGGATGAAAAAACATCTGTCCCTCTACCACATCCTTCTCTTTCCCCCACCTCCAAGACCTACTGACTTAGAAACATATTGGATTAAACATTCTTTGGTGTTAAATCTTTCACCTGAAAATAATGGCTTTTGCCCTCTATGCACAGGCTGGCATCAGAAACACTTATTTCCTTTCCAGTTAGAGAAGCAAAGCTACAGGCATCAGCAGAAGCATCTCTCTAATACAGATTTCAATCTGTCAGAAAGGATTAAAGCCTCATGCATACATAAAGAGGGAACTATAAATGATAACAGAAATATAGCCTGAAATCACCTTGCTTGAACAGCTACAGTTTTTACTATTCTAGTAAAGAAGAAAAATATATATTTACTCACCTCTGTTAAACCAGAAACTTCTCCCTTTGCCAATGGTTTACTGATGGATGGGGTGTACACCTTGGCATTGGATACTGGTTGCCCCTTCATAAAGTGTTTTCCTGATTCATAAATGTCCACTTCAACCATTTTTCCCATGAACATGGGATTCTTTGGCACAAGCACCTGTAAAGAAATTATACCAAATATAATAAAGGTCATACATACTTTTTAATTATATGTTGAGGTTTACAAAGATAAAGTTTCAATGGAAAATGGGTTTTTAAATTGTTTTACAGAAACAAATCTTAAAATTCCATGAATCTGAACAATGAACATTTCAACTACTTTCCTGTCTCACCATCTTCCTGAAGGGTCATAGGAAATGTTATGGTACTAAAAGTAGATGAGGACAAAGATAGGAGTTTTCACTCATGGGCTAGCCCTGTGACAGTTCTATGTTACTCGGTGTTGAGAAAAGGTATACAAACTATACACAAATTGCAAAGAACTTCTGATAAGAAACAAGATGATTATATTCTTGATCATCTTATTCACCCATAAATGTTCCATTTCCACGTCTGTGAATTTAAAATTCCTTTATTTGGTAATCTTTTATCCTTCCAAAGTCCCTAGTGTTTCACAAACCCTAACTAAGTTCTTTATCCTAACTATGACCTCCATTCCCTCCCCTCTTCAGTTCTTTCCCAGGTCATTACCTCCACACAAGATTACATTCTTCTTTCTCCCCCATCTCCACTCGTTGGTAAACCAAATCAACTCTATACTATCTACTATCTTCACATCCCTTACTCCATTGTTCTATCAAATATCACACTTTCCCAAAATGGCTATCATCTCCCTCTTTGTTCCTATTTATATGCTGCTGAACAGAGCTGGAGGAAATCTAGAAACTGCTGATTGGGGGAACTACAAATTTATGTAATCTGACTTCAATTGGGCCCTCACTGTGAAAAGAAAATTATTCTATTATTCCCAAATCAATTCACTACCCTACTCTCCACAGTGGCTGTACTAAGCATTCTCATTTCTCCTCCCACCATAGCACCCTTTCACTTAACGACTTTGCCTCCTACTTTGGCAAGAGCATTCAGGTCGTTTGCCAAGAATGCCTTCTTCTCCTCACTTTATCATTTCACATCACTCAGACATCTTCCTCTACTACCTCTTCCTTCATTTTGATCTTGGAAGAAGAGGTGACCTAGGGGCGGCGAGGTGGCGCAGTGAATAGAGCACCGGCCCTGGAGTCAGGAGGATCGGAGTTCAAATCTGACCTCAGACACTTAACACAAAAACTAGCCATGTGACCTTGGGCAAGTCACTTAACCCCAATTGCCCTCCAAAAAGAAAAAAAAAGGCGAGGTGGCTTTATTTAATTGCCAAGACCAAACTCACTATATATACCTGTGATCTCATCTCCTCCTATCTCCTTCAGCATACTGTTACTACTATCTTCCCCACTCTTCATATTATCTATCTACTAAATCTTTCTCTATTGCCTACAAACATGCCTCTGTGTTCCCCAGACTCAACCCCCTCCCACAGATCCTACAATCCCCACAAGCTACAGTCACATATCATGAGCTATATAAAGCCTATAAATGTGAGGTGCACAAATTTAGAGACATGTCCACTCCAAGTGTTCATATGGACTATCTGTGACCAGCCTGTTACAGAGCCTTCTAAGTGCACTGGTCTTATGAGCCACAGTTGGATACACTGTACTGTAACTTCAACATAGTGATATAATTTTCATCTTCTTTGAGAACAAAGGATAACAACCAATCCCATATCTCTTCTTTTCTCAGTTAAACTCCTTGAAAAAGTAATTTTTTTTTTTTGCTAAGGCCTACACTTCCTCTCCATTGACTCTTCTAAACTTCTTGTAATATGACTTTTGACATCACTAAACTAAAACTCTTCAAAAGTTACCAATGATCTATTAATTGCCAAAGTTAACGGCTTTTTTGCCCCTTCTTTTTCTCAATCCTTATCCTTTATGACCTCTCTGCAGTATTCAACACTTGATCACCGTCTCTTTCCTGAATACTCTCTCCACACTTGGTTTTTATGACATTGCTAGTTCTCCTTCTATCTCTCTGACACTCCTCAGTCTCCTTTGCTGGTTCTCCCTTCATGTTATGCCCACCAGCTGTGGATGTCCCACAAGGGCTCTGTCCTGAGCTCTCTTCTTTTTCCTATACTAACTCTTTTGGTAATCTCATCTGCTCCAATGAGTTTGGTTATTATCCTTATATATTATTCCCTATATGATTACAAGATCTAAAATCAAGCCCTACCATCTCTCCTGGTCCCAGTGTCACATCATCAATGGCCTAATGGATGCCTTGTAGGCAGCAACCCATTAGAGTGTAAGCTCTGCGATGGCAGGGACTGTCTGTTACCCCTTTTTGTATCCCCAGTGCTTAGCACAGTGTCTGGCACATTGCAGGTGCTTAACAAATGTTTATTGAACTGAAAATCAATATGACTTAAGATAGAACTCATCTTTCTCTTACCAACTTTCCTGTTACTGTTAAAGCCATGACCATCTTCCCACTCATCTAGCCTTGTATTCTTGCTACTGTCCTCAATTCCTCATTCTTGCTCACCCCAGATATTCAATCTTGTTATTTCTACCTTTGCCACCCCTCTTGTATACATTCCTCTTCTTTCCACTCACACAATTATCAATATTGTTCATATCCTCATCTCTTATGGGGACTACTGCTATTACCTTTAAATTAGCCTTCCTGCCTCAAGTCCCTCCCACTCCACCCTCCATTCAGCTGACAGAGATTTTTCTAAGGCACAGATCTGCCAATGTCACACTCTCTCACCCCACCTCTTGCTGGCTGAATAAATTCTTGTGCATTCTTCTATCCTCTCTTACCTTTCATGGTCAAATATAAAGTCTGCTGACATTTAAAGATCTTCATATCTTTGCTGTTTCTTATCTTTCCAGTCTATACTCTTCTCCAGACACTCTATGATTCAGTTATAGAACAACATACAGCTATTTGTTATTTCTCATATAACATTCTGTTTTCTGTCTCTGAGTTTTTGTACTGGGTGTCCCATATATGTGGAATACTCTTCCTTCCTCATCTTTTCTTCCGAGTTCCCCTGGTTTCCCTCATGACTTAGTTCAGATCCAAACTTATGCAGGAGGCCTTTCTTGATCCCTAGCTGCTAGTACCTTCCCCAATGAGATTCCTTTCCATCTACTCTGTATATAGACCTTGTATGTACCCACTTTATTTATGTATGCCCCACCCATAATAGATATGAGCTCCTTTGGAATAAGGACTGTTTTTACCATTCTTTGTATTCCTAGAACTTAATAGAGTGCCTAGCACATTGTAGTAGTAGTTGCAGTAATTATTATTGTTACTGGCATTTATACAACTAAGATTTGCAAAATGCTTTACAGTATTATCTCATTTTATCCTTTTAACATTAGGTGCTATTATTAATTCCAATTTTCTAGTTGAGGAAACTGAGGTCTTCCTGATTCCAGGCCCAGCATACTACCCACTGTGCCATCTTGCTGTCTCCATACAAAAAGACTTTACAAATACTTGTTTATTGACTGTTGATTGACAGATACAAGGAATACTATGTAGAGGAAGAATGATGGATTTGGAGTCAGGAGGGGACTGCATTCAAAGTCTCGTCCTTAAGAGCTGTTACTTAACCATACATAAGTAACTTAAGTTTTCAATGAAATCAGCTGAGGCAATTCTAATGAAAAGTCATTTTTACTAGATATCCTATCAGTTGTCAGCATGATAGTTTTAGGTGATGTTTGAAATACAGTATTGCATGTATTTACTTATTTTTTTCATTCAGAGACTGGAGATGGAGGCAGAGCAGGTAAAAGAAAACTCCAAAATCCCAGTCTGAGGCAGATTGCCATCTGGTTCTTTCCTTTTCTCACAAAATCACTTTGATTGTCACTTCTAAAGTCCTACTCTTTAAAAACCAGCTTCTCTGAAATGAGACTTCTTTTGACTAACTCACAGGAATCTGTCAGAATGATTCTTTTCACTAAAGTTGGTGATACCTAGTTTACCTCAGACATTTCCTTCTCTGTCTTTGTGGTTTGCCTATTTTATTGTACTGCTTTTCTAGAACAGAAATTATATGGAAGTTATTTCAAGCAAATATGTAATATCAATATTAGGTGAGTATGCAGCATAAATCTACTAACTCATATGCTGTGAAACATTACACTCTAATGACAGATTCACCTTTGTATCTCAGCTTATTTTACAAACAATAATCTTGATGCTATTGTTGATATGCTCAGACATGGGGGAAAAAAAGAGAGAGAAGCTGGATTAATCAGATCTGCACCAAATCTCTTGGAGGAAGACAACTAGAACTTAGATTTTCTCATATTATTCTGAGAAATAGTGAGGATAATGACTTAGGAAAAAATGACCTCTAGTCCTACACTGTAAGTTGTTATGTAAAGTTACGTATCAGAAAAATTAATTAAAATGGTTTCTAATATCTGTAAATTAAATCTCCGATGCAATGGAAGGAGCTTTTTATTAATCATATAACTCTGGGAAATCGCTTACCCTTTCTGGGCCTCAGTTTCCTTATATGAAAACTGAGGGAAAGAAGAAGGGGAGGTTGGAACAGCTAAATTATTTATTTCTGAAACTGGGGGTGAGGTTTCTTCTTGCTTTGAACCCTTTAGAGTTTATATAGTTAAAAAATCTTGATAGCAAACTTGAAGTTTAATAATCTTCCAAAGCAAAATATCTGTTGCCAAACCCCTGATCTTACACTTTGAACTGAATGAATAGCAAAAAGCTTCCTCTTTCCCCTATTATTTAATAAATGGAAAAAGTCCTTCTTCTTTAAATGGAAGGAAACAGTTAATGAGGCATGCCATTGCCTTTAAAATGAAAAAAGTTCCCTGCTGAGACAAAAGCCCAAGTGGGAAAGGAGAAGGGGAGGAAGGAAGGAGCAGTAGTAATGTAGTCAGACAGTCTTTTCCCTGTGGCTGAGCATCATTCTGGCCTATAAAAGAATGCTCTTCTCTGGGATACAAGTAAAAGATACAAGGATGGTGATGTAGCTTCAAGTTAAAACATGGAATGGTGAGAATCCTCATTCCATCTGCAAGATACCCTTCCTTCTGAGTGTGCCACAGCAATGACTTCTGGGCATTTATTGTCCAGCTTGAAACTGAGTATTAAGCACTCAGGTTATATAGAGTTGAGAACAAGAAGCAAATTCCATCTCTTCTTTTCATGGTCTCATTTTGTGCTGTCTAAAAGGAGGCACCTAGTTGACCACCAGTACTGACTGGCAGCAGCCTAGTCTACCACGCCAATCACAGAACTTTTAGTGGCTAACACAAAGAAAAACTCATAGAAAAAAAAATAAGACCTTTTCTCCTGAGAAAAATTACAGCAGTGGCAGCAATAGTAGTAGTAGTTATAGTAGTAGCAGTAGAGGTAGTAACAGGCAGTAGTAGTTACAGTAGCAGCAGTACTAGTGTAGTAGCAGTGGTAATAGTAATTGTAGTAGTAGCAGTGGTAGTTGTAGTTGTAATAGCAGTAGTAGTAGAAATAGCAGTAGTAGCAGTATAGTAGCAGTGGTAGTAGTAGAAGTAGTAGTGGTGGTAGGAGTAGTAGTAGTGGTACAAGTAGTAGTATTAGTAGATGAAGAAGGAGTAGCTGTTATTATTAGCTACTCCTAGGGATTCAGGAATAGCATGTAGAAAAGCAGCACAAAAGATTTTATATTTTTATATATACATATGTATATGTATATATATATGATTTCATAAAAGGCAATTAGATAAACATCATGTATACATAATTTTCACTGAAATAAGCCTTTTCTGCTTCTGTCCATACTTTCCCCAATCTCTACATCCATATCTAAGCTACACATTGACATTTACATTCAATTCCTCTATCTCATCATAAAACTCTTCATTTTTCTGTGTGTCTTATTTTAATTTTTCCTAAAACATAAAAAAGAACAATTCTCTGATTCTACCATCAGAGTGGACCATTCTCTGTAGCAAGAGCAGAACAGGGGTATGGATGACTACGGAATCTATGCTGCCTCCTGCCTCCAGCCTATTGTTACTGTTAATATTAGTAAAATCTAGTCTAGGCTTTCTCATCTTGTTTCTTTGGACTGATGTAAGGAGGAGATCTCTTCTTCTCTGTCTTCTGCCATCACAGTGAAGGTAGATGCTAGGAAGAGTGGGAGGCAGCAAGACGCAGCAGAAAAGGTGCTGGGTGTGGAAGCAGAGGACCCAGTTTCAAATTCGATCTTGGTCATCTCTTTACTGCATAACTTTGGGGAAGTTACTTAATCTCCCTGGGCCTCAGTTTCCTCATCTTTAAAATGACAGGGTTGGACTCCCTGACCTTTGAGGTCCCTTCCAGCCCTAAATCTATAATCTTATGATAAAACTGGTAGCTAAGAAGGAAATGGTAAGGAATCTCTGCTAACCAGGCTCCCTTTCATTCCTGTGTCTCTCATAAAGACCCTCCTTATCTTCAGAATGTCTTTTAATAAGTTTTCTCTGGTAGGTTGTATGAATTTTGACAGTGCCCCCAGTTCTACCTTCCATTCTACATTTACAATTGAGTAGTCTCAAACTCCCAAAGTCAGAGAATGACCCTGTTTTAGGTTAATGTGAATTAAAGTACACTCACTATGTAAACTCTGCTGCAAACATTTTGGGAGTAGAATAAACTCCATAAAGATTCCTATGGCTCAGCCCAGCTGGCTGGAGCCAGTCTTGATGCTACAGGTTCTTTTTTCTTCATTGATTTTATGTAAATGGTTTCATTTTCATTACTTATTATTCTTGTTAGGGGAAAGCTCAGATTTATAGCAAATTTTACAACAGGGCTTATTACCTGCTCATAGAACTGATTGTGCGCAACATAAAACTTGGAATCAAAAGATTCTTCAGTTACCAGCACTTGCTGTCTTTCACCAATCTGTTGGAAGAAGAAAAAAAGTGAGAAGGGAAGAAGGGAAGGAAACAAGCATTAAGTGCCTACTATATGCCAGGCACTGGGCTAAGTGCTTTCCAAGCACTGTCTCGTTTGATCCTCACAACAACCCTGAAAGGTAGGTGATAGTCTCATTCTCATTTTACGGAGGAGGAAACTGAGGCCAACAGAGATGAAGTGATTTGCTTGGGGTCACATAGCTGGTAAGTGTCTGAGGCTGCATCTGAATTCAGGTCTTCTTGACTCCAGGTCCAGCATTCTACCCACTGAACCACATAGCTGCTTTGGGAAAGATGATGTTAGCTTTCACAAACCCCAAACATAAATTATTAATAATTTTTTGACTAATTCAATCCAATTCAACAAACATTTATCAAACTCCTACTATGCGCCTAACAGTACACTCTCTGCCCGAATTTAAGGCAGGCTGAGATAGCCACTAATTTCAACAGCTGAAACAAGGATAGCCTTATACCAATTCAAATGTCCTGTGAGAAGTCTAACATGATAACAAAAAATCAGCATAACTAGAAATCAGTTATGTGATAAAATGACATTTTATCACATAACTGATCAGAAAATCTGATCTTAGTTCCTCCCTTACCATAGATAATGAAGGCTTATAATTACAAAAAAAAAAAAACAATCCATCCAAACATCATTTTGTTTCTTGTAACCAAGTTGCAAAATCAGCCAGAACAAGATGCTTTCAATTCAAATTTGTAGAAATATTTTGGCAATAGGAAAGAATAATAATAAACATTTATTTGAGTGATGAGGGGCTGAGGAAAATGTCTCCAACTAGTAGCAGATTAAATACTGGCATTTAAACATTTTATGTATCATGTATATTTTCAAGCATTGTTCACTTGCTTGTATCATAAGTTATTTTCATTTTCCAATGTTTACCTTTGCACCAATCATCTATTTTTTTGTCATATAATTTTGTGGCAAGCAAATAATTTCTAGTGAAGCTAACACTTTAAAAGTTTAAAGATGTCAGAAATACAAGACTAGGATCATTGCTGGACCAAAGAAACAATGGAATGAAGTGAGAAAAGCACAACTGAAACCTATCCCTTTCATAGCTATAATGTGAATTCAGATAAAAGGCTGACTCAAGAAATCTCTCCATACTGAAAATCGTCATTTCCAAGTTTATCCCACTATGAAATGTATCCTTTAAAGTATTAGTTATTTTTTATGGTGCTGCCAAAATGTCTAACACACCAAACCAGATGTATTATTTGGTAGTAGCATGAATTACTTTTGGCTTTGCTGATTGACAAACTCAACCCTGCAAATCACATCAGCCTAGCAGGCTGACTAAAAAAAAAATCCTCTTTCCATTTAGATAGATACTTGTCAACATGTTCTGGCTATAGACATTTAGGAAATGTAAACCCAGCTGTACAAAATCCTACAAAACTCAAATTCCAAAACTCATAATTTGATGATTGTAGAGATGGCCTTTAGCCAAAGGTTGTAAGGTCTCATAGATGATATTCATGAGAGACTTATCAATGAAAGATAAGAAGAGTTAAATATTAGTTATTCAAAAATCAAGATGCAAACAAAGTTTTATCAACTTTCTGTTTGTGCTTCAATGGCCATATTCATGAAATCCAATGGGCAAGCTTGGATTGTACTGAAGTATATTTCTGTGAGAGAAAACTTAATGTTTGCACACAGTTCACAGTGTGAGCTGCTCATAACTTAGGATAAGTACCTGTCAATGGTTCTTGAAGAAGTCTGTAATTATACTTCTGCTAACATTATTAAGTTTTCAGAAAATTAATCTAATATAATAATAGAAAATTGTGGAATATTGAGGAGTTATGTTGCTTTCTCCTCAGCAATGGAATTAATGCAGTTGGGTAGCTATGCATACATACTCACCATTACACATAATATGTATTGACTGTAGTTCTGTGTTTTAATAGTGAAGGCGATAGATGCCTGCATTTTTATATAGTAAGTGAGGGAAACCTCTGTTTCTCAAGAACACTAAGTAATGGTGAGTAGATCTGTGCTATTTATGCTAATTCTTATAATGAACAATGGGCTTGTGTAATGTGGAGGGCTATAGATAACAGTATCTCCTTGTAGTTCCATCAGAAGAGAGACAGTTGTAGATAGAGGCAAGGATGCTTCTCTGGCTATTAGGAAGGACCTCAGAGATCATCAAGTCTAACCAAATCCTCATTTTCCAGATAAACAAATTCAGACCAAGAGAGATAAAGTATCTTGTCAAGGTCGTTCTCCTTCCTATGCCCCCTACCCCCAATACAGTGTTGATAACCATTTCTCTCTGTACTTCTCACTTGGGATCTCCTTTCTTCTCCTCTTCTCAAATTAGACATCCTTTAAGAACAATTCAAGACCTCCTATCTCCAAGAAGCCTCCTGCTTCCAAGGCCTCCATACTTCAATGACTCAGTTTTTTCAACTGTAAAATGATGGGCTGGACTCAAAGGTTTCTGAGGTCCCTTCTACCTCTAGATAGATAATCCTATGAACTCTAATTATCACTTGCCTCTTATTCTATGTCACGGGATTCTAACTTCCTGAGACAATCTTTGGGAAAAGAAATGTTAGGAAGCTGGGACCCAGGGCAAAATACATGGATAAGCCTTTGAGTGTGGCATCACCAGTAGACAGGACCATTCACAAAGAGGGATAGAGTTCATGGCAGATAGTACTATATGCTCTTCTCCCAATCTCTCTATATAGGAGACAGCCAATTAAAATGAACATCAAGGGCAGTTTGATGAGTACATGATAAGGGGAGAGGAGCACTAAAGCCAGTTTAATTCAGTTTAACAAATAGTGCATGACATCAAAATCTGGTTTTGTTTTATTTTTGCTTTTTGCGACCAGGTCTTCCTATATAACCCTGGCTGGAAGTGTAGTGGTCACTCAGAGTCCTGATCCCATTACAGATTATCCTGGTAGCTTTGAGCTGTTCTGTTTCTGACCTCTGGTACCTTCTCCGCCCCCACCCCCATTCAGTGTGGACACTTCATCAGTTCATCAACTGCATCTCCTAAGTGTTAAGCTCAAGAAATCCACCAGGAGTTCAAAATAACTATTCATAGAGGAAAAAAACAAAACAAAACCAAGTGGCTAAAGACTATTTGTTATATGCAATTAAGGATTGTAAAATGCAGTTGAACGGCTGATACTTAGAGCTCATCCTGCAGTACATATATCTGGGAAAGATGTGCATGGACAATGAACAGGGACTAGATATTAAAAGTAAAAAGCAAGAAGGCTGGATTGTTTTTGTCAGCTGTTTGACAATCATTTAGTAAGTGACTAATATTTGCCAGGCACTGTGCTAAGTGATGGGGCCACAAAGAAAGACAAAAGACTCTCCGTTCTCTAGGAGCTAACAATCTAAAGAGATTCTTTATGCATGCAAAAAGCTATGTCGACATAAAGGGGGGAAGGTAACAAACATTTATATAGCGTCTACTTTTTTCCAGGTATTATGCTAAATGCTTTGCAAACATTGCCTTATTTTATCTCTACAACAACTCTGAGGGATAGGTGATGTTATTATCCCATCTCACAGTTTAGGAGACTGAGGCTGACAACATTTACATGATTTGCTTAGAGTCATACCGCTTATAAGTACCTGAGGCCAGATTTGAAATGAGACCTTCTTAACTCCAGACCCAGCACTCTATTCACTGTGCCACCTAGCTACCCCTGTCAAACAAAACATATACAAGATAATGAATGATAAATAGAGGGAAGGTACTAGTATTAAGGAAAGGCTTCTTGTAGAAGGTTGGGCTTTGGCTGGGGTTTGAAGGAAACCGGGGAAAACTTTGTGAAACTATTCTTTTAATATTTCTGAACTCTTCCTTGAAACAAAGGTCCTTCTTTTTTTTTTTTAAACAACATTAATGTTTACTCAAGTTATAGTCTCTCTAGTCTGGACCTCACAACCAATATCCAGGGAAGTAAATCCTGTGGAGAAGGGGTCAGCCATCTTCAGAAACCACTAACCAAGTGCTATCCACAGGAAAAGTGAGACAGCCTACCTAAAGCTGTAAGGTCCCCAAAGGGGGAGATAGGAGGCAGCAAGGGTTAGGCAAATCAAGCTACCACTACCACTAGTACTACAATCTCACCTTATATGCTGATGGAGCTATTCCAGGGATCTGAATTTAATAAGACCTTTTGGGAAGTAACCCTTCTGGAGGTGCTCCTGCAGATGATATGGCCACACTTTTTAAAGATCTCACAAAGGAAAATTCTTCGCATCAGTAGTACTTCATGCTACAAAATGGTTCAATTATATCTATTTAAAATAGATATGACTTTATTAGAGGAAATGACATTAAATAAGAGGCATTAATATCTGCTTTGCTGCTGTAACCTAAGGACCACAGGACCTTTGTATCTGATTTACAGCAAATCTATGTATTGTCTCCCCTTTAGAATGTGGTCTCCTTGAGAGCAGGGGCTGTTTCATTTTTGCTGTTTGTACTCAAATGTCTACCACAAGGCTTTGCATATGGTAATTGTTTAAAAAATCTTTTATTCATTCATTCACTGGGCATTACCCAAAGGCCAATAGAGAAGTACAAGGCAGGGGTAAGGATTGCTTAATTTTTTCTAGTTATAACCTTTATTTCCTTTCTTCCAATTTTTAAAAATTCTGAACTTAATAAACATCAACTAAAATAAGCACTTCCACATAAAATAGGACAGAGAGTCATACATGAAACTTCATCTCTATAATGTACATATTTTTTGTCTTCTTAAATATATAATTTAACATGTTAACATCAAAGCTGTCTTGCTTGTCTACTATTATTTCTGGCTTTCCTGCTGGTCTTTTTTCCACTGTAAAAAACAGTTTTCAATAACCTTCTTTTCTTTTTTTTTTTTTTGGGGGGGGGGGAGAGAGGCCAAAACTTTCCTTTGTTCTCTTCTCCACTCTACCCTACTCAAATTAAGAAAAAAGAAAAATAAAATACTGTATTCATCCTTAGAGGTAATACTTCCATCAAAAGAGATCACAGATCAAGTGAAGTATATAGATAAGCTAATGATAATATGCATTTATCTTAAATCCTAGCATTTTACTGAAGTCCTTCATCCCATTTTTGCTGTTTTTATTGGACTTTTAAAATAAATTATAAACATTACCCACAAATAACAATATTTCAGTATCCTCTTTACCAAAGTTAATAAGTTATTCTTTGAACTTTAAAAAATTACTACATGATATATCTAGACATGCATAAAAAATAATAGTGAGCTTACAACCTTGCTTTATTCCTGTTGTTAACATGAAAAACTCTAAGAGCTCTCCAAGTAAGATTATTTTGGCAAGTGATTTCAGAGATGACTTGAGGTCTTAAGCCATCTGGGATAATGGTAGTGCCAATAACAGTAATAAGAGGGTTGGAGAAAGAGGTGATTTAGGGGAAAGATGATGAGTTTAGCTTTGGACATGATGTCTTTGAAGTGCTGGCAGATCTGCCTCCTGATGGAGGTGGTGGACTTCAGGGCAGACTGAGATATTTAGCTTTTAGTCATGGCCAATGTAGGTGTTTAACTATACATTTTTGTTAAAAGGTGTTTTTTTTTTCCTTTTCCAAAGTATGGGCTGAAGTAGATTTCTGTTAGTTGAAATTAAAAAAAAAATTAAATCTGGATAGAGATGTTTAGTATTGTGGTTTCATGATGTGTTGTAGTGGAACTGTCTCAAAGAATTCAGTCAAACCACGCCTAATCCAAGTATGGGCATTTATTCAGACTGATGCCTCTCATGAAGTGGGCTAAGTTCCAAGAGGAACCAAGCAAGATGGATTTTTATAGGGTAACGATGCAATTTTAAAAGAGAAATTATGAATATTAAAAAGGCAGGAGGGTTTTGTTAAGGGATTACGTAACAGGGGTCCCAGCCACGGTGGAACTGTGCATACAATTGCTCAATGTGTACAAAACCCTCCAATGGGGGGGGGGGGAATGTATGTATGATAATGATATTATAATAAGCCCCTCTATGACATAAGTCTAGGCCAGTTATTTACTAATAGTGTGCAGGTGCTTACTAAGGGAAAGTCCCTTTTATTGTTTTGGGGTCCACATTCTTCGTGGGCATCCTGGTGGTGCTGCTTTCTGATTGACTGGCTATTGTGGTCCTTTCTGAGACTAGACAGATGTGGTTGTGGTTAAATGCATGGATATACCTGCTTTTCTGTGGGAACTATGAGGAAAGGGTCTGGGGGGCAGTGGCTAGCTAGAGGCAATGGCTAGGATCCCATCACATGGACATGCCAGCTGTTCTAAGAGAAATATGAGTTCATGTACACAACTGTTGTTTTAGTGAGTAGTGAGGCATATATGAAGAAGTTAAGATATTGAGTGGGGGTGTGTGTGGCTAGGTAGAGGCAGTGGGCCTGCTGTTCAGTGGGGCCAATAAGGAAGCTAGAATACTGGGATTGGGAGCAATTTTATTACAATTCCATCAATGGTATGAGAAATTTGAGGATGGAGAAATCACAAATACTTTGGGGACAGTGAAGGGAGAAGGGAATAGTTTGAAAGTAAAGGAAGGTTTCATGGAGGGTCTAAGTAAGTCTTGAAGTAAATCAAAAAGCATGTTTTAAGCATCTACCACATGCTAGGCATTGGGGTAAGCACTAGAAGAAAGTGTTTAAACAGGCAGTGGTACAGATGGGGTTAGTGGGGAAACCATTCTAGGCATGGGGAAAAACCATTAGCAAAGACACAGAAACAAGAGGAAGATGAGAAAGGTAGATAAAGGAGTGAGTAGCAAGTAGTCCAGACTTGTTGGAAAGAAAAGTATGTGAAGAGGAAAGATAAGGGAAAGGACCCCAAATGTAAATATAAGCAATTTATACTTTATTCAGGAGGCAATGGAAGATTGCGACAGGAGTATAAGGTTAGGGTGATACATTAGAAATAACAATAATATTAATAATATTCACCATTTATATTACACTTTAGGGTTTGCAAAGCTCTTTACATAATTTCATTAGAATCAGGCACTACAAGTATTATCTACTTTATAGAATAAGAAACTCAAGAACATAAAGGTTGAGGGGCACATGACCATTAAGGTAATGCCAGTGGCACTTGAATTTGGGTTTCCTAATGCCAAATCCAGTGTTTTCCCCACTATATCATATAGTAATAGAGGATTATGGGGGAGCTAGACAAAGCTAAGTGGTCATCAGAGATTAAGGTTGTTGAGTTTGAGGTTCTGGAGGTTAAAGATGGAACTATTTAAAAAACAATTAAAATTCTGGTACTAAATCTTTGAGAAGAGGTCAAGAATGGGAATAGAGATTTGGTAGTCTTCTATAGAGAGGTTGATAATTAAAACCTTGGGAGTAGAAATTATCATAAAGGAAAAGTGGAGAAAAAGGTGTTGGCTAGAGGCTTGGAGAATACATCAACTTTTACTGGGTGGGAAAATAACAAGGAACCACTGGAAAAAGAGAAGAAATAGTTAGAAAGGTAGGAGGAAGTGTAGCCATTGTAGGAGACATCTTCTCAGATGATCACATAGCGCAGCTAACAGCAGACTAATCTGTAGGTTGACTTTAAGCATATGTATGTATATAAAGCCTCAAGTTGTTTTGTTTTTTTAAGCAATTGGGGTTAAGTAACTTGCTCAAGGTTACACAGCCAGTTTGTGTGTGTGTGTGTGTGTGTGTGTGTGTGTGTGTATGTGTGTGTGTGGGTATGTGGGTGTTAAGTATCTGAGGCCAGAACTGATCACGGGTCCTCCCGACTCCAGGGCCGGCACTCTTACTCGCTGTACCACCTAGCCGCCCCTGTGTTTTTGTTTTTTAATACTAAAGAAATGACAAATCATCATGGTCTGGTGATATTGTGCCACTAGTTTAAGAGTTTCAACTGTCAAAAAACTGGTAGGTGAATCAGGAAGGATACCCAAGGCAAAGGCAAGGAATTACAGATAATTTCTTCTGTTATTTATCCCATAACACATCAGCCTGGGAGTGGACAAAAGCAAAGGGGCTAACAAAGATTAGAATTTGGGATGTACACAAAGATAGATGTACACAAAACTTCCCCATCTTTTTATATACACACACACACACATCCCTGCTGTCCATGTTTATAGACATCTTGCCATCTGAGAAGCAAGGCCACCATATTTGACACTTCACTAAATCATGGCAATCAATCAACATCTGGAGCCTTGAATTAGATTGTTACTCTAGGTAGTATAGTTCACAAATTTCTGACACCAGGGTGCAAGACCATTTGGCCAGGTTTGGCCTTTCCTAGAGGGATTTCAGAAAATCTTTGCTACGAGGAATTAACAAACAAACAAACAAACAAGCAAACAAAAAGAAAAAAAAACCAACTATAATAAATTTAAAAGGAATGCATCTTGTCTAATTTTATCTCTACAGTTTTACTTTAGCACAACCAGAAGAAGCCTTATATAAAAGCATGATTACAACATGAGTGATATAACAGGAGCTATTAAAAACCAGGTAAAATTGTAGCTTAAAAGAGCGATCTAAAAAGGTAGCTTCAGGACATAGCAGCATACAGAACAAAAGAATTCATTTCAAAATAAAGTATTAAATGATGTTAGAATTATATGTTATTTTATATGGCCTGTCACTCTTCTCCCTTTAATGGGTTGGTGGGGAGGAGAAGTGGGAAGGGATTTAGAGGTTAATTTTTATTAGCAATAAAAAAAAATTAAGGTATGAACTAGACAAATTAGCAGTAACATGAATTGGCCAATAACTATGAATTCTGGCATCCTATTTACAGGCATAAAAACTAAATATGGGAAAATATAAAATATACAGATAGCTGAAACTATTTTCCTCTATTATATTTTGTATTATATCTATATATTATATTTTAAAAACTGTGATTGGTATTTTAAGTTTAATTATTATATATATTTTAGAAAGCTTTATCCTATATAGCATACAGACATAAAATTTATAATAGAATGAACATAGTATTTGAGACTATCTTATAAGAAGTCAGAAAACAGATCCTTGGTCAGGGATTTAATCCTTTATAACACTGTTTCCATGGGAAATTCAGATTCATTACAATAGTTTCACGTCTAATTTCCAAGGATGTAAGCTGCCAAAAGTGTGAAGGCTGCCTAAACCTGGATGCTGATTTTCTGAAGCAAGCATTTCCCATTCTCATTGTTTTTCTCCTCATTTAATCTAGGGCTATGTGTGCCTTTGGGAGTATATGTCAGTGCTGGGTCCTGGGGTCACCAATTTTAGCTAGGTATATTTCATAACTGATACATTGAGTCTTAGTAGATGGCACTAAAGCACATATATATGTATATATATGCATATATATATACATATACACACATATATTTGGAGCAACAGCTAATTACATCACTAGCAAATGTACGGGGCAAAAAAAGTAAAGCATATTAGTCTATATAATTTAAATTTGATTTCTTAGATATTTTATGAAGCTTAAATTCTCAAAAACATCCTTTTAAAAAATAGCCCTCATTTTACAGGTGGGGGTAATTTCCATATATGCAGGTGAAACAACCTGTTCATGGATCCCAGGTAATCACAGATGATAATTTTTTTAGGTCAGTGTAATCAGAAGGAGCTGAGAAATATGGCACTTGACAGAGAAATGGAGAAAGGAGACCAACACCCATCTCATACTTTTGAAGATACAAATAGAAATAAATCACACTGCACTTGTTTGAGTGACAAAGAAAAGAAGAAAGGGATGTATGCCTTCCAACACTTTAATATAAAAAGAGAAAATGAAGGCACTATGAAATAATTTAAACAATAGATGTACAAAACCCAAAATAGCCTAAAGGACTGAAATTCAGCCACAATCAGACTTAAAGTAAGGAAACATCTGTGGTTAATATGAACTGATTTTATATACTTAATTTTTGAAAATTTTTACTAGGCTGATTAATCAACTGTATTATTTGTGTCACATCGATGCTCAAATTTTCCCAACTACTTGAAGTTGTGAAAATTACCAAGTTCTAAACAGATGGCCACTTAGACAGAAAACACACAACTGGATAAAGAAGAGCAAATTTCCTGTAGTACTAAGTGACTGAATGAATGTAAATGTTCATTTAAGCTCCTTCTTTCCCTCTACTTACTCACAAACATATTAAATGACCATTAGTAGGAAGAAAAAAAAAAACCCAAACCCATTTCATAAAGAGATCTGCTAGAAGGCAGTCATTATCCAAATCAAACACATGGTTAGGCTATTTGGCCTAATACCTCACAGAGGGTCTTAACCTGGGATCCAAGAACTTGGTTGTTGTTGTTTTTTTTACATTGTAATAAAATGCATTTCAATATAATTAGTTCCTTCTGTAATCTTATATATTTTATTTTATGCATTTAAAAACATTATTATGAGAAGGGTTCACCACAGGCTTCACCAGACACCAAAGGGGTGCAGGGCTCAAAAAACCTCTAACTCCTGTAAGAAAGGCTGAATATTATTTGATGACTACATGGAAGCAAGGTTTTCAATGGTAGGTTGAAAGTTAAAATAAACTGCATTTTAACTTTGGCTTATTCTATAACATATGATTTTTAAAAGTTACTTTTCTTTATAGCTTCTTTTTCATATTTTTCAGCATGGAAAATGTGAGCCCCAATTTTGGAAAATTATCTCCATCTTATTTGGGTTTGTGTTTGAGAAATTTCAGCATTTCCATATTGTTGCTAAGGGTATGAATATGACAATTTTTTAAAAGTTCATGAATATTTGAGGAACTCTGCAATACAAACATTTATTTCTTGATAAGAGCTATACTAAGGTAAAGAAATGAAATTTCTTTCATTGAAAGCAATTCCAACAATTAATTTTTCTGTCCACACTACTATTCCAGTTGCCTAGGGGAAAATGTGGAGATTAAAACACATAAACACAAAAAGCCCTCATAATTATTAACATCACGTCCCAAATAAACTCAAATTTCATCTCTGTTTATCCTGCAAAAAAAAAAATACTGACATGATACTTTTGAAGCTAAGCTTTTTTCTTTATTGTAGATAATAAAATGCAATTTTTCTACCTGACTGGGTTCTGAATGCATGAACTCTGGGAAATGTCAAATGTCTTTCTTTAGCTCAGTCAAATTAGTTTTTTTTTTTTTTTAAGCTGCCTGGAACATGTTAAACACAAGGCTGTGACCTTAAACTCTGAAATAATATTTCTAGTGTCTGTGCAAAAGACTGACCTCACATACACCTTTAGACTAATTACTGCAGTGTAATGTTGCCAGTGAACCACTGTAATTACACTCGGAGAAAAGTATGGTCTTGTTCTTTCCTAGCTAATGAAAATGATAACCTTTCCATTTTGATTCATCATTCACAACAGGCAGAGCATGCGATGCGGGGTCCCCAGGGTATACAGTCATTTTCCTGACTGTTTATGCACACTTCTGTTTTCTGGCCGCAGAAAAGAGGGAATTAAAGAAGCAGGCATACTTATGCTAAAAACAGTCAACAGGAATAGCAGCAATAACATTAAAATTTAATATTACCCTCACTCCATCATGTCATTCCATCATGGAATAAGGCTGCAAGGACACCTCCAATGTGTCAAAAATGAAAATGACACAAAAACAAATAACAAATTGTAAATTTATCATGTTTAAGATACTAGCCACCAGCCTTTGGATCCCAAAGACAGTTGAGAGAATGGTAGAACACTTTGTGCTCACAGGGGTTAGTTAGGCTTATATCTAGTACTTAACAATCACAGACTATGACTTTCCCAGTTCTCCACCCCCCTCCCCCCAGGCTAATAGTTCTTCAATGTAAATATACAAATATTCTTTATATCATTTTATTAGCACTAACACTATAATGTAAAAAAAAAATTAGTATCTAGTACCATTAGTATTTCCTTGAAGTGTGATTTTTCTTACCCTCTGATGTGTTCTAAATGTTTAATTTGTGCTTACACATTAACATCTACTCACATATTAATAGCCACGCACATCACTAGAACCCTCACTCCCTTCCTTCCAAGTAGCAGGCTTTATTTTCTTTAGCTAATTACAGCATTCAGAGATAATAAAGAGAAGACAACTTATGTGCCTGAATGTGTTCACTGATTTCAAAAGCACTAAAACTTGTGCATATTTCAGTACCAGGAAAAATTAAATGTGTTTAAGACTAGCACCTCACTCGAGGTATCTGACACATAGGGAGGGTTCTGTTATTTCAAATCATGACTAAATTTTTTCTTTTAGTTATAGCCAACTAAGCTTCCCTGATGGTTTGTCTCTTCTACAGCTGCCCTTTATTTTCTGCTAGCCCGTGTCTCTTGCAGCATTAGCAAAAAGACAGGTCAGGGCTACCTCTGTTCATTTGGAGGTAAAATTTCATTCTGTTCAACAGAACTATTTCCATATCCTGACAGATTGCCCATAATGGCAGTGCTTCATTGATCTGGTTGTAGCAATTCTTTAAAATAGTTATATATGACAAATGTTATCCTGATCTATGTTCAGTATAAGAAGAATAGCACTGTGTACTAGATGGAATGCTATTTAGGCTACAAGGAGGGAGAGGGAGAAGAGCTAATTTCTACATAGAGCTCTAGTGTTCTTCAGTAATTAACCTTCGACTTTGCTCACTCCTACTTACCTCAAACACTTCAATCCCAAAGCCCCCATGGAAACAACAAAACACACAAAGACAGAAGCATGGAGGAGGAAAGGTGTGTACAACACCTTCCCATTTCCCCTGACAGGTTTTTACTTAATAATTTATTACAAAGGTTTGGTATTAACTCTATTTTACCTTGCTCCTGCAGACGGAGGGTGTGCTTTCTACCCATGAACGGCATTCATTTTCAATAGGATCTCACTATAGTAAAACAATCATGTCCCATGGAGTTTGTTATAATAGGACTTTATCCTGCCAATCTCTCAGGCAAGCAGTTAATTACACTACCACCTCATTCTTTCTAGGAATTCAACACATATTTCTCTGTCTTTTAATTGAGAAGCAGTATCTCTGGAAAATCACTCCGTGACTAATTCTTGTGGTCACTTTTCACAAGCTTATTTTTCATAATTCATGTTCACCTAGTTCAGCTATCAGGATGAAATTATTTGATTCAAGCTAAAAGAAATCCTAGGAAACCACTTTTAAAAACTGCACCCAGAGATGCAGATCTTGAATTTGTTCAATGTGTCACCATGTCTATTGATTTCCCCCCCTTGTTTCCATTTTCTAGCCTCCCTGATGCTTAGGATTTGATCAACTTACTTATTTCTAATAGGGAAATCCAGGCGATCAAGGAGACCTCGTCCAACTTTCTCAATCAGTCACTTCTCCTTTTGTATGGTTGTACAAAAACAAATAGTATTCAGAGACCAGGAATCGATCCTTCTAGAAGCGGTTTGTTCAAATGAACATTACAAATAAAGACTGTGTTAAGTAAGATAAATCTTAGCCTACCACAGCACCACTGCTGAGTACAAAATAGATGTGGCAATAAACAACATGTGCTGTATGAACCACCATCTTTCAACCATTTGCCAGTCTGGATGGAGGCTGAGCAAGCAGAAAGGATTAGGTAGAAGTCAAAGACAGCTAGTCTCTAATGGTGTCTAATTAGCATAACAAAAGATATTCCCTCAATCTTTCCACACTGGGCAATACATCTCATTAAAGACAACTGAATAACAATTATTCTCTCCCACCACCCCCATCTCACCCTCAATACTTCTGGCCTAGCTGGAAGTAGGGGGGTGGTGGGGGGAGAGATATGCACACACATTTGGAGTGAGAGAGAAAGCTAGAGAGCCTGCTTTATTCGCCAGGCACTCAGCTTCAGGGTAAATAGCCACTTCTATTCCTGTGCACCTGCATTTGAATGCTTCATTTTGATTTTGTCTCCTGCTGTGAAAATGTAGCTTCTTCAGGCGCATACAAGTTCGGCCGTGCAGTATCTATGAATATAGTATTCAGAAATGTCAGTTGGTGACCTAAAAACAACTACTATTCCTCAAAGTAGTATGTTGTTCTAAAATAAAATCTGTTTATGATTTGTTTCTCTTTCCCTCTCTACTAGGTCCGCCCCTCCTTTTCCTTTCTCCTTAACATGACTTCACTGAGAAAGATCTAATGAAGCCTGGTTGAAATCTTTCTAAATGTTGCTGTAGTCACTGATTAGTCACACTGGAAAATAGCAGAATTCCCGTTTCCCTGGCCTCCTACAAGCTTTTAAAGTGAAATTTCTAATCTTCAAGGTTAGCTTAAGTTCAGACTCATCCCATCCCACCATGTTCCACTGATCACAGAAAAATAGAGAAAATCGAAATGCAACACTGGAAAATGACAGATGCAGGTAGTCAGGAGGCTGGTGTCTGTGGGAGCAAAACTGGTGGAGGGGGAAAAACACTTTCAGAGGGGACAATGTGATTCTTCCGGGCTGATCTGCAAGGGAGATGAAAGCTTTGAATAAGTCTTTTTAAAAATGCTAGTGGTTTCCCATATCAACCCAAGTAAGAAGCAATAAAGAGGTAGAAGCAGATTTAACTTAATAAAGCACACAATTTTTTATTCTAAGCTATTATTTAAAAAAAAAACTTATTCACTGAAATAGATGTGATATTATCCATATGTTAAATGATTTTGCCTGACAAATAAAACATTAATGGCCTAAACCTTATAGTTATAAACACTTACATTTGAATATTTCTTCAAAAAGGGCTGTGTTTTATAGATGTAGGAAGGAACTGCTGAGATTGAATATCAAAAACTTGGCCAAGACATAGTCACTGAGTAGGTCTGAATTTTGCAAAGGGCTATAAATTATATGACTGCATCACTACTTGATTGTGAGAACCTAAGAGTATTCAAATTGTTACAACTGACCTTAGGATCCAATGTGGAATTTCTTTAATTCATATGTTTGCCTGATTATATTCACTAAATTCAAAGGCACTAAAAATAAAAACTATGTAAATTTTGGAACCAGGAAAAATAAGTGTGTTAAAGACTATGTGATAGTCATATGACATGTGATAGCTTTAGAATTAAGTGTGAGATAATTTAAAATACTGACTCAAATATTTTAAATTGGATGTACAGGGAAGCACTAAGGTAGCTGTGGAGCATGGAGTCTAATAAGACTGAGCTTGTTCTAGACACAATCTTTTTTGAAGGTACAGTTGTCTCAGAATTTTCAGACTTCTTTTTGTGTGCCCTAAGCCCCATAGAGTACCATCCCCTATCCCTCCTGGTGTTTTCTTGTGGTATAGTCTCTAGTCATTGATCTAACAAACTTATTCAGACAAAGATATTAGGTAGGACAGCTAGGTGGCATAGTGGATAGAGTGCTAAGCCTGGAGTCAGAAAGATCAGAGTTAAAATTTAGCCTCAGATATTTACTTGCTGTATGACCTTGGGCGGGTCACTTAATCCTACTGGCCTGAGCTTCCTCATCCATACAATGAGCTGGAGAAGGAAATGACAAACCACTCTACTGTCTTTGCCAAGAAAACCCCAAATGGGGTCATGGTGAATCAGAAGTGACTAAAACAAGTGAACAACAATAAAAAAGATATTAGGCAGTTAGTATGGTGTCCGACAGGCACAAAGTTGTTGCTCAGTTATTTTTAGTTTAGTCTAATTCTCTGTGACCTTGGCAAAGATACTGGAGTGGTTTGCCATTTCCTTCTCTAGATCACTGTACAGATGAGGAAACTCAGGTCAACAAGGGTGAAGTGACTTGCCCAGGGTCACACAGCTAGTAAGTGTCTGAGGCTGGATTTGTACTCAGGAAGATTCCAAGACCAGTGCTCTATCCACTGGACCACCTGGTTGCCCCAGGCACATAGCAGGCACTATATAAAAGCTTATTCCCTTCCGACTTCCTAGGAGTAAAAGAGGCATCTTGGAATAGTGGCCAAAAGAACAATGGAGAAGGAGCCAAAAGATTGACTCTAGACTGGATTCTACTCCCAGGTTTGAATACTACGTGACCTCCAGTCATAGCCTCTATGGCCTGGTTTCTCCTCTCCAAACTAGGAATAATAGTCACAAGTTAGGAACAAATGAGATAAACTGTTAAGAAGGAAAGCATAGTGGAAAGAGGATTGGTTTTGGAGTCAGAGAACCTAGGCTTGAATCTCACCTCTGTTACTTTCTGTTTAACCCTGTCCAAAATCATTTCAATTTTCTGTGATACAGTTCTTCATCTATAAAGAAGGGGCTACATCAAATATCCATGGTCTCTTTTAGCTCTTGATTCTTTTACCAAATATAAATTCTTATTGCTATTTTTAAAGAGGTTATGAGAACAACGAGCATAAAATGATGAAGGGACTGAATGGGGGAATTTCAGGCCCCAGAGGAGATATTCAGGCATCTGGGGTGACTCCATAGGGCTAAAAAGCAAGACTTCAGCATCACATCCTTTATTTATTCTTTATTGTCTCCTTTTCTCTACATCATTTACTTGCTTCTTACACATATCATTTTACTGGTTTTTTTTCCAAAATTTTATTTTAGATTCAAATGCCAGAACACAGAGAATTAAAAAAAGGAACAAAAACATATGATAAACTTAAATATAAAGTTAGAAAGAAATAAAAGCATATCATGTGCACAGCAGAATATGAGGATTCAAAATATGTAACAATAAATTTTCATTTCAAGAAAGCCTATATGATAAATATCACCTTACTATTATTATTATTTATTTTCCTTCCTGCCCCTTCTTTCTCTGTAGATATCTATATCTACATATACTTTAAAATATTTATAGGATCTTAGAGTTAGAAAGACCCTCTGAAGTAATCTAATCCAATCTTCTCATTTTACAAATAATTTACAAATACATTTAGGGTCCAGAGAGACTAAGTGACTTTCCCATGGTCACACATTTAATAAAAGGCATAGAAGGGATTTCAATTCAGATTTTCAAAAACAATGGTCACATGTTCTTTATATTATAACAATTAGTCCAGAAATTTTTGTGTGCCTTTGATGTACCAGGTATTGTGGGAAACATAAAGGAACAAAATGCCCTATTTCCCAGATACTTATAGTCTACCTGAAAATCAGCAATGGATGGTACTATCTTCACACATGTTATGTCAGCTCTCTGGTGCAAACCTCAGTTTGCCCTATTTACATACTAGTAATAGTCCTAGGAAGTGGAGACAGATAAGGAGAAAGAAAAGTCAAAAGATGATTCTAAGAGTTTTATGCTGGAAGATTAAAGGATGTTGGTACCAGGGAGAGAAATGAAATTGCTGGTGAGAGAAGTTGGTTTAGGGTTGAGTGACAGGAAAGATGATGAAGTAAATTTTGAGAATGTTGAGTTTGGGGAGGTGGCAGATCAATTCATGTGAAACTGTTCTGTAAGTAGCTAGAAGCATAAGACAGTTAGGGAACTAGCTCCTGTTAAGACCTCAATTTCTACCTTGAACAAAATCTTACATGGGTGTGGAAAACTGGATTTTGCTACCTCATCAATAGATTTTAAAATGCAATTTGCTTTTCAGCCACTGCATGCCCTTTGACTGCTAGGCTAAGGAGCTGGAACTTGACTCAGTCAGTGATAAGGAACTACTGACTATTTTTGAGCACAAGCATGACATGATTGGATCTATTCGTCAGGAGAATTAAGCTGACAGTAGTTTGAAAGATGGATTGAGGGGAAAGAGAGTGGAGATGGGAAGACTGGTTAGAAGGCAATAGTCTGGGCAATCATGATAGGGCTGTTTTGAAGAGATAACCTGAATCTAATAACTGTAGTGAACCCCCAAAGGGAAAAGACTGACTGACTGTGGGGGACTAATTCATTTATTCACTTATAAAACATCCATTAGATACCCACTGTCCAAAGCACTATACTAGGCAATGGGGGAGACACAAGGTTTAGACAAGACACGGTCGCTGGCTTTTAGTCTTAGGAGGAGGACCAGACACAAACACAGATTAATATGATAAATAGTTACTTGGTAAGTCTAGTAGCAACATTCAAGAAAGTGTTATATAAAATCTGAGGAAGAAAGCTCTTTCCAACAGGGAAAAGTCAAAGAAGGCTTCATGGAGAGGTAGCAATTGACTTGTACTTTAAAAGATTTGTACAAATTTAACAGGCGATGACAAGGGAAGAAATTATAGCCACAAAGAATCACATGATTTATAAAGGCATGGAAATGGGAGAACACAGAACACATTCAGGAGATAGAGGGGAGTCTACTTTAATATAGTAGGCCATATTTGAAATTGTGTCTTCCTTACTCCAGGCATACATAGTGCTCTATCCCTGGGGAGTCACTAGAGATTTTTAAATAGAGAAGTGCCATAATGAAGTCATTTTTTAAACCAATAATCTAGCTGCTAATGCCCATGAATGACCTTGTAGAAAAACTTGTTCATTAGGCTTGACAAAAGCTTGCCTAATACTGGTAATACTGATTCCAGGTAATATTGTTTCCAGAGCTCCTGTTACCACTGTCTCTCCCCCACTTCACTTTTTCAGCCCTCAGTTTAAATGGAATTCCAATCTTGTCCTTATCTTCCATTTATTGTTTCGGCTAAAGGAGATAACTCCAAGAGCTAAAATTTACATATTATAAAACATTTACTGGGTACACTCAAGCAGCCTGGGAAGATTTTGATTTTAAATAACTGGCTTGAGAATCTTACTCCCACCTGCTGCCTCAGTCCAACAGTTCATTAAGGAGAAGGCAGAAGCTCCATATGTGATGGGATTTAATCGACAATATATTAACCAAAAATCTGGATATTTCTTATACAATGATACTTTCTAGAAATACTCACCTGGGAGTGTCACTATTTAAACCACTGGGTAATTTGCTGCTTGCAAATGACTTTCATTCCTCTGTTGATTGATTAGACAAATAGGCATTTCTAAATACTTACAACTCAGACATGTTAAACCTGCTCAAAATTTAAAAGAATTAACTAAGGAACATCATATGGCAATGAAAGGCTCCCCTCAGACATGACAAAATCCTTCTTTTAGAAAAAAAAAAAGGATCTTGCTAAAAAAAAATCAGAAGTCTATTCTTGGGCTTTCCTGTCAAAAATACAAGACAGTACAGTAAGAAAATTACCGAAGAGGGTGATAGAAGGAAACAATTTCAAAACTGATAACTGTGCAATTGACTTCTTCTATACCTCCTGGAAAAGCAAAAATGCTACCCCAAATTTATCTTCAGTATAATGCTTTTAAGTCCTCTCATTTCTAAAACATGATTGCATAGCATCCTGAAAGAGTTAAAGCTATATAAATATTTATCATCCTTTTTTCAAAAGGATAAGTAAAACTCCTTTTGCATACATGAATTTCAGATTGCTAACACAAACATGAGAACATGGTCAGGGGGCCCATCATCTTAATGAGGATATGGTAATGATAATGACTTTTAAGGCAGCTTATATATAATCAAAACCCAGAGACTTCAGTGTTGTTCTAAGACATGCTAAGACCTAGGAACAGCTAATGCTTTTAGAAGCATATGGTTGAATGACAGGAATACCATCAAGGGCTTATGGTGGTACCAAAGTGAAAGATTCATTAAAAGTGATAAATGGGATGTGCCTTTCTTAATGTTTTGCAATTGCATGTTCCATACCCAGGCCAGTGGCTATGCATTTTAACTGCCTTTTTTAAAAAGGAGAGCTGCCAGACCTTAATTATAGATTAAATAGTTATTTGCAAATTAGAACTTCTTCATTAACATACCAGAAAAATAATTATGAACAATTCTCTAGTACTAAACAAAACATACTAATGGAGGACTATAAGAAGTTTGAGAACATTATGAAAGTATGGAATGAAGGCAATGAAAAATCATTTAGGTCACAGTGAACAAGTTAATTGGCTCCCTTTATACATTATAAAGGGAACAAGAGATAATTAGTTCACCATAATGCATATGCACAGTTACAGAAACTTCCATCACACATTGTCATGTGTACTGTAGACTGGTAGTTTTTGAAAAACTAAAATATGGTAAACTGGATTTTTCTTAAAGAATCTGTACTTTTATGGCTTCATTTTAATATCCCCACATGAACCACGCTTTCCTATTACAACCTCTTACAAATACTTTATCAACATAAATTGTCAATTACAATAATCATGCCGCTACTTTGCTGTAAAGTTTTCATAGCATGTCCACTGGTTGAGTGATTCAATCATTCATTCAACAAACTTCTACTAAGTACCTAATATGTACCCAGGGTTGTGCTAGGTATTGGGGATACAAAGAAAAAATTGAGAAAAAAAACCCACCCCACAGCACATTATATCCTTACAGTGATCTCACAAGGTAGGGCAAGTATTTTAATTAATTTTACAGAAAGGGAAACTGAAGCAAAAGCAAATCAAGTGACTAATTCATGAAAAAATCAGAACTAGACCCCACTATAGGGTCTTCAGTTTCCTAGCCTGTTTCTTTATATAATGCTATTCCTCAATATTTCCAGGATCATTTGTTGTTCAGTTGTGTCCAACCCTTTGTGATCACATTTGGGGTGTCCTTGGTAAAGATAATGGAATAATTTGCTATTTCATTCTCCAGCACATTTTACAGATGAGGAAATGGAGGCAAACAGGGTTAAGTGACTTTTCCAGGGTCACACAGCTGGTTAAGTATCTGAGGCTGAATTTGAACTCACACAGATGAGTCATTATGAATCCAGGCTGGGCTCTCTAACTACTGTACCACCTTGACCTAACCAGGACCACAGGAGTATACATTTGAAGCTGGAAGTGATCTTTGAGGCCACTGAGTTCAAATGCCTCATTTTACAGATGAGGTAACAGGGTAAGGCCAAGGTTATGAATCTGAGATATTGGAAGGATGGTGGCACCTTAGACAGAAATAAGGAAATTTGGAGGAAGGAAGTGATGAAGCAGGATGGGGATGAGAAGGGGTTGTAGGGAAGGATAATGAGTTCTGTTTTGTGTGTGTTGAACTGGAGAGGCATGCCTGATGGAAATCCAGTTGAAAATGTCCAATAGGTAATTGATGATGTGGACTGGAACTCAGGAGACTAAAGAAGAATAAATAAATGATAAAAACACTAAAACTCAGAGAGGATAAATGACTTGCTTGATGTCACATGGTAAACGGAAAAGCTGAGACTGCTATTAAGGTTTTCTAACTCCAAATATAGAGCCCTTTCCTTAATATTTACTAACATATGTACTATGAATAAAACAAAACAAGAAACACAAAGCAGGAGAGACAAAAAAAGAATTCTCATAGTCGTTCTATAATTAACTGCTATCTTAAATCTATTTTAGAAGTAGGTTGGATATAAATACTAAATAGTAATCAATAAAAATTAAAGTAATTGAAATAGTTCAAATATTTTATAATAATACTTCTTTCAAGGATTTTGCTTTTCACTCTTTCAATGCATAATGCAGTTCAGTATTGTTAAAATTGCAATTAGGATAAGGAAATGTCAGCTTTTAATATTTCCTTTTTATAGTCATCTGAAAGTCAACAGGCAGGATTAGGGATTATAATTCTCATTTAATATTAATAAAAGAGGTGATATTTATATACACATTAAGATTTATAAAGTACTTTAGATATGTTCTCTCATTTGATCTTCATAACAACCTCTGAGTTAAGTACCCTAGAAGCATTTTTATTGTCCCTCTTTTATGGATGAAGAAAATGACGCTTTGAGAGGAGTGACTTGCCCACAATCACAGAGCTAACAAGTATCTGAGCTAAAAACTAAACCAGGGTCTCCTGATTCCACGTCTATTACTACCCACTGTACCAAGGTGTCCCTCATTCTGACTTCTGCAGGATGAAATATATACTTGGGCTTTTCTATTCCAGAAGAAACCACACATAAAATAGCGATAGACACTACTGGAGAGACTACCTCCATTGATCTTATCAGAGGTTTTGTATGATGTATTTAGTACAATGCGTTATTTGAATAATCAGCTGATATGCTCCTCTGTAATGAATACAGTCACAATCTCTTAATAAAATAAATATAAAAAGCATACATATGTTTTTTTCTTCAAGCTAAAAAAGGTAAAAATGGAAAGGGTGATCGATATTCCATGGCCTTTTCTCAGTCTACATCCTCTTAACCTCTCTGAAGGATTCAACACTGGTGACTGACTGCCTTTTCCTCTTAGATATTATCCCCTCTTGGAGTTGTTGTGTTATTGCTTTCTTGGTTTTCTTCCTACCCATCTGACTGTTCCTTTTAAGTCTCCTTTCCAGTACTGTCATCCATGTTCATCCCTTCACAGTGAATGTCCTTTAAGGGTTTGCCTTCTGCTCTTTCTCTACACAATTTCTCTCAGTGAATCTCTTAGTTTCCTTGGGCCTAGTTGGTCAACAAGCATTTAAGTGTATACTATGTGCCAGACACTGCTAAGCACGTGGGATATGAGGACAAAGACATGTTTTGGGGTGGAAAGATAATGAGTTGTGTTTTGGACATGTTGAGTCCACTAGACATCGGATGCAGATAATTCTAGATAAATATCTAGTCTTGGTCTTTCTCCTTAGTTCCACTACCACAGCTCTAGATATTGGACACTTAACACTGACTATCCCCATAGGTAGGTACCTCAAACTCAAAATATCCAAAACAGAACTCATTATCTTCCCACCTAAACTCACCTTGCCTCCTAATTTATTCATTCCTTTTGAAGATACCACCATTCTTCTAGTTACACAGATTTATAACTCTGGAATCATTTGGAACTCTTCACTCTAACCCCACTATACCTACATATTGCTGATATTTGTCCTATATCCTACACTAACTTGTCTGCTATTCCAGTTAGAGCCGTATTACCTCCCTGGATTCCTACAAAAACACTGTAGTTGATCTTCCTGCCTCAGATCTCCTTTTGCTGATCTGTCCTCCATATCTGCCAAAGTGATATTCCTAAATCACAAGTCTGACCAGGTCATACCACTGCTCAAGAAACTCCAATGACTCCCTATTGCCTCTAGTAGGAAAAAAAATACAATCTCTTCTGTTTGACAGTTAAAATCCTTTATAATCTGGTTTAGGCTACCTTTCAAATCTCCTTACACATTATTCCCTTTCATGTACCCTACAGTGTAGCTGCTACCCATACATCAAATTTCATCTCACATAAAGATCTAGAAAATGTACCAGAATGAGTCTTAATCAGTAAATTCAATAAATAAAGTCAGTGTCATTTCTCAAGGTGAGGTCTGCATAGGGAGACAGACTGAGAGGTCTTTAGACCCTGGATAATGGGTACAACCAGGAACAGCCATGCAAAGCATTCCAACGAAGGAAATAAAGGAGAGGCCCATCCACAGTTGTGCACCAGGGCAAAAAAGAAGTCCTTGATCTAGTGCAGAGGGGCCTGACTTTGTGTGGGGAGCAGGAAGAGGTACCAACTGGTAGTATTACCTAATCACAAACCCAATGCAGAATGAGAAACTGATTTGTACCTACATATAGTAGTCCAGGGCAAGGAGGGGTAGCAGGCCCTGGAACCAGAGGTTTCCAAACCCATTTGGTCTACTGCTCCCTTAAAAAAATTACTTAACATTCCTCTGGCATTTGGTTAGGTTAACCCTTATTTTTTTATTCAATGCTCCCAACTGCATCCTGGGCTACTATCCCCCCGTATTGTTCCATTGTACCCTAGGGGGAGGTATGGTGCACCTGGGGAACTTATGCCCTAGACTAGGAGTAGGGAAACTGTAGCCTTGAGGCCACATGTGGCCCTCTAGGTAAGTGTGGCCCTCTGAAGTTTGGATTCAGTTAAAGGGTCACATCTGAGGATGTAGGAGGTCGTATGTGGCTTCAAGGATGCAGATTCCCCACTGTTGCCCTAGACTGTCCACTAAGTGAGTAACAAGTATAGAAGTAAGTAGCATTTGTATTTCTCTGATCCTCACCTTGGCCCTAACACCAAGTCCAAAGTCTGGAAGCAAAGTTGGAAGAACAAGCAAACAAACAAACAAATAAAAGAATCTTACTATAAAGAGCTATTATGGTGACAGGCACCCTCAAGACACAAACCCAGACTAAGAGAATGCCTCCAAAACATATCTAAGCAAAACTTCATGGAAAAACATAGCTTGGGCATGAAAAAATCAGAAGAAATAAGTAGAAAAGAAATGAAAGATACTGAAGAAAGAACTGGAAAGCCAAGGAGGTGCAAAATCTTATTTATGCAAAGAGTTTGCTCTTTGAAAATTAGAATGGACCAAATAAAAATCAATGATCCCACAGGACAAAAAGAAATATTAAAACATAATCAAAAGAATGAAAAAATAAATAAAACGTAAGGTATCGTGTCAAAGACAAATGACCTGGGAAACAGATTAAGAAGAGATAAGTTAAGAATCCCTAAACTACCTAAGAGTCATGGCCAAAAAAGAAAAAAAATTCTCTAGGAAATATATACCATATTTCAAGAAAATGTGAAAGTAGCAATACATAATTTAAAATGCACTATTTAAATAGCATGTCAAAAAATTTACAGGATAATGATAAGAAATATTTTTAAAATGCATCCCTTTGATGAGCCATTTAGCAGCATTTTCTCAAGCAACATGTCTCAGCAGAAAAATGAAGTGGATTTAGAATCCAGGGAACTGGGGTCAGATTAGCTCTATTACTTATATCCTTTGTGACAATGGGCAAATCACTGAACTTCTCTGGGTCTCAGTTTAATCATCTACAAAAAATGGGTGAGAGGTGTTAGACCAGAGTATCTCTATGGTCCCTTCTGGCTCTAACTCTTATGACCTGCAGAATACTGATGAAATGTCATGATAAACTATTAAGCTACCTACCTGGCAGCATTAGAAAACAGATCTCTTAACATCTTTATGTTAAATCTGTGGACTTACAGATTATCATCCTTCATGTTAAATAAAGCAAAGGAAGAAGACTCATAGAACTACAAAGAAAAATTGTAATAATGAGAGCAGTCACATTCAGAAGCATCTATTAAAGCTAATAATTTTATCCTTTGTCTGAAATGCATGTGTAAGGTTGAGAATTTGTAAAATCCTTCCTTTCTACTTCTAAAACTCCATGTCTCTATTTCACTATCCAAGTAGGCAGCAGGTAGGGTGCTTCTGGATTTAAGTCCTGACTCTAACACATAGTCTGTGACTATGAGCAAATCACTTAGCTTCTCAGGTTGCCCCAAGTAAGTCAACAAAGCCATTGGAGAGCAGCTGCTGACCTGCACAGGGGGATGGATGGAGCATCTGCAATAGGCCTGCCTTACAATAAAAGCAACAAAAATATTTACATCAATTCATCTCATAGTTTGCAAAAACATCTGCTTTCCATATGAGTTAGTCCTTATCCCTGAAAAGAGTCGTAAGGAAAAGGAAACTGCCATCCCAAGAGTGGAGAAAAAAGGATTTTCAAATCTTCTAATGTTCAAGTTACTTGCTGTACCTTGAGTAAAATGATACTGGCAATGGCAAGACATGTGTAGATTCACCAAGTTAATCTCACAACAATCCTAGAGTAGATATTCTGTTGCTTCATGAGAAGTTTTAAAACATGGGGCTAGAATAAATTTATGAGCTGTTTGGTGCTTCAGCAAACTACCAAATATTAGAAAACTCAGGTAACAAGACTTGTAGATAAATGGCTGCCAAGAAACTTTTTCTGTTCCAGTTAATGTCACTGCTTTGGCAATGACCTATAAAAGATTTCACAGTTCAACAATTAATCTTTTTTTCTATTAAAAATATATGGGTTGATTAAAGGAAATTGGTATTTAAAAACAAGTAAAAACTACCTGCTTCCACATTTTTAAGTAAATATTTCTTCCCTGATTTGATTTGGGAGTTAAACAGCACATAAAATATTAGCAATACACTTATAATTTCTTTTCTTATCAGTGAAATGACATCACAAGCTATAATGTATTTACCAGGGAATTGTAATGCACTGGCTTTGTGCAAATATTGTACAATCCAATAATATATTTCAGAATAATTTCAAACCTGTCATACAATTTACAACATTGATAAGAAATGTAATTTTACTATTTCTTCCTCCTCCCTTCCCTCATATCTCACTTTTAAACATTCATACTACCCTTTCCCTAACATATTGGGTGATTTCCCTTTAAGTCTCATCTCCTTTTGCCTATCCACGCAATGCTGATTAGCATTTTCTTTTCAGTCACATTTCTTTGTCCTGTTGCTAGAATAGACAGGGAGAATGGTTCAATGGGCTAAGCAAATGGATTATAAAATAGGATGGGTTCCAGTGAGGCCCTGATTCTTGCTTGGCAAAATTGTTTAATTTATACTTCAGTTTTGTCACCTGTAAAATGGGGATAATGTGTATCTTTCCAGTTTTTAATGAAAAGAACTGAAATGTGCATGTATGATGCCAATAATTACATGTTAGAGAATTTATATTTAATAAAATGTTAATGTTCTGAACAATACTGACACACAAAACAGTACATATAGGATATATGATACTAGTTTCTGTGTTTAGTTTTTTCAAATATATGTTTATTTTAATGTCATTTTAAAAAAGGCAAATATATTAATAAAAGTTGACTCTTCCATTAAAAGATCTTGTTTACTGATCATATAAGCTGTTCTAATAGTTGTTATTTAGACACTACATCCTCAGCATAACACAGATGGGAGGAGAGATCAAATGGATACCTTAATGAATATTTACCACTGTTTACTCCAAATTCAGCTGTGTTGAATATCACAACACTTTCTTTAAATCAGGTGCTCTCGTTTTGTCCAAAATACCTATTTTCTCATGTATTTATTTGTAGTAGTTGTTAAAATGAGAGAAAAAATCTTTAACTTATGTTTTCAAATAACATCATGTTGTACAGATCAATTCCTAATTTTCAGAAAACCAGAACTTTTCTTTCACTGTGTTTATTAACAAACATTTGTAACAGAAATAAATGGTTTAAAAAAAATAACAAAGACTTAAACATATTTATTGGATATAAGATTATGAGAAAATATTCAATTTCCCAAATGAATAAGTATGATGTTACATGAAACATGAAATATATGAACTGAAATAACATATCCAACATGGGCCCTATCAAAATTCTCAAGGGAGAGCTAAGAAAAGGCGACTTTAAAAGCAGTATTTTAATTCTGTTTTAGTGTCATTAAACAACTTAAGAATAGACAAAAGACTATTTAATAGATAAAACACTATTTAAACAATCTAACATTTAAGGAAAAAGATATTCCATTACATTCACACAACTTCTGGGGTATAACATAATTTATCTAATAATAATTCTACTCTAATAGTCTGGGACTGCATTTCAAAGGGCAGAGGAAGGCTTCAGGGGAAGTGCCCTCTCAACTGTTGTTGCTGAGTTAGAGATTGAATAGTAAAGTGAACAGATCCCTGACATTTTCTAAATTTTCATGTTAAGGTCTGGATATAGACTATCCATAGCTATTCATATTCAATTTTCTGAGAAGATCAGAAATTATTATCGTTCACAGTCTGTTTAGAGAATCCATCTGACTTATTTGCACAACTTTTAAAATAACAATCTATTCATTCATTCGTTTTAGTCTTAATTTAGGTCACAGTTAGGCCTTGCAATTATAAAACTAAAATTAATCAGACACCTACTTACCTTTTCAAGAGTCCTCATAACATCTATCATCTAAAATTAATTTATGCTAAGAGAAAAGCTCTTATAATTTAGGAGTATACTTGTAACAATATAAAATCAAAATCTTATCTTTAAACCTATATAATCTCTCCTCTTTCATACCGTCCTTTATGGAATATTTTAGTGACAACTATTTTGTTTAAGTTGACAAAAAAGGAACTCCACTTTAAAAATAATCTTACAAAAATTAAATTTACCTTTTGGGTCCATTATTACTTTGAATGCTAAGTGGAATTAGGGTTGTCCTATTAAAAGGAGATATATTTTCAAAATAGTGATAGATATTGATACCTTTAAAAAAATTAAACAAAAAGAGTCCTTTGGCAATCACAAGACATGAATAAACAAAGTTGCAAAAGTGGGCAATTTTATAAGTTAAGACATATTTCTCTTATTAACCTGTAGTTAATATGAGAAGTATAGCTCAATACATTCGTGATCTTATCGACCTGAGTACTTCCTCCAACTGCAAGTTCATGATTGCAATCAGCAAGCCATCCACACTGTATCTTATGTGACTGTTATTGATGTCCACTCAAATTATGTATAGGAGGGTCTACCCGATATGCTGGAGGCCTTCAAACATTACATGGGAAGTAGGATAGCACCTGGACTATTATATATCCTGTCCCTCTAATTGGTCAGATGGATAACCTAGCAGCAACTGGAAAAAATACATCACTTCAATATTAATAGTTTGAATTTTCAGTATTGTGGTTTATGGTGCCATTTTCTTAAATTTTCTTTTTGGTTTTTCACATTAGTATGGCATAAAATTTATCTAGTCACATAATGATCAAATAATGCCTAAGTAAATTAAGGGTACTATGTATCTAGAATTTTGCCCACAGAAGAGTATAGATAAATAAATTGTATTCTTTTTGGAGTCTAAGTATATTATTTTGACTTTCTATTATTTAGCATTAAAATTCAATTTCAATTCACTTCATCAGAAAAAAGCAATTGGACTGGCATTCATCACCACCAAATAAACCCAGTAGTATCCTATGCATAATGCCCACAGCAGCAGAATTTGGACTATTGGGATTAGTCTCTACTTGCAGCATGATAATGGATTTTTAAACTTGACCAGTCTTAGAAGCAAAGACCTTAGAGAGTGGAAAAGCAGCAGATGCAGAAGAAAATGGACTCTATCAGCTATTAATTGTTTAGGTGCACAAATGGAAAATTTGGCTGGAATAACTAAAACTATCTCATCATAACTGGGTTTTTTTTTTCTGCTTTTTTGGAGGTGGAGGGCAGGGCAATTGGGGTTAAGTGACTTGCCCAAGGTCACACAGCTAGTAAGTGTTAAGTGTCTAAGGCCAGATTTGATCTCAGGTCCTTCTGATTCCAGGGCAGGTGCTCTATTTACTGCGTCACCTAGCTGCCCCCCACCCCCCCATCATAACTGTTAAGGAGTATTTAAAAATGTTTATTAACTTTCTTTTTAAAGAAAATTAAAATGATTTAAACAGCCATTTGTTTTAAAAAAGTTTTCATGTTACATATTGCTATAACTAATGAATTAATTAGTTCTAATGAATAATTGTGAATTAACAATTTGCCTTAGTTTATTAAACAAACTATTGGTGAATTCATAACTCACCTTTAACCATTAACTAATAAATGTATTCATAATTACTGAATTATGAATTACCATAACTAATGAATTGTTCTCTTTGGACAATGCTTTCAGTCATTTACTGAGTATTTACAGAATGCCAGCATTATGCTAGGTTCTGCTTATACAAGGATGAAATAAGACAAAGTCCCAGTCTACAAATAGCTTGCACTCTCATGAAGAGGAAGGAAGAGAATATATACAGAAGTAACAATAAGAGTTTTAATGCTCTGATGTGTTTACGATTTTATTCATGTGATCACTCCCTTCAACTATAAAGATCCCTTGCATTCCTACAAACCTCATCTTATACAAAACTTGTTCATATCATTCTATGAATTTTCCTCTGCCTCCCTCTAGACTTCTTCATATATGGATTGCAGTAGGGCTTAAATGCTATCCATCAGCTATCCCTCTGTTTTCTGAAATGACCAGCCTATCTCCTTTTTTGATCATATATTTATCTTTCTGTTGATTACCTTCATGCTACATTTACCATGCAACATTAAAAAGTGTTATTGATGGATTAAAAGATATCATAATCATTTCCACATATATTCTATTCCCCTAAATCCAAAACCTCCACTTAAACAGAGTTGAGGAAAATCAATCATGTCTAACAGTGTAATAGTCCCCCACATCTATCAAAAGATTCATAGGAATGTAGTTTTTAAACTAGAAAGGACCCTAGAGTTCATTGAGTCCAATTACTTGATTTTACAGATAAGGAAAGTTAGGTTAAGAGAATTTAGGTAACTTATCTAAGGACACAGAGCTAATAAGTGTCTGAAGCAGGATTCAAACCCAGGTCTTTCTGATTCTAAGTACAACACTGTCCATTATGCAACAGTTTCATTATTTGCTCTCAGGTACTAATATTGGTCATTACAATTAATTTGAATTTTGTTTAGAGTTATTTTTGCTTCTGTTATTATTTTTGCCAATTTGACGTGTGTGAGGTGAAATCACAGATTATTTTAATTTCTATTTCTCTCATTAGTTATTTGGAGAACTTTACATAATGCTACTGATAGTTTTCACTTCTTTAGAAACTTGTTGATATCCTTTAACCATGATTATCTTTTAGGAATTGGTGTGTGTGTGTGTGTGTGTGTGTGTGTGTGTGTAGTATGTGTGTGTGTGTGTGTGTGCACGCGCGCGCGCGAGCAGAAGCCTATTCATACCCTCCATGTATCTTTTCTTGGGAAACCTTCTAATTTAATTCTTTGGAGGCTGTTATCCATCTTGATTCCTATATACTGTTACTGGAATAATACTGATGAGCTTTTGTTACAAGAAGTAGCTTAGGATCATTAAATTATTGAACAATTTTCCTAAAGCAATACAAACTTTTTTTTTTTCCTTTTCAAATCTGGGTCAAATTCACTGCCTACATGGTATCTTATACATATATGTAATATATGTAATATCCACTCCACAGTATATTGTGGTCTGGACAATAGGCATTCTTTATACATATATTCTTTTTGTGTGTGTGTGTGTATGTGGATTGCTAGACTGAAATCTTATGATTATAGCTCTTGTTTAGGAGACTCTTCAATGTGCCAGGTCTTGATGCAATCCAAACAATGCCATTCAAAACCAGGAACATCTGGACTTCACCATCTATAGGGCATCCCTCTTCTATTTGGACTCTAAACTGGACATTTTCCATGATACTGGCAAAAACCTTAAGCAAGAATATATCTCCCTGTTTTATACTTTGTACAGCCTAGGATTTATATTGGGAGCTGAAGATAATACATGGAAGTCCTTAGGACCATGGTCTTTCCTCTTGGTTTCTCCATAGTAGGTCATGCTTGTAACACCTGCTCTAGCAGCAATCAGTTGTTAGGGTGAATAGCTCTACTCATCTCAGCTGGTGGAGATCTCCAAGAATATACTATACACAAAGAAGTAATACAAGTACTATACACAGTCAAATTTTTTCTAGTGCCACTTCTTAGTCCCAGCTTTACTACAATATTTTATGTATATTCGACCCTTCTCTGTGTTCTACTTTTTACAAGCAAGCAAGCTGACATACCCTGTATCTTGTATGTACCTATTTCTATATAGGTCATCTCCTCCCATGGAATATAAGCTCCCTGGGTCTGGTATCCCACATTGGTTGTGCATGCTACTTACTGGAGGAAGCTTAAGCTGGTGGATCACTTGAGTTTAGGTCTGTGGTTTTTTAAGCTCCTGTGGGGGAGGAAAGGGCATTGGAGACAGATCCAGCAGATTATTAAATTGAGGACCTGGTGGTTAAATTTTCAGTGTAAGCATTTACACCATGGAAATTGGCAAACATTACAAACCAGGGCTCAATTAATTGTTCTGCTAATTATCTAGACTTATGAAAGGGATGGAGAAAATGCTAATAATGCAGATTAAACTTAAGAGTATGTTGTGGGCACATTTTTTGGAGAGCCAGCTGGAAAGCCAATGGGTATCTGTATTAAGCCCATCACTAATTTGAGATGTCCCTGGGAGCTGAGGACCATCATGCTGCCTAAGAATGGGAAAACTACCTCAGGTCAGAAAAAATGAAGCAGGTTTATGCTTCTGTGTCAAATGGCAATGAGTGGCTCCTGCATTTCCACCCCAAGCAAGAGAAGATCCCAGTCTCAAAACAAAAAATGAATATAGGTTTGTTGTGAAGAGGGACTAGTTTTGTTTTTTCTTTGCATACTTAGCATTGTGCCTGGAACATAGTAAGTGATGACTTAAGTCCTTGTTTGTTGACTCTGCACACATTACACCTTCTGTCCTCATGTCATTCCACATGCCTGTAACTTACTTCCTCTCAGAGTTCCTTTCTTATTTTAAGACTCAGATCATCTACCATCTTCTGCATAAGTGTCTATTGGTTTCTTACCCAAACTATCTTGGATTTAACTACTTTGTATTTATTCACTGTGTGTGTATGTGTATAGATGCATATATATATATATATATATACATATATATATATATATACATAGAGAGAGAGAGAGAGAGAGAGAGAGAGAGAGAGAGAGAGAGAGTTCTTTCCCTCATTAGAATATAATTTTAGGTGGACTTTAGTTTTAAAAAGGCTGAAACAAAAACAGAGATTCTGATTAAACAAAGATATAAATAATCAAAGAATCATAGATTTAGAGCTGAAAGGGCCTTTGAGGTCACTGAGTTAACTGATGAGAAAATGGAAGTGAATTGTCTATGGTAAGGTCACATAGGCTGTAAGTAGCACAGCTGATATTCAAACTCGGGTCCTTTGTATTCAAAAGCTACGCCCTTTTCAGCAAACCAAACTGTTGCAGTGTTTTACTATAGTATGTGGTCTTAGGTATAGCTGGAGCATTATGTGCATGCACTATAAGGTTCTGTTAATATCCATAATGGCCAGACTGCCCTTCACAATTCATTAAGAAACTCTACTTGTTTTTGTTATAATGAGACAAACCCAAAGCATAACTGCTAGGATTTAAAGTTATCGAGTAAATTAGACTAATTTAAAATATGTATTTAGAGTATGAAACTACTGCCTCCAACATCCAAATCTCTGCCTTCTGCAATTAACACTATTTCAAGAAAACATCATCATAAATTAATTCAAGCATGCAACACTCATGTGACTTATTAAAAGCCTCATGCTAGGCACAATAGACACTTGCATTCAAGAGCTCAATTAATGAAAATGGCATTTTGTTCTTCCCATTCAAAGACTTCTTTTCTTTGCACTGTAGCTTAGTTTCTCTCTAAATGTGGCTTTTAATATAAAATGACAATAATTATGGGCCCTTTGAGATTTCAAATCTGAATCTCAAATTATCGAGCCTTAATAAAAGCCTAATAAATTCCTTTATGTGCCATATTATGTCTGCTTAATTACTGCAGACACATAAAGAAAGTAATGCAAGACCACAGTCTTTATATTAGCTTTATACAAGAGTGGTTTTAAAGATTCTTTTTTCTAAATAGAATTTTTTAGTTATACAATATTTAAAATAGATATTAAAAATTTTTCTTTTGGAAAATGGATGACCAAATAAATACTGTGAGGCATGGCAGAGAACTAGCTTGTAAGCCAGAAAAGTATGGGTTCAAGTCTGGCTTCTGACACATGTTGGCTACGACTCCAAGTCACTGAACATCTTTGTCTTCCTCAGTTTCTTGAACTGGCAAATGGCAATTAGAAGAGCACCTGCTTGCATAGTTGTTATGAGGATCAAATTAAATAATATAAATGAAATAATATCAACAAAGTGCTTAGCACAGTGCCTGGTACCTAGTAAGCTCTTAAAAAATAACCTGACGGGAGGCCAGGTAGCACAGCAAGTAAGAGCACAGGCTCCAGTGTCGGGATGACCTGGGGATCGAATCCCAGGCTCAGACACTTAGCACCCACCCAGAAACACCTGGCCGTGTAACCTTGAGCAAGTTACTCAACCCCGATTGCTTAAAAAAAAAAAAAAATCTGTCTCCTTTCTCTCTCCTCTAGACAATAAATTGCTGAGAAAGTGCAAAACTGCACTAATTACAAACCACTTACAGAGTTGCTATTCCAATAACATATTTGGCTTATATCTTTACCTACGTATACTTGATATTACGGGAATTCATGCAAACTTATTGCCTGGTTTCTCTCTCCACCAATAGAGACAAGATGTACTGCATACATCTTTGGATTAGCCTGAGATCATAAGTATGTATAACAACCCTAGAACTGCATTTCTATTGGTTCATGCCCTAAGAATTTCCCAGACATTACACACATAAGCCTGAAATTAACACAATCAGTGGATACTAAATCAGTGGAAAATTAATAATAATAGCCAACATTTATATGGTGCTTTAAGGTTTACAAAGTATTATTTGTATACACTATTTCATTTGAGCCTTATAACAATCCTGTAAGCTGGGTGCTACAATTATCCTCATTTTGCAGACAATAAAGCTGAGGCTGAGAAAAGTTAAGTGAGTTGCCCACAGTCACACTGCAAGTAGGTGTCTGAAGTAGAATTCAAATTCAGGACTTCCTGGTTCTAAATTCAATGTTCTAGGCACCATGCCACCAAGCTGCCAAATAAATAGTTCAAGACCTAATTTTAAATGTTTCTAGCTCCACACAAATACATACTCACAAAGGAATTTTATCTTTTTATGGCAGGGATTTTTAACCTGGAGTTCCATGGCTTTTAAAATAAATATCTTTTGATAAATTCCTTTCCCTTCCCTTCCCTTCCCTTCCCTTCCCTTCCCTTCCCTTCCCTTCTCTTCCCTTCCCTTCCCTTCCCTTCCCTTCCCTTCCTTTCCTTTCCTTTCCTTCCTCCCTCTCTTTCTTTTGCTTTTTGGAGGGGGGAAGCCAGGGCAATTGGGGTTAAGTGACTTGCCCAAGTTTCTGAGGCAGGATTTGAACTCAGGTCCTCCTGACTCTACAGCCTGTGCTCTATTCACTGTGCCACTTAGCTGTCCCAATGAATGTATTTCAATATGATTGGGTTTTTCTGTAATCCTGTGTCAGGCAATAAACATTTATTAAATATCAATTATATGCCAGGCACTGTTTTTTTGTTTGTCCTTCATTCTCAAAGAGGACCATGGCACTGATGCCATGGCTTGCAATCCATGAATTGGATTTAAGAGAGGGAGAGCTGTGCAAAGTCATCAGCTTCACTCTTTCCTTCAGAGCCATCTGGGTCTGGTGGCAAGATATAGATCAGGACGACTGGAGATGGCCTCTACCAGGCACTGCGCTAAAGCATCAGAAATACAAAGAGAGGCAAAAGATAGTCTCTGTCCTCAAGGAGCTTAGGACTTTATGGGAGAGAAAAAAAATGGATAAACAAGCTATATATGGGATAAATTGGTAATAATTAGAAGAGGAAGGGCATTTTAACTGGGATTTGAAAGAAGCCAGGGAAGCCAGTAGGTGGAGATGAGAAGAGAGAGCATGTTAAACATGGAGGACAAGAAGAAGAAAAGCCCAGAGCTGGGAATTGTGGAGTGTCTTGTTTGTATTATAGCAAGAAGTCCATTGTCACTGGACCAAAGAGGAGTGGCCTGAAGTAAAGTGAGAGGAGACTGGAAAGGGGGAGGTGGAGCTTAAGGTACAAAGAGCTCTAACAGCATTTTATCATTTGATCCTGGGGGCAACAGGGAGCCACTGGAGTTTACTGAGCAGAGTGACACAGTAGGATTTGCACTTCAGGAAATTTACTTTGGTGGCTGAATGGATGATTGGACTATAGTGAAGGGAGAGTTCTGGCAAGCAGAACCACTTGTAGGCTATTGCGACAGTACTGGTGTGAGGTGATGACGCTGTGTGCCAAGGTGGTTTCAGTGTCAGAGGAGAGAAGGAGGCATAACTGAAGGATGTTGGCAAGGTGAAACCGACAGGTGACGGTGAGGAATTAAGGATGACATCTAGGTTGTGAGTCTGAAGGCCTGGGATTCAGCAAAGGAAACGGAGAAGTCAGACAAGTAAGAGGAGAACCTGGAGAGAGTGGTGTCTCTAAAACGAAGAGAGAAGAGAGTTTCAAGAAGATGATCTGTAGTGCTGGACGCTGCAGATAGGTCAAGAAGAATGAGAATTAAGAAAAGGCTACTGGATTTGGCAAATTAGGAAATCACTGATAATTTTAGAGAGAGCAATTGGGTGGAATGATGAGGTCAGGAGCTGGCTTGCAGGGGGTTAATAAGAGAAGGAGGAAGTGGAGGCATAAATGGCCTTTTCAAGGAACTTAGCCACAAAGAGAAGGAGAGATATAGAATAATAGTTGGCAGGGACAGAAGGTTCATATGAGGGGGGGAGAAAGAGGGATGTTCATAGGCAGCAGTGAAGGAGCTAGTAGATAGGGAGAGAGTCAAGATAAATGAGAATGGGGATGCCAGAGGTGGCAATCTGATGGAGTGGTATAGAATGGCATTGTTTTTTCAGATAGAGTAGTTTGCCTTGGTAAGGAGTAAAGCCACTTCTTTATGTGAGACATGGGTAAAAGAAGAAATCATGGCCATCGCAGAAGATATCTGAGTGAAAGGAGATAAAGAAAAGAGAGCTCATGGCAAATAGCCTCATTTTTTTTTTCCCTGTAAAATATGAGGGAAGGTATTCAGCTGAGAGGGTCAGGGTAGATGGGAGTTTTAAGGAGGGAGGAACAGGTTTGGAAGAAGGGGGGTGGAGAATAGGATAGTGAGTTGATAAGGGAGGTATCTTAAGGACCAGTGGCAGCAAGAGCCCACTGGAATGAAAATTGGCTCTCTTTCCAGTGGCATGCTTGGCAATACTGCTAAGTGTTTTGGAGAACTGGCCAAGCTTTTTAATAACCCGCTCCAAAGGGCATCCTCTTGTGTCACTGTGTTGTGGCTTCCAGGGGGTGCTGTGATCTTTCTTGTATTCAATCCACCTGGAGCATCAAGGGCTACTCTGGGGTACTGAGTCTCTTCTTTGGCTATTCAGAAACTGGCAGCAGATGGAGTAGCACCAATTTGTTGTCATTTACTGTGAAGTTTCAATGTACAGATCTGACCTGGGTAGAGTTGGAAATTAACTCATTTTGCCAGCTTCCTTCACCCTCAAATACTCTCTACAATCCATTCAGGCTGAGAAGATCTGGAAAAAGCAAAGTCTAATCTCTCTCAACCTTCTAGGGGCCTGATTCAATGTTTCTAAGATCCCTTGCAGGTTTGACAGTCTATGTTTCTTATTCCCTAGAACATGGGGCTCAAGTTGTTTAAACACTTGGGTTTCAAAAAGTTTTTCTTCTGGCAAAATAAAGAGGATATAGAGATGTCACTGCAATGTTTTAGTTATGCTCAATACAGAGTCCCTATAACATCACAAAAATAACATAGTATAGATGAACTTCAAAGCCAGATTTATAGTCAATGTGATAATCAAACTCTTAGTTAATCTAGAGTACCAACTATTTTCCAGCAATAATCAGTATGATTGCAAAAATAAATAGATGTTCACATTTTATTCTTAGTTTATTTATATGAAGTTATAATCTACCTCCAAATTTAACTGAATACATTGTCTATTTTTATGACACTACAGAAGCTACTCCTAACAGACATTCATTAGGGAACTTATGAATTTACACAAATCATTTAAAAGAAATATATTAGTACCAATAATTGAAAGTTAATTAATGGGTAAACATCTAAAATTATAAAACATAATAAAAATAGTAATGGGTCTACTTATGAGGGAAGCTACTTTTTTCACAGGACAACAATTTTAGATCTATTACTCCTCAACACATAAAATGTCAACTTACTTATTTTCTCCAACTAAAAAGAAGGTAGGAGACAAATAACTTGAACAAAACAAATGAAGTTTAAAACTGGATATATGAATAATTTTAGGTATTTCTGAATATGTTTTAATGGGCAGAAAGTTAATATCTCAAACTAATTGTGAATATTTCTGTTCTTTCTCAGTTAAGTCAGCATTGAATATACACTTGTATTCAACAATGAAACTGACACTCATGTGCCTACTTATATTTCAGTACTTCTAGGAAAACTGTCACATCTACTTTTCCTTAGAGTCATTTTATTTTGAATAGTACAGGTAAAAATCAGAAGGCAGATAGTCACAGGCGAAATCAGGCTTAAGAAATCAAAAGACATCTTGGTAAAGGGTAAGAAATATTCCTTCTAGTATAAGGCATTTCTAATAGTAGTAAAGTAGAAGTTACCAGTGCCTGCAGTTGTCTGGCTTGTAGCCTTCATCATGACTGTTTGACGTTTTTCCCCTGTGTAAAACAGGGGTAGCATATCAGATCCCTGCAGATGCTAAAGCTGAAGGCAATGGAAAGAAAAGCTTTGACATTCTGTCATGGGGATGACAGGACAGAATGGACTGCAATAAACAACAGCCTGAGCAGGATAATTTGATGCATTGGGTCCTTAAGCTTCTCCAGATGCTGAACTCAGCTTGGGACAGGAGATAAGAGGACAGCACTGACTGCGCTGAATAGAGTCTACTTGCGTGAAACCAGGAAAAAGAAATGCCTTTATGTAAATAGAAAATAGTCCACCAACATGCTATTTTTTTTTTTTTGGCCTGTTGTCCTTAAAGCCAATAATGAAGACTGAAAGGCAATACAAGTGTTAGTGAGATATCCTTAGGATGGAAAAAAATAACAATCCAACATTATAGCAATATTTTCACTTCGCTTAAAATCACTTAATACTATATTGCTCCACAACTATTACACATAAATAAAATGGCTTTGAATAACATTTCTTTTCTAAATAAACAAACACATGTAACTCACAGATTTTGACTGTGAAGATTTAATTCTCAACAGAAGGATGTTGCTTATGGAGTGAGAAGTGAAATCGCAGCCCCTCTGGGAACATCTAGGTGCTTTGCCAGCTTTCTATCAGAAGGCTGAATGATTTGCTTACATTTCTTGAAATCTGTTTTCTTTCAAAAAGGCCAGTTTAGGTGACTAGAAGATGTCATAATTAAATTGAACTACTACCCAACCTACTTATTTCAGTAATGTGTGGCAGAGAAAAAACAAAATCCACTCCCACTGGTGAGCCATTTGACTATGTTCTCTCTTCTACTTAGGCTCTTTAAGTGTTACTAACAGAAATAAATTCATTACAAAGAATGACAAAATGTAATATGCTTACCCAATTGGGAAATATGAAATATAACAGTTTCATAATATCACTGAATTAACAAAGATCAAAATGAGGGAAGGGGTAGAAAAAAACAAAGAAATTCACAAAGAAAACTTAAAGAATTCCTAAACTCTACAATGAAAAACCAGATCCAGGTTTATGGCATATATTTTTGGCCAGATTCCCAGAAAAAGTCAGGGGTTAATCCTAGGCCTGCTTTTATCCTTTTGCTTTGGCTAGTCTACTGACCAGGAATGCTATGTCCTTTCTTTTTACCTCTCCTGATACTTTGGGGCTCAAGCTTGGGTTTCCTGAGAACTTCAGCCAGCATTGCTCTCATTTTCCTGTGTGCCTGCTTTTCTAGTCCTATCCATGAACTCTGATCCGGTTATACTGGCCTGTTTGCTGTTCCTTATAGATCATTACATCTTCTGTCTTCATTCTTTTGCACAGGCTTGGCATGCTCACCCTCTTTATTTCTTTCTTTAGGTTTTTTCTCTTTGGCTTTCTTTAAGTCTTAATTCAAGTCCCACCTTTTGCAGGAAGCCTTTCCTGGCTCCCCCAGCTACTCATGTGCCTGACATAAAGTAAGCACTTAATAAATGTTTGTTGCCTGTCTGACTCTATTCTCTTTATATGGTGTATGTACTTATTTATGTTTTTTCTCCTATTAGAATGTGAACTACTTGAGGTCAGGGCCTATTTTTTTTTCCTTTTACTGGAGTTTGAACACTTAGCACAAAGTAAGTGTTTAAAAGATGCTTTTTGTTTTGGTTGAATAGATAGATTGCATTTATAAAGAGCTTACTATGGGCCAGGAACTGGGAGGGAGCATAGAGGATATAAAAGTAAGCAATCAAGATAGTTCCTGCCCTTAAGGAGCTTATATTCTAGTAGGGGAAGACAACATATAAAGGGGAGCTTGAAGTAGAGGAGAGAGCATGCCCATGGACTCATGGAATAGAAATAGCCAGGAATTACTATAGAATCATGGAATGCTAATAACTAGAAGGGATCTTGGAGAGTATCTAGTTCAGGGGCAGGGAACCTGTGGGCTTCCAGGTCCTCAAGTGTGGCCCCTAGACTGAATCCAAACTTCACAGAACAAATCCCCTTAATAAAAGGATTTGTTCTGTAAAACCTGGACTCAGTCAAAGTCCATACCCACAAGACAAAGAAGGCCATATGTGGCCTCAAGGCCACAGGTTCCCCTCCCCTGGTCTAGTACAATCCATTCATAATTTATCACAGATCTATTTATCAGCTCTAACTTCTCTCCAGACCTCCACAGTCTTGTATCTCCAACCAGATGTCCTGGAGACATCTTCAACCCAACATATCTAAACTGAACTCATTATCTTTTCCCCTTAAACTTCCCCTCTTTCTAACTTCCCATTACTCTCATCCAATCAGTTTTCACATCCTTTCACTTCTACTTTGGAAACACTTCTTGTGTATTCCCCCTTCTCTCCTCTGGCACTGCCACTGCCACTGTCTTGGGTACAGGCATAACACCCCATGTCTGGACCACTGTAGTAGCCTGCTGGTTGATTTCTTTGCCTTAAGTCTCTCCCAATTCCAATCCATTTTTCACTCAGCTGTCTAAATTATCTTCCTAAAGTACAGATTTGACCATATCATCCTTCCTATTCAATAAACTACAGTGGCTCTCAATCTCTTCCAGGATCAAATATAAAATCTGTTTGCCTTTTAAAGGACTTCATAACTTAATAACTTGTCCATTTCCTATTTCTCTGGTCTTCTTATAATTTATTTTCCTTATTCTTTGATGCAGTGACAGTGGTGTCCTTGCTTTCTTCCTACATGAAAATTAGTCTCCTTAATCCAAGCCATTGGCTATCCTTTATGATTGGAACTCTCTCCTATCTCTACCACCTGGCTTCCTTCAATCTTCAGATAAATTCTCACCTTCTACAAGAAGCCTTTTCTTATCTTTCTTAATCTAGGAGCCTTCCCTCTGAGACTACCCCTAATTTATCCTGTATGTATCTGTGTTTGCACATAGTTGTTTACATATTGTCTACTCCCTGAATTCCCTTAAATCAGGGGCTACTTTTTTTTTTCCTGTATCCCTAGCACTTAACACAGTGCCTGGAATATAGTAGGCACTTAATAAATGCTTGCTGACTGACTTATTTCACAAAGGACAAAACTGAACCTAAGCTCTTTTTATGTAGAAGCTATCTTCTTTCTCTTTTTCTTCCTTCCTTCTCTCTCTTGCTCCTTTTTTTTCCTGCTTCTCCTCATCTTTTTCTTCCTTTCTCCTCCCTTTCTTCTCTGCCTCACTTCTTTCCTTCTTTTTTTTCAGTTAGCCCAGTACCTGGCACATAGTAAGTACTGAACAAATGGCTGTTAATCAATCGATCTAGAAGAGAGATCAAGTGATTTCGCCAAAGTCACATAACTAGGAAGAAGTACTAGCAAACAAACTAATGTTTTCTGACTTTAAGAGCAGTGCTTTTTCCATGATACAATACATTGTCTAGAGCAAACATTTTGATCTTTACTATATTCACTTTTGCAATTTATTACATAAAGTCTTTATTTTTCTGATTACTTAAAAGAGTAATGTGAGTAAAGTGAGGTCCTTGAGGACAGGGATTCTGTCACATATTTTCTTTTTCATTATCTACAGTACCTAGTACAACACTTAGGGCATAGCAGGCACTTATTGTTTGTTAAATGTAATTAATCTCAAACTACTGTAAAGCTAAGCAAAAGAAGCTTTCCAGAGGACTGCTGCTGTGAAAAGCTTTCAAGATTCTGATTACATAGTATAGCGAACTCTCTATTAAGTAACATATCAGAGCAAAACATTTACAGCAAATCAAGGTACAGCATTCACAATGTTATAGCTTATCACAGAAAATGAAAATACAACATTCACCATGGCACAACTCAACAACTTATCACTAAAATGGTCACAGAGTTTTAACCAAAGTGGTCACATAGTTTTCAACAAAGTACAATCATTTAGTAACTCAATCATGCAATCATCCTTAAGGAGGCTTGCCTCCTTAAAGTACTCCACCCCTGGGTAGTCTCAATTGGAGATTAGTTTCCAATCATAAACAAAGTACATTCATTTGGTCAGTCACAAAACATAAAAGCCATCCACCCAATGTCACTACTAGGTTACAACATCATCACAGCATTCAATACCCAAGGAGAAATCTTTTCTTCATCTTGACCAGAGGCGAGTTCTCAGCAATTTCTATTCCTGGAAAGACAAAGCTTAACAAAAGACACAATAATCAGCATCCTCTTCAATTCCCTTTTTGTCTGTGAAATCAACCTAGGCCCAACAAGGTCGGAGGCCTCTATCAACAAAGGAATCTGACAAAGTAACATTGAAACAGACAGACCAAGTACAGGCACCACAGTCATGTTTCCTCAGTTCCAGCTGGCCCTCAGAAATCCTCAGCACCATAAGCTCCATTCTCAAAATCAAAATCACTTTTTCCAGGCTCCACGCGGCTTGTTCCAAGAAATTCCGTCTCAGTTCTCAATTCTCATTCCTCTTAGTTCTTAGTTCAATCTTTAGTCCAGCAGCAGCTGCCCTGCCTCCACTATGCTCACCCCATGAAATTCTGGCTGTCCAGCTTGTGCTCTTCCTTAAATATGGTATAGTTCCTCCCTGTTCAGCCCCTTCCTATTATGTCAGCAACAGGGGATCATACTTTCTGTTTCTTTAACAGAGGCTTAACTTGAAACTAGGTGCTAAGTACCTCTTAGCTTGGCAATACAAAGGGATCTTCAAATTTCATTACTATTACAACTACCCAGAAATAAATCTTCCCTTACCATGCTTCACAAATCAGGAATAGTTTAACACCCATTAGTGCTAAAGTCTAAGCTTCTAACTAATGTTCCCTTCATATATAGTATCGACAAATCAAGTAACATTCCAGAGCATATCAGGTAACTTTAATGGCCTAGAAGTGAGATCCTGCCTTCATACACAGCTAGCTAGTCATATTTCCTCTTGTGTTCTCAGCTATTTAATGGAAATGTCACTGTTGGTTTCAAACCTACATGATCTTGCTACTAATGAGAAGGTATTTATTTTTAAAAGCTCTGTAACTTTTTTAGACAACTTGAATCTACGTCATGGATATTCTATTACCTAAATTTACTGAGAAAAATTATTATCTCTTTAAGTGAGCGGTATATTCTGCTCTGACACATGGGACATGGACCAGTGTTTGTTAAGGAGCTGGGGATCCTTAGATTAAAGGAGCTACATAAGATTAAAGTATTATTGTTGCTGTTTCATGCCCTTGGAATAAATAAATAAAAGATGTCCAACCACTATGTGACCATGGGCTGTTCAAAAGATATATCAGTAAAGCACTTTACACAATACCTGGCACTTAATAAATGTTCCTTTCCTCCCTTGTCTTGGAAACTCTCTAAGACAGCTACTAAAGAGACAGATTGGATTTGGTTGGTGGAAGGAGTACTACTTTGGTAAAATTGCTGATTTTAAGTTTAATTCTAGAATCAATTTATTTCGTTTGAATGAGTTTCATATCACACACATTTTGTATAATGATATATTAATAGCCACATATGAAAACAACTCACACAATCAATAGGTAAACTGATCAAATGAGATAACATTTATAAAACACTTAGCACAGTGCCTGGCACATATTAGGTACTACATAAATCCTTATTGTCATCATTATCGTCATAATTGCTATTGTTATTGTTAAGAACTTACTATATGAAAACTACGTGCCAAGCTCTGTGCTGGGCGATAGAGATACAAGTACAAAGAACGAAACATTTCCTTTTCACAAGGAGAGACAAAGGGGGACAATAACAACATATAAATACATATCGCATAACTATAAATACAAATAAATGGAGTAGTTAAATACAATATAATTTGAGAGGGAGGGCACCAGCAGTTGGGGATGATCAGGAAGGGTTTTATGCAAAAGATGTGCTGGAGCTGGAAGAAAGGGACTCCTAAGTGAGACAGATAAGCAGGGAATTTTTCAGGCACGACAGACAGTGCAAACACGTAGAGATAGGAAACGGAGTGTTGCATGTGAAGAACAGAAAGGTCAGTTTGTCTGGATTCCAGAGTGTGCGAGGGAGAAGGCTGGAAAGATAATTTGGGACCAGATTGTGCAGGGCTTTACAAGCTAAATAGAGGAGTTAATATTTTGGTACAGTGGATTGCGTGTTGGACCTGGGGTAAAGAAAATGAGTCCAAACGTGGCCACAACCACTTACTAGCTGTGTGACTCTGGACAAGTCACTTAACTGCTACCTGCTTCCATTTCTTCAAATGTCAAATGGGGATAATAGCATTTACCTTCTAGGATTGGTATACAAAGTAAAGTAGATAATACTTGTATAGCTAAAGCTTTTTGCAAACCTTAAAGTACTATATAAATGTTAACTGTGAATGAATTAATTTATCATTATAGGCAAAGGGATCTTACATTTAATCCTGAGGGAACCACTGAAATAATAGAGTAGGGGGCAACATGATCAGACCTATACTTTAAGAAAAAGCACTCTGGCAGCCAATGGAGGAAGGATTGGAGTGGGAAGAGACTGGAGTCTGAGAGACCTAGTAGAAAGCTACTGAAATAGCCTAGGGGAGAGATAAACTTATGTGGTAATTATCTGATGAAGAAAGGGGACATATATGAGAGATGCTGTGAGGGGAGAAATGAAAAAACAAAACAAAACACCAAATGACTGAATATTCTGGTAGTCAGTGAGTCAGTAAGCAGTTATTAAATGCCTACTAGGTTCCATGAACTGTTTTAAATGCTGGACATAGAAAATGAGGCAAAAAGTCCCTGCCCTCAAGGAACTCACAATCTAATGGGGGAGACAATAAACAAATATACATATATAAACACATACACATGCACATACATAACATATATATGAAATAATTAATAAAGGGAAGATATCAGAATTAACTGAGTTTGGAAAAAGCTTCCTGTAGAAAGTGAGATTTTAATTGGGACTTGATGGAAGCCAGGGAAGTTAGGAGGTGGAGTTGAAGAGGGAGAGCATTCCAGGCAGGGGGACAGTCAGAGAAAATGCCTGGAAATGAGAGATGGAACATCTTGTTTGCTGAACTGCAAAGAGGCCAATCAAAGAGCATGTTGACAGGAGTAATGTGCAAGAAGATTGGAAAGGTATAGGGGGTGAGGTTATGAAGGGTTTTGAATGCCAAACTGATGATTTTGTATTTGATCTTGGAAGTGAGAGGAAGTTAGGGGGTAACATAATCAGAACTGTGCATTAAGAAAGCCCTCTAGTAACAAAGGTTGGAAGGACTGGAGTAGGGAGACACTTGTGGCAGGAAGACCAATCAGCAGGCTATTACTGAGGTGATAAGGGTCTGTACTAGAGTAGCTGGCGGCAGTGTCAGAAGAGAGAAAGGAGTATATTCAAGAGATGCTATGAAGGTAAAATTGAGAGACTTTGGAAGGAGAATGGATATAGATGATGAGAAATAGTGAGGAGTTGAGGATGACGTCTAGATTGTAAGCCTGGGACTGGGAGAATGAACAGTGCCCTTGACAGAAATAGGGAGATTTGGAAGAGAGGGAGGTTTAGGGGGAAATATAATTAATTCAGTTTTAGACACGTCTGATTTAAGATGCCTACTGGAATCCAGTTCTAAATATCTGAAATGTAGTTGAAGATAAAAGACTGGAGATCAGCAGATGGGTTACATGAGGCTAGAGAATCTAGAGAATCTGAGAATCACCAACACAGAGAAGATAATTAAATCTATTGGAGTTAATGAGATCACCAAGTGAAGTAGAATAGAGAGAGAATAAAAGAGGGCCCAGGACAGAGCTTGGTGGGACACCTATGGTTAGAGGGCATGACCTGGGTGGGGATCCAGGAAAGGAGACTGAGAAGAAGAGGTCAGATAGGAATAGAAATAGAAGAGAGTGGTATAACAAAAACCTAGAGAGAAGAAAGCATCAAGGAGAAGAGAGTAATGAATGCTGTCAAAGACTACAGAGCAGTGAAGAAGAATGAGGACTGAGGAAAAGGTCATAAGATTTGGCAATTAATCATTGGTAATTTTGGAGAGGGCAGTTTTGATGTAATGATGAGGTCAGAAGCTGGCTTTTAAGAGGTTAATAAGAGAGGGAATAGGAAGGCAATCTGCAGGAGAAGGAGGGATAGAATGGGACTCCTTGCTCAGATCAAAGGATCTGCCCTGGTAAGGAGCAGGGCAACATCTTGTGAGATGATTTGTGAGATTTAAAGAAGAGACAGTGATATGAAATGAGGAAGATGGGAGAAGAGGGAGCTCATGGAGAATTGCCTCAGTTTTTTCTGCAAAAGATGAGGCAAAAATCTAAGAGGAGAGAGTAAGGGGAGAGGATGTCATAGGAAGTTTGAGGATGGATGAAAAGGTTTGGAAGAATTGCTGTGGACAATAATATAGTAAGTCGTTAAGAGGGATAGAGAAAGATTGCACAGTGGCAGTAAGGATCCTGTAAAAGTTGTGTAAAATAAATTTGTAGTGGATTTAGTGAGAACAGTGTATGTTTTTCTCCACTTTGGTTCAGCAGCATGAGAGTAGGAATGAAGGCAGTGGGTGACAGGAGTGATCCAAGGTTGAGGTTTGGAAGGGTGTAATTAGAGATATGATAAAGGTGACAGGCACTTGAGAGTAGAGTATAGAATTGAATTTATTCATCAAAGGGTCAAGATGGGGAAAATGGGATAAAATGGCTCATGTAGGGGTGATGGTTTGGGAGAGAACTGAGAGGTTCTAAGGAAGTCATGGTATGGAAGAAATGTAGAGTTCGGTAAGAGGAGGCAGAGAGAGAGATTTGAAAAGGCAGTAAATTATGGTAAGATAAGGGGATTACATGGAATAAATATGATTGATCAGTCAAGGATGACAATGAGATTACAAATTTAGGTTACTGAGAGGTAGTGGTGCCATTGACAATAAAAGGGAAGTTAAGGAGAGAGGAGAGATCGTGAGGAAAGGTGAGCTTTGTTTTGAGTTGGAGGTGCCTATGGGACACGCACTTTGAAATATCCAACATGCAACTGATAATGTGGGCCTGCAGCTCAGAAGAAAAACTAGGGGTCAACAAAGCTGTGGAAATCATCTGGATAGAGATAAAAATTGAATGCATGGTAGTTGAGAAGATCACTAAGTGAGAGTACTGAGAGAAAAGAGAACAGGGCCTAGGACAAGGCTTTGGGGGATATACATGACAGTGATAAAGATACAACAAAAGAGACAGAAAAAATGGTCAGACAACCGAGAGAGAGTAGTGACCTGACAACTCTTACAGAATAAAGGTATACCAGAGGAGGTGATCAACAATGTCAAATTCTACAGAGAGGTCAAGAAGGTTAAAGGTGAAGATTGAGAAGAACCCATTAGATACTACAATTAGGAGATCACTGTCAACTGTGGAGAGATCAGCTTCAGTTGAATGGTCAGATGTCATATCAACAAATATTTATTAAGCACCTACTATGTTCTAGTTTCTGTTCTGAGCATTGGGGTTACATAGGCAGAAAACCCCCCCAAAAAACCAGCTCAAAAATGGAATAGAAAACATGTAAAGAACCATGTACAAGTAAGAAAAATATAAGATAAACTGGCGAATGTGTTAATATTAAGGAGGACTGGAAAATACTTCTTGTAGAAAGTAGGATTAGTTGAGACTTGAAAGAAACCATGGAAACCAGAAGATAGAAATAAGGGATGAGAGCCAGTGAAAATGCTTATTAGTCAGGAAACCGAGTGTTTTGTGGAAGGAATAGCAAGAAGTACAGTGTCACTTAACTGAAGAGTATGTTGAGGTGAAGGGAAGAAATAAGACTGGAAAGGGAGGAGGAGGACAGGTTGTGACCAGCTTTAAAAGCCAAATAACAAAAGGTTTAGAAGAGAATGAAGGGTGAAGAAGTAGAGGCTCAGCTGAGCTGGCAGTTTCATCAAAGAATTTAGCCAAGGACATGAAAAGAGATAAGGACAATACCTCGCAGGGATGGATTAAAGGTTCAGGTGACTATGTTGGTGAATGGGGAAGACATAGGACATATTTTGCAGGCAGTAGGGAAGAAAGATAGTGAGACTAACAATTGGAGAGAGACGTCACTTGGGACAAGCTGCTATGTCAGCCTGTTGTCCCGTACTGAGTTTGAAGTTTTTCAGAGAGACTATTAGCTCTTATACCTTACCCCATAAGACATTTCTTATCCTGAATTCCAGCATTTCATTTGGCTGGCCCCCTGACCTGGAACCTTCTCCCTCCTCATCTTTACTCCTGGCATCCTGCAGCTGAAATCCAACTTTCTTAAGAAGCAACTTGTGGGACAATCCCTTTTTCATCTTGTCTATATCTGGATTGTAAGTGGCTGTGTGTATATGGCCGCCCCCACTGCGTGGCGAGCTCCCCAGAGCAGTGTCTTTTGTCTTTCTTTTGTACCCTCAGCATTGAGCACACAGTAGGCACTTTATGCATGTCAGCTGATTGACTGTTTTAGTCCTGCATCTCCCATCTTGTACTTCTAAAATTGACTTTTTAAAAATTCAAGCACAGGGTTTTACATTTAAGCAATTAAATTTAATTGTATTATTTCAGTTCAACAGTCTAGGCTATCACTGTCTTTTTTTTTTGGTACCTGATTGTTATTCAATGTGTTATCCATTAACTTTTCCCTTTTAATCTTTGTGTAATCTGCAAATTTGTTAAAAGTTCTTTTATATAAATTGAATATAGGTACATTTGCAAAAAGTCCTCTCCATCTCTATAATCTATGAAGCGATATATCATATTCACTCTGTACCCAGCAATAATATCCTATTGGGAAACTGTAAACCAATGGACTTTGTTCTCAAAGGCTCTGCTATCATTTGGATTCACTGCTAGAAATTCCTAGGCATGGTTGAAGGGGGATGGGGGAGATATGGTCAGGGGGAGGAAGAGACTTATTTAAAATTCTCTTAATCTAATCACTATCTAACTAGTCCTCCCTGAATTTATCCCGACCAAAAGACCTGAATATTCCAACTAAGACTTCCCCCTGTCTAGCAATCTGAGGGACCCAACAAAAAAAACAAAATTGGATCTCAAAAGGCAGGATTAATGTCAAATAAAAGTTATGGAAAATTAGGCAGTAATGCCTATAGTTCATTCCTTTACACTTTCACATAATATATTATTATTATATATTATATTATATATATTCTATTCGCTATGTTTTATTCATTTTCTTTTACATTTCAGTTTATACATATTCCTATCATGAGAACATACTGTTCTTTTTATTTAGGAATAGTAATGTTACTAGTTGTTTCTATTATCTGTTTATTTGTGAACCAGTAAGCTTCAAGCTAGAAAATAGGTTTTGAGAGTTTGATTCAGAGTCTTTGTTCTCAAGAAGGTCAGATGGATTTTTGTTTTTGTAGAAACATATCCACTATAGATACAGGTGTGTTTTCTAGAGCTACAGAACAGGTAAAAGTCATTACTATGGTCCTGCCCTCATGTTGGAACAGGGTTGGAGAGAGTTAAATTCAAAATCAAGTTACTATTCCTTCTCCTTTAGTACAGTACAGCTTTCCTCTAATTCTCTGGAGCTAGGCAGTTGACAGCATGGATTTTTATTGAAGAAATGCTATGACATTTGTTCTAAATGTCACATTTCTTCCCCACTGTCTAAAAATAGCACACCATCATGCCCCTACCCCTAATAAAATTGTTGGCTTGGAAATGACACCGATAAGCAAAATGAAGCATATAACCTTTTCTATCCCTCTTCTATAAATGTTTTATTTATCCCTGAGTCATATTTGGTGTCTTTTGTAGATGTAGATCAAAGGAAAAATCAGTAAATTTTACTACTGAAGCAGTCTTAACAGTACGGGATATGTCATTTCTAAAGCATGTTTCAGTCAGGCAAAGTTACCTGTCATTTGAGCAGTGATCTGGTGATGGATAGGAAATATGGAGAAATACTGGGAGTCCTCATAGTAATGTGACATTTTATGAGCAGTTTGACTGTTTTCATTACTTTGATTCTGGGCTTGTGAAGAATAAGTGAAAAAACCAGCAAAAGAATACAAAAGCAGCTTGACAGGATGAACGTGATAGGACAGCCTTGAAATTGGGCTGTTGTATTTAATAAGACTTTGTGACAATTACCTGAGAGCATTTTAAATATAAATTCTTTTTGGATGTTCAATTTTATCAATTCTGAGGTCACTGATTTTATTGACAGCCTGACTCATCCAAAAGACAAAACAAAGTCTTATATCAACTTTACAAATGTTTTGGTTATACAGTATACTTGAAACTCAATTTTCTATAATTTTATTTATAAATGTGAGCTGTATATGGAAACTCCTACAACAGTAATCCCTGTATCCAAACACTATTTATTGTACTAGAATTCAGTTGAAGATTCTATGGACTGTCCCCACAATTATACTTCCCTTCTTTAACCCCCACCCTTAAATCTCTCTTTATTTGTTCTTCCCCTACTGCCTACAAATATACCCAGGTATTTCTCATACTTAAAAAATTGTTACTTGATCATGCCATCTGTCTATCTATTAAGTCTTTGGCATACAAACTCTTTAAAAAACCCAAGCTGTCTACACTCATTGTGTCCACTTCCTCTCCTTTCACTTCTCAAACTTTTGCAATCTGGCTTCCAACCTTATCACTCCATTGAAGTTCTGGAGTTACCAGTGATCTCTTAATTGCCAAATCCAATGATGTTTTCCCCAGTTTTGAAGCTTCCTGACCTTTTGGTGACATCTGACAGTGCTGATATCTGTTGTCTTAGATACTCTCTCACTTTGGACTTTTGTGACATTGCTCTCTTGATTCTCTTTACTACTCCCCAGTCTCCTTTGTTGGATCAACATCCACAGCAAACTCTTAAAATCATCTCTTTCACTCCTCCTTCTCCTTTTCTCCCCCTCTCTCCCTCTTTCACTCTCTCTTGCCTTCTTCCCTTCCATGATGTCTTCAGTTTCCATGGGATCAATATAATATCTATGTTGTTCCTCCTAGATCTATGTTTTTAACCCTGGTCTCTTCTGAAATCCAGTCCTGAATCATTAAGTAATTATTGGGTTGAATGTCCTGTTAAAATCACCACCTGGATGTCTGGTAGAAGAGATTTCAAATTCAACATATTTAAAATAACTCATCTTCCCCCCCCAAACCACGCCCTCCTTCTAATTTTATATGTCTGCTGAGGATGCTATGGTTCACAACTTTAAAGTCATGCTAAACTCTTTACTCTTTTTCATTCCTTATATCCAATCAGTTGCCAAATCTTAAAAATTTTACCTACACAACATCTCGGGAATCCCTCTCCTTCCCTCAACTCATAGTCACTAGTTAAGATCCTCAGCACCTCTAGTCTAGCCTAATGCAAAAATACCATTCTAACTGACCTTCCCTGATTCAGATCTCTCCCCACTTTAATCTATGACTCTGCAAAAATGATTTTCCTAAATTATTTGTCTGACTATATTATTCCCTTGCTCAAAGGTTCAAGTGGTTCTATTGTTTACTGGATAAAATTCTAATATCTTTGTTAATCATTTAAAGCATTTTACTATCTGGCTCCAACCTACCTTTCCACACTTGTTGCATATCATACATCCCCTCACAAACTCTACATTCCAACCAAACAGGTCTATATGGCATTTCCTATATGTGATGTCTTATACATTTACATAAACTCTTTGCTATACTTAAAACACAGTACCTGATCAACTAAGTTTCAGGTCAAAGCTCAGCTCAGCTGCCACCTTTTCTTTTACTCTTTCAGCTGCTAATACATCCCCCCTCTTCTTTTAATTTTAAAAATATTTTAATGATTCTTTTTGCTGTTACATTACTTAAAAAAAATTTTAATTTAAAGTTTTGTGTTTCAAATTCGATTCCTCCTCTCCCTTCTTCCCTCCCTGAGATGCTAAGCAATGAGATATAGGTTATACTCGTACAATTATGTAAAATATTTCCATATGAGTCATTTTTGCACAAGACTCAAATAAAATAATGAAAGAAAGAAAGTGAAAAATGGAGTCTTTCAGTCTGTATTCAAACAATATCACTTCTTTCTCTGGTGATGGCTAACATGCTTCATCTTAGTCCTTTGGTATTGTTTTGGATTACTGTATCGATGAGACTACTTAAGTCATTCACAGTTCTTCATCAAATAATATTGCTGTTATTTTGTAAAACATTTTCCTGGTTCTGTTCATTTTTTGTTCATGCATCAGTTCATGTAAATATTTCCAGGTTTTTCTGAAATCATCCTGAAATAATAATCTTTCTCCTTCTTCTTTTCCTCCTCTTCTTCCTCTGTTACTCTTGTCATTTCTTATGGCCCAATATTATTCCATTACAATTATATACCACAGCTTACTTATCCATTCCCCAATTGATGGGCATTCCTTTGATTTCCAATTCTTAGCCACCACAAAAAGAGCTGCTATAAATATTTCTGTACAAATAGGACCTTTCCCCTTTTTGGGGATGTCTTTGGGATGTACATCTAGCAGTGGTACTGCTGGATCAAAGGGTATGCACAATTTTATAGGCCTTTGAGTCTATAAATTGCTCTCCAGAATGGTTGGATCCTTTCACAAGTCCACCAATGGTGCATTGCTGTTCCAGTTTTCCCACATCCCCTCCAACATCTAACATTTTTCTCTTTTTTTTTTTTGGTCATATTAGTCAATCTGAAAGGTGCGATGTGGTACCTCAGAGCTGATTTGCATTTCTCTAATCAATAGTGATTTAGAATATTTTTTCATATGACTATAGATAGCTTTGATTTCTTTGTCTGAAAAGTGCCTGCTCATATCCTTTGTATTTTTATAAATTTTGACTCAGTTTTCTATATATTTGAGAAATAAGGCCTTTATTGGCGATAACTGTTGCAAATTTTTTTCCCCAGTTCTCTGCTTTCCTTGTGATTTTAGCTCCATTGGTTTTGTTTGTGCAAAACCTTTTTAATTTTATATAGTCAAAATGTTCTATTTTATTTTGTAATGCTCTCTGTATCTTCCTTGGTCCTAAATTCTTCAGCACTTGAGACTTGAGCACCCTGCTTTCAATTGAGGGTAGTGTTAATTGATGGAGACTTGCCAGATGACCACCTCAGAGGCAAATACACGGCCTCTAGTGGAGCAAATGCTGAACATATTTATGAGAACTACTAGGAAACAGAGTGGCAGTTTATTACAGAAGGGTTAATGCTAATATAAAAAATGGTTTGCACATCATAGATGAATAAAGTTTGACTCCATGTATTAATGAGTATAAGTCTGCTTCAGTGTTTCTGTTATGCTAGTAAATATGTCACAGTAAATTGGTTTGGCACATACACTTACATTACAGCTATGGCAGTTAGGTGGCACAGTGGATAGAGCACTTGGCCTGGAGTCAGGAAGACATGAGTAAGTTACTTGATTTTTGTTTGCCTCAGTTTCCTCATCTAAAAATGGGGATAATTAATAGTACCTACTATGTCCCAAAGTTGTTATGAGAATCAAATGAGATGATAATGGTAAAGAGCTCAGCACAGTGGGTGGCACAAAGCAAATGCTAATAAATGATGATTCTTCTTCTTGTTATTATTATGGAGCCATATTACAGAAGGATCTACATGAAGAGCTCACACCTTAGGTGGTCATAATAACTGGTAGGCAACGGAGGCTCATTTGAAATTTTTAAGTTGGGGAGAGAAATGATCAGAGGGTGCTGTAGGCAGATTAATCTGCTGACAATATTGCAGAATGAACTGGCTATGAAACAGGTGGATAGGAGCAGAGTGAGTGAGTTAGTGACTCTGTTGTGTCTGTGTATGTGTGTGTTTGTGTGCGCACACATTCAGAAACAAGGTGGCTAGTTATGTCACTGTAATAGTCTAGGTTATAGTAGTAATAATAAGGGCCTGGAAAAGAAGGCATGGGCATGAGGCATTCTGCAAAGGAAGAATTAATTGGATTTTGTGACTGATTAGATATGGCAGCAGATAAGACACCAGAGAGTGAGAGCAAGGAGAAGAGGGGAGAAATCAAAGACAACTCTAAGATTTTGAGCTTGGGTGACAAGGGAAAATGACACTGCCATTAATAGTAATATTAATATTAGAAAGAAAAACTAAATGTAAAATGATGCAATGACATCCAAATTGGAATTATTTAGCAGGAAGGAGCTGAAGTTCCAGAAAGAAGTCAAGGCTGAAGATAAAAATTTAGGAGTCACCCATCTAGAGATGGTATTCGAAGTGATTACATTACACACAACTGCTGCATTATATGTGTGGTAATGAAGTTGATCAAGAAATGTTTTTAAATATAGTTCTTTCTTCAATGCAGATTTGTTCATGTGGTAACCATGAAGAGGATTTAAGCTTGGCAGAAATCCAAGCTTGCTGAACATAGGGAACATTGTTGGAAGAATGCTGTACCAACTTCACTTATCCCTTATTGTTCAACATCCTGAAGAAACCATGAAAAAGTGAAGAGGCAACATAATATCAATAGAATAAATTCAGCATTCCACCCCTGCTCATCCCAAATGTCTGACAATAGAAAACTGAATTAAAATCAAAACAAAAAAGCTATAAGATGTTATTACTTATCCTTTTAAAATATTTGTACTGCAGTAAACCAATATCCTCTCAATTCCACCAGTCTGGTCTGAGCTATGGTTTAACAGGATTTTACTTTATATTGTTTTTTCTTATTGCATCCTACACTAAGAAAGCTAAATATCTATCCTTGACCTGATTTCTTTACTTTTTTCAGGTCTGTCTGTTCATAAATGCTTTCATATGCAGTTCTGTAGCATTAATTAAAATGATTTTTTTAAATCGTTCATTACTTATTATCAAATTGTGTAAGACATCTAAAAATTATTAAATATTTCTAGTTTTTGCCTATTCTCATAGGCCTTATTAGTTAATTGACCCTTTAGATTAATGTCTCTATTCTGAATTTTCTAATTTCATCATATCTTTCTTAAACTGCAGAGTACTAACCTGATGTTGAATATTCAAGTGTATTTCTTACTAATTTGAATATCATTGAATGGTTTGGGTAATCATTTGATTTTTATATTCTATACTTCTAATATAAAGCAGCCTTGTTTAACACCACTATTGTACTACTGAGCCAAATTAACGTGGAAGACTGTCCATAGATGTTTAAGCAGTACCATTACAGAATTTTGAGCTAAATTTTTAGCCAAAATGGTATGTTATGGACTACCTGTATAGATTAATTAATTCTCTGAGTCTCTACTGATTTTGCTGCCATATAGAAGGGAAATGAATGGTGAGTTTAAATAGAAATCATCATCGTTGGAACAAGTCATTCACTGTCTCATGGACTCATTCAACATTTATTGCCAATTATTTGCTTGGGGTAGATATAAAATGAAACAAAATGAAACCTGGCCTTTGTACTAAAGGAACTTACAATCTAAGTAAGATTAGATAAAACTACACTACATTCTTTCATTTTTCTACCATCATGTATATAGATAAAGGGTGAGGCTTTTCCAGTTATATATACTTAAGTGTAAGAAGGGATATGAAAAACTAGGTCATCTATAAATGTGTCCTCTTGCCCAGTATTTTTTCTGATGAGTATTAAGGCATAAGTTGTTGGAAACCTGACACCAGCTTCAAAGGTTAGGGACATTCCAAAGGATGCCCTAATTTTCTTTAGCAATAGATAATGGCAACAGCTATTTTGAATTATGTATGTTTTTATCCTATGTAAGTTTGAAGAGAAATGAGTTCCTAGCTTCTTTATAATGTGTCCTAACTTTAACTTCTTTCAAAGAAAACCCTTTGTTCTAGTACTCACAATTATGGCAAAAAAAAGTTAATATTCATACTTAATTGATATTGTTGCTAATTTCCCCCCCATTCTATCTCCTTTTGGCACTACTTTCTAGATCAGGATGCTTAATTTAGCAAATGAGTCTAAGATGAAATTTTATATTTATTTCTCTTTCAAAATTAAAGTATGGTGTATTTGTTTCCCTAGAATGAGAATTATCTATTTTTTCAAGTGAATAATATTTTATTTTTCCCCCAATTACATGTAAAAACAAATTTTAACATTAAAAAAAAATTCTGAGTTCCAAATCCTCTACCTCTTTTTCTCCTCTCCCCCCATCATGGGACAATAATCTGATATAGGTTATATGTGGGTAATCATGTAAAACATATTTCCATAATTTGTCATGTTGTGAAAGAAAACACTGACCAAAAAAAGAAAAAAGAAAACCCTGAAAAAAATAAAGTGAAAAACTGTATGTTGTGATCTGCATTCAGACTCCATTAGTTTTTTCTCTGGAGGTGGATAGCAATTTTCATCATGAGTCCTTTGGAATTGTCTTGGATTATATTGCTGAGACTAGCTAAGTCATTCACAGTTGGGCATTGTACAATATTGCTATTACTGTGTACAATGTTCTCTGGGTTCTGCTCAGTTCGCTTTGCATCAGTTTATGTAAGTCTTTTCAGGTTTTTCTGAAATCATCCTGCTTGTCATTTCTTATAGCACAATAGTATTCCATTACAATCATATACAACTTATTCAGCTATTCCCCAACTGATGGACATCCTCTCAATTTCTAATTTTTTGCCACTACAAAAAGAGCTGCTATAAGTATTTTTGTACAAATACATCCCTTCTTTTTTAAAAATCTCTTTGCTGTCTCTTGGATCTCAGTGGAATAGCTCAATCAAAGGGTATGCAAACTTTTAAAGCCCTTTGGTCATAGCAGAATAAGAATTCTTAACCTTAAGTCTGAATATGTCTGTGTGTGTTTAAATATTTTGAATTCTCTATTTCAACAGGATTGGTTTCATTTATCATACTATATATTTTATGTATTTAGATGTACTTAATCCTAGAAGGGATCAAAAGGCCTTATGAAATAGCCAAAGGAGCCCATTGAAACAAAAAGGTAAAGAACTCAAGTGGAAAGTCATCAATTTACAAAAGTCCTTTAAAATTCTAATCAGATACTAATTAGCATACTTTCTGTTTAGCTAGAGTAGGTTAGCTGACTGTTCTTATAGGGCCAGATCAGGCTTTTATATTTATACCAATTCCTAACCCTGACAATACTGCACCAGCAGGGTAGGGGATATCAGCATTATCCTCTGAGGTGATAACTTCATTTGTGACTCCATTTACTTGAGAAAATGTAGATAAAGTGTTTTGCAAATTTTAAATTTCTATCTAAAAGTTGACTGCTTTTTTTTTTTTTGACCCTTTGGCTCCAGTTTTCAAGTGTAAAATGAGGGTGCTGGATCTTTAAGATTCCTTCTTGTTTTAAAAATCCCACGATCCTATGACCTAAGAGAATATCAAAGAGATCAAAAATCTCAAGCAGAAGAGAGCTCAGAGATCAGGCAGTAAAACCTCTCATTTTACAACTAAGAAAATTGAGGCCTCAGAAGGTCCAGTAATTTGCCCAAGGTCACATGGTTAGTGAGCTTATTTTTTTTGTTTGTTTGTATGATTGTGTGTAATAAATAATAACAGAATGGCTATTTAGGCAATGTATTAGTACTACAAATCTGAGAATGCTAACCAACAATACAATACCATTAAAAATCAAGCCTGGATAGAAGACTGATTAATTTACTTAGGTAGGTAAGGAAGTTACTTAACAAAGCCCGAAGTCTAACCTGAGTAGGGACCAGGCTCTTTTCACAGCGGACTGGAATGGATGGGATTTTTCAGCACAAAGTACAGATAAGGGTCATAGGGTTGTTTAGAAAGTAGGGTGAGTAAAAACCTTTAAACTGTTAATGTCTACTAGAAAGAAATATTGGGAAACACAATAAATAATGACCTATCTTATTACTGTGACTGAGAAGGGGCCAACAATAAGTATTCAGAGTTGGCTCCACTTTTAACAAACGGGGAATCATGCAGCATATTTTAAAATGTCAAATAACATGAGAGAGAACAAAAGAAAAGGATAGGAATAGCATAGGTTTCACTCTAGAAAATATTACCAGTATGCTTTTGATCATAAAAGGAAACTCAATAATTTCAAATGCATAGATAACTGTTCATTAGCCCTTTGATTATTAGGGTCAAACAAGGTATAAATGAGGGAGAAACAATATTATCTCCAGGGTTCAAATGGAAGAAAGTTTGCCCACAGATGGTGAGGTCCTCTAAGATGTTAATATTTGTGGATGGTGTTATGCTTACAGCATCAAACCCCAGAACATCTTCAATGAGATTCACAATTTTAAAAGACATTGACCTAACAATTCATAAAGAAAAATCAAATGGATAAAAAATGTCTATTGGCCAGATTGTTACATATAGCTGAGTGATCAGACCACTGAAGGAGAAATAAAAAAAAAATGAAATCCCCTGCATGATAAAATTATTAATTTATTATAGACATCCAAAAAACTGAGAACTTTCAATTAACTCCTTGGGTCAAGTATCTATCTTGACACACTGGGAGTCTGGGGAAATTCCTGAAGCCCTAGGGAAAGGTCAGGTCTGAGAGGTGACAGCTACACCATGGTGAACAAATCTGCAAATTTAGCTGGCAAGCTATTTTACTGTTGATTTCTTTACAATGTCTACCATTGTCAAGGATAGACCTGGTGGGTCTACTCTGGCCTCTAGCCAATCTTGTATAAAAGGATTACAGTAATTTACATAAACATCTTCTATTGTGCCTTATCCCAGGTAAAATTGTAGAAAGATTCAGGATCATTCCCTTTTCCCTTCCCTAAAACTAAATTTTAGAAAAGAATGTCTTCCCATCTATTTCCTTTTCTCTCCTTCAACTGAATTTATTTGGAAACTTTGATTTATACTGGGATTTTATTAGCACTGGAAGTCATTTAAAAATAATTCAACAAATTTATTATATAGTGACAGGATTGCTTTGAATATTAGGAGACAGGTTTTTTTAATATTAGTCTCCGAGGCAGTTATACTCATTCTTAGCAACTGTGTATAAATGAGTAGTCATCTTTCCATGAGTATAGTCCTTTAAAGAGAGAAAATGGCTCAGGATTAGAATAGGATGTCTATTGGGTGGGGCAGGAGACTTCGAAGGTCCACTGAAAAGACACCTCAGGGTATCCAAATAATTCATCTGTGTTTCATTTCCTTAACTCATTCATGTCCTATCCTACTCTCCCCCTTCTGCCTTCCCATCCCCCTCCAAAACACATTTATTAACTGATGCTTCCAACTGTGACAGAAATTACAGTCATTTTAATGGTACAGATGGTGTAAAAATGCAATCTAAAAACATGATTAGAAAACTCTGGAACTAGGTAACCCAAGTTCACATTGGGTATAGCTGGCCAGATATCTATGAAGAACAAAACGTATATATTTTTTGGTTAATTAGTTTGTTTTTAGCCATTTCTATAATTAGCACATGTTTTCTCTTAAATTAATCTTAAAGCAGTCATTAGATTTAATAAGCCTTCTTAAATGACCATAAATGAGAAAATGAAATACTTAAAAGTAAGTATTAAGCTAGCTTTAGCATTATGATTTTATTAATATCCTTTAAAAAAGATATGTACTTACATAATTATTAAGACATTGGAAATTAAAGCAGTTCTGAGATTTGTCACTTTTCAGATTATTAGTGAATATTTTATTGATTTCCTTTCCAAAGTTAGTTTATTAAATAACAAAAGCATCCACACTGCCTGAAGATCATAGAAGCACAGATTCAGAGCTGGAATATTTGGTTCACTATATAAAAATGGTCCATTGTCAGAGTTTTATCCAATAATCATTCTTTTTATAGGCCGAGTAGTAAATGACCAGTGTATGGAAGGTGGCCTTGATGGATGGAATAGGAGAAGCTCTCCAGACTGTTTCAAGTCTAGTTTTTTCTGTGGATTAGCTAGGAGCTGAGGTAGCTATGAAAAAAAAAAAAGGCAGCTAAAGCATTAGCTATTTTTTCTACCTCTAGGAATTCATGTACTTTTCTCAGACTATACTGTAAAATCAAGGATGGTCAAAATCTGGCCCTTTGGGACAACCATCTAATGTGGTAAAAATAAAATATTTTACTAATCTTGCTGTTTCTTTTATTAAATATATTATATTTCCCATAGTGACTACACCAAAGTTTCTATTTTCTTCTCAACCCCCTTGCTTCCTTACTCTTAGCAGATGACTTCAACTTCTATTCTGAGACCATCTTAAGTGAGGTCCCTCAACAATTCCTTTTCTCTACCACCATAAAACTCTCTGTGACTTCACTTATTTTGTCAGAGAATGAGAAAAGTCCTGTTTTTGACCAATCTAACCCATCTAACAGTTTTTTTGTTTTCTCCTTCCCCTAACACCACACCTTTTCAGTCACCTTGCTCAATCAATCATTCTACTTTTTTCATGCATCTTCAATCTTTTTCAACTGACTCTTTCCCCCAAATGCAAAAACAAACAAAAATTCACCCTTTCATGGTCTGTTATTCCTTAAGTTACTCTCATTCCCTTCCCCCCTCCCGACAAAATTCTAGAAAGAATAGTTTGCTTCCATCCCAACCACTCTAATTTCACTACCTTTCTAAGGTCACAAATGAACTTCTTATCATGAAATCCAGTTGCCTTTTTAAAGCCTTTATCCATGTGATACTGTCATAAATTCTCTCCTTCCTTATATTTTCTCTCGCTATCTCTACTTTCCTTCCTTCTTTTGTTCCTTCCTCCCTCTCTCTCTTTTCATTAGTCTTACCTTCTCCATGAACCCCTCCCTCACACTGGGTCCCTTCAAAACCTCTCATGGCATTTTTGATGCTATAAGATTTCTGATGCCATGATTTCCTTTCAAATTCTTTTTTTTTTAATTTGTACTGTAGTTATATCCATGTGAATATTTTCTCTTAGATTTTCAACTCTTTGATGGAAAAAAACTAATTTTATTTTTGTGTCTAGTACTGTGCTCTGTACACAATGATTGTTTACCAAGTATCTGAAAGTTTTTTTTAATTTCTTTTTAAATTTTATTATGAACTTAAGAAATAAAACAAGCATTTCCATAACATAGGATAGAAAAGATGATTGTACATGAAATTGCAAATCTATTATGTACAATTTGCTATACCTTTTAAATATATATATATTAAAATTATCATGTAACTTTCCTTTTTCCTCCTTTTCCACCCTACAGATGGCTACCATTAGACACAAATATGCATATCTATATATAAAGTCTTATATATAAAGTTTTTTTTTTTCCTTTTGGAGGGCAATTGGGGTTAAGTAACTTACCCAAGGTTAGTTTTTTTTTGTGTGTGGGTGTTAAGTGTCTGAGGCCACAACTGAACTCAGGATCTCCTGAATCTGGGGCCAGCGCTTTACTCACTGTGCCACCTAGCTGCCCTTAAAGTTTTTTATATAAAGTTATATATAACATTATACATATATATATATTAATTCTATACATCTATTTATCAGTTCTTTTTTTTCTGGATGCAGATAGTGTCTTCTTTTATAGTTAATTTGGGTATTTATAGAGTCAAAATGACTTAGTCACTCAAAGTTGTTCTTAAAACAATATTGTTGTTACTATATACAATATTCTCTTGGTTCTGCTCATTTCTCTCTTCATTATTTTGGGCAAGTCTATCCATGTTTTTTCTAAGATCAATGAGCTCATCATTTCTTATTGGACAGTAGTATTCCATCATAATGAAATTATTGATTTTCAACATTCTTTTCTTTTTAAATTTTGATTTCCAAATTCTCTCTCCCTACTATCCCTTTCCTACCCACTGAGAAGGCAAGAAAAATTATATCAATTAATTATACATATGAAATCATGCAAACCATTTTCCATATTAGTCTTAGAAAAAAGAGGTTAAAAAAATCTAGAAAACTATACTTCATTTTGCACTCAGAGTTCATCACTTCTTTCTCTGGAGGGTGATTTCACTTTATTATCATGAGTCATTTGGAATTGTCTCAGATCATTATATTGATCAGAATAGCCAAGCCTTTCACAGTTGATCATCATTACAACATTGCTGTTACTTTGCAGAACGATCTCAAAGTTCTTTTCACTCCACTTTGCATCAGTTCATACACTGTTATGTTTTTTTTTAATCCATCCCCTCCCTCATAATTTCTTATAGTATAATGGTATTACATCACAATCACAAACCACAGCTTGTTTATCTATTCCCCAATTGAGGGGCATCCCCTGAATTTCCAATCCTTTGCTACTACGAAAAGTTATTGTAAATACTTTTGTACATAAAGGTCCTTTTCCTTCCTCTTTAATCTCATTGGGGTACAAACCTACTAGTGGCATTGTGGGATCAAAGTGTACACACAGTTCTATAGCCCTTTGGGCATAGTTCCAAATTGTTCTCCAGAATGACTGGACCAGTTCACAACTCTACCTACATTTTATTAGTATATCTATTATCATGCCAATGCCAACGATTCTAGCTTCCAAGAATATGTGCTGAGAATCATTTAGCCAGTCAGCCTTAAGTGGCTTTGATACATTAAGAACAGTTTGTCTAAAACATCCTTCTCAAAAGTCTATTCCACATTCTCCCCTGAAAATGAACATCTGCACATACAATGTCAAGGGAGAAGTGGGTTCAAGCCTAGAGAACACATGGTGAAGGGCTAACTCACTGCTCTTGGCTGCTATGAATGCCTTTTCTCCCATTTGTAGGTGCTTAGGAAATTTCCTTCAGGCGTGGTGTAATCTGTGTGATGGGCTACTTGCCAAGCCAGGAGTCCCATCTGTCTTTTGTTCCCAGTGATACAGACATTGCTGCCAGCTGATATGGGATGAGAATGTGGGAAGTCCAACATCTCTTTCAGGCTGGAAAGTTGTTTTCTGGTCAAAGGGGGAAGGGTGGGGAAGGAGGTCCTCCAAAGACTGAGGCTGAGGCCTCTCCTTCACCCACAGGGGGTTCCTTCTCAGGGATGCAGTGGAAAGTCATATGCTTCAATTTCTGGAAAAGCTTCCAATTGCAATTTACTCAATGATTTTTATACAGGAACCAGATGGCAGAAAAAATCCCACAGCCAATTGGAACTGGCCTCTTGTTAGGTGTCAGTTCACTACAACAAATGGCTTTCAAAGACTTTTCACATTTGATCTAAGGTCTTTTGAATGACTGTTTGAAACAAATGTGTTAACTTTTTTAAGGTATCAGGGCTAAAATGGGGTGGGTTGTTTTTAACTCCATCATTACACTTTCTTTCCAGTTTTAAATTTTTCCGTCTTCAGGATATCTACTACAGTGTGTTTGGCCAAGATCAAATCCTGGATAGTGTTTTAGTAACTTGAGAAGATTCTGCATTATCTGTTTCAAATATCTCTTCCAGGGCCTTGTACTAAAGAGTCTGAGGAAGAATCTATTATTAGAGGGTTAGAGAAAAATGCTATCTGTGGTTATGTTTCAAGGAATCTTGAATAATCTTGATGTCTGAATGGGAGGTATCATATTGGAAGAGGGCCTTTAAGGTGATGCTTTGTTCTACTGAATCAAATGCTTTCAGTAATAAACAACCAATAATCCCAGTAGAAAGGATTCTCTGTATCTTTCAGTCCACTGCATGATAGAAATATATGGCTGACTATGTTTCTGAAAGACTAACCATTTCTAGCTTAGTAACCTAACAAAGGATGCCTTTGATGCATGGGTAGCTTCTCTAAAAAACTTGATATAGATAGAAAAATATGATCAGTTGTTTTCTCAAATACTTTTTTGGGGTTTTAATAAAGTGTGATATTTTCTTGCATCATTAAGTGTTTTCCTTCCCTCAGAAACTTCTGGAATAAATTGCTCAATATCCTCACAAGTGAGATCCAGCAGAGAGCTCATCTGTGTACTCTTGGTTTAATTCAGTTGCCTTTCTCATCTTCAGTCTTGTTACTGTCATTTTTTTTCTATAATAGTTGGACAATTCCACAGTTCTACCAACTGTATTAGTGTTATTAGTGCACCTATGTTCCCATAATTTTTCTGACACATTGTTTTGTTTTACTGTTTTTGGCATTTTGGTGAGCAGGAGGTACAATCTGAGAACTATCTAACTTGCATTTTTTTTTTCCACTTTTTGGAGGGCAATTGGGGTTAAGTAACTTGCTCAAGGTCACACGGCTAGGTTTTTGGTTGTTTTTTTTTTGGTGTGTGTGTGTTAAGTGTCTGGGGCCGGATCCAAACTCAGGTCCTCCTAACTCTGGGGCCAGCACTCTACTCACTGCGCCACCTAGCCGCCCCAAACTTGCATTTTTATTATTAGTAATTTAGAATATTTTTTCATATGGCAAGGGAAAAATAATAACACTTAGTTGCCCTTGATGAATGTCACCTATTTAAGATGGACTATCTCCTCAGGTACCTAAAAAATTAATAAATATTATTGCTGAGTTAGTGGCAGTAACATTTTACATATTAGGTAGAATAGAAGAAACTTTTACAAGTTTAGAAAAGGACAGATATTAGAATTTTCAAAAAAGGGAAGAGAAGAAAGTCTACAAGATATAGGGAAATAGCTTGACTTTGATTCCTAGGAAAATTCTAGAATAGATCATTAACAAGATGGTTGGTGAACACCTAGAAAGGCACACAATGATTGCAATGGGCTTCCTTAAAAACAGTATTCTAAACTAACTTCATTTCCTTTTCTGACAGGATGATGAAATTAGTAAATGAAGGAATGTTGTAGGTACAATTTACCTAATCGTAAACAAAGCATTTGATAAAGTATCTTATGCTATTTTTGTGAGGAAATGAAAGAGGTAGACTAGACAATAATGCAAGGAAAACTGGTTAGATGGACATATTCAAAAAGCAGTTGTTAAGAATTTCATGTAAACATGGTAAGAAGTCTCCAAGCAAGCACTCCAGGGATCTGTACTTGGTCTTTCATAGTTTAAGATTTTTATTAAAATGACTCAAATAAAGGCATAAACGGTATACCCACCAAATCTGCAGATGATAAAGCTGGGGAGGATAACTAACACAGTAGATGACAGTTATGATCCAAAAAGATCTTAATGGATTAGACTAGAGCATTAGACTGAATCTAGTAAGATGAAATTTAATAAGGTAAAGTCTCACAATCAATTTCACCAGCACAAGCTGACGGAGGCATGGCTAGACAGCAGTTGTTTTGAAAATAAGATCTGAGGATTTTAGTGCAGTGCAAGTTCAATATAGTCAGCAATATGAACTACCAAAAAAGCTAATTCAATCTGTGACTACATTGACCTCATTTAGAATAACTGTGGTCAGTTCTAGGTGCTACAGTTTCAGAAGGACATTGATATAGTGGAGAGGGTACAGACATGGACTTCAAGGATGGTGAAAGACTTTGAGTTTCTATCATACTAGAATTGAAGGAATTAGGGATGTTTGGTCAGGAGAAGAGAAGACTTGATGGGAATGTTATAACTGTCTTTGAGTATATGAATGGCTCTCATGCAGAGGGATTTAATTAGGTCTGTTTGGCCCCAGAGGGGAGAACCTAGAGTAGGGAAGTGAAGTTGTGAAAAAGCAAATTTAATGACAGGAAAAAATTCTAACAACTACAGATGTTCAAAAGCATAATAGATTATCCTGAGAGGCAGTGGCTTCCCCCTCCCTGAAGGTCTTCAAGCAGAGGCTGGATAATTCAATGTCTTCTGTGTTACAGTGGGGATTCCTCATTTGTATGGGTTGGCTACTGAATTTACTTCCAACTCTGAAAGGCTATGATTGTATGATTTATCTTCTCTATAAACATATTAGGATCATGATGTAAAGGCAAGATTGGCTATACTGTATTTGATGGTAAAAAAAAAATTTATAAAAACCTTTGCAGTTCTTTTCATCTTTTCTTGTTTGTCAACCTTCCATTTTCATCACTAAATGCCTGTAGGATAAAGTTGCTTGCTTGGATCTCTTGCCAAAAAATAGGTTTGCTTTCCACTGCTTTTCCTGTTTTATGAAGTGATGTTGCTTATAATCTTCTATCTTAATTCTCAGTAAAAATTTAGTAAGCTAATTCAGATTCTAAACTGGCATTGCTTTTGGTTGTCATCTCTCCACTAGTAAGAAGGTCAAATATTTGCTAAGGTACTCTTTAGGTTCTTTTAGGTTCATTTTTTATGGTAATGGATTTAAATCAGTTAAGCTTCTTCATATAATCATTATACATATGTCTATGTCCTTTCTTCTATCCATTTCCCATTTTTCATTATCAGTAACTTGTTTGTTCTTTACCCCAACAAATTGGTAGTCTGAATATAGACAGCTCATTCAAAGATAACTACCTCATAACTAATGAATAACTTCTTATAAAAATGTTCCTTTTTTTGGTGAATTTATTTAGTGTTTGCTAGGTTGAATGACTACTTATTTTTTCTTAAAAAAAATTCAAGATGCAGGCATAAGGCTTCTGTGTACTCACAAGCCTTTAACATCTCTCATTCCTGATTACATGTGTTTTAATATACTTCATGCCATCAACTCCTCTTTTCATACATTTGCAATGAAGTTACCAAATATCAAAGTATATACTTATTTAAATTCAATAAGGCATCAATGACTTCTTTTTAGATATTCTCTACAGAATATGTTAGTGAATAAACTGAAATTATTTTCATGCTGGTATTTTTCTAGGACTTAAAATGATCATGACAATATGAGATGACCAAATGTTTCATAAAATGATGTTTCTTGTCTTTGGGGGCAGGGATATGATAAAAACCAATTTTGCCAATTCTTTATTTACCTAAGGATAATTTTTAAATTACCTATCCCTCCATTTACAATTTCCTTCTTTCTTTTCTTTATCCTGGGGGATTTCAGCATATGTATGTTGATGCTCCCTCAGATAATTAACAGTCCACTGAGATCCCATGATCTATTCTTCCACTCCAGCTCAGCTACATATTACACTATCACACTTCAGTCTTCAAGAATTCTGGTTTTCCTTTACCTGACTATAGTCTTTTATCCTTCTTTATGTCTTACTACCTTCCTCCTCAATCTTTTCGTCCCTCAGTTTTATTGCAAGTCATTATATCTGCTCTGGCTTTACGCTCCTCCCTTCCTCATCTAGACTCCATAATGAATTTGTCAACTCTGCAATACCTTCTTACTCTTGGATCCCTTGCTCCTTTGTCCTCTGACTGAGCAAGTTTTGTAAAACCCCAGCTATGAATTCCTCTCATCATTTGCATCTTTTGCTCTTGCTCATTTGTTCTGGAACAAAACTGATAAAAATCATAAAGTTATGATGAATGGATACATTACACATTAATCCTAGGTAATCTCAAATGATTCCTGTTATCTCCATTGCCTTTCAATTCCCCATTCAATAAACTTCAGGGACACCCTATTACTGCCAGGATCAAACATTACGATCTTTGTCTGTCATTTAAAGGCCTTCACAATTTGGCCCTTCCCTAGTTTCCAGACTCCTTACACTCCCCCCCTCCCACTTCCTTCTTATCTTCCATGACCTACTTGCCATTCCTCATACATAACCCTCTATCTCCTGTCTCTGTGTCATTACACTGGCTGTTTTCAATGCCTGGAATGGCTTCCCATTCAATATGGAATTCTTAGAGTCCTTGGTTTCCTTCAGAACTCAGTTTAAGTGTTACCTTCTCTAAGAGGACATTCCTGACACTCAAAACTGCTAAGGCCATTGCATCATTGACTACCTTCCAGCTACTCTGAATTTGTCTTGTATGTTCTGAGGTATATAAGCTGTCTCCTCCATTAAAACGTAACCTCCTTTTAGGGCAGGAACTGTTTTTACTTTTCCTTTGCATCCTGAGCACTTAGAACAATGCTTGGCTCATAGTAAATACTTAGTAAATAATTGTTTGTTGATTGATTCTGGTTTAATTTATAGAATATAGAAATCCATACAATTTAGTTCCTCTGTAGTATGCTTACTTGTTGGACACTGAACAAGTACCTCATATTTAGAATATAAACGTCTAAGTTAAAATTAATAAATGGTCTAATAAACTCTATGATTCTGGGCTCTTTCTACTTCCTTTTCTACTACCTTCTCCATCACTGTAGAAGTGGAAGGAGGGAGTTCAGGACCAAGGGTAATTTTGTGTCATGAGCTACAATGGACAGAATTCATTACCAATTGATCATCGTACTGATGATACACTTTTCCACATTTTGCTAGGCTAGTTCTTAGAAAGTAGACTCAATTTGTTCATGAGACATTATTTATAAAAGCCTTTTCAGCATGGTAAAACTTATCAGAGTTTGTATCCCACTAGCATAGTATTCAAGAACCCTATTCACCTAAATACCAGGATTACTTATATTAGGACTTTGTGAAGGATGACATAATGATATATGTCACAAGATAATATAATCATCCAACGATACTATTAATTTTATGCTTAAATAGCAAAAATTGTAATGAATAAGGTTCTATAACTTTTATTTTGTCCCTAATATACTTACAAACTCTCTGATAGTCATGATAAAGAATATTCAATATAGGTGCCTGTGATAGTAATGGCAATTAAAGATCCCCTGTATTGGCTTGGTTTTCAAATTGATTGTGTTAAAACCCAGAGCTTGTTAATCCCACGTGTGGGATGGACTTAATGACTTGAAAAGAAAGTCCTGAACTGGGAGGAGCTGGTGACGTAGATTTTGGAGAGACAAGAGAGAGGCAGAAGAACTTTTTGGAAGCAGCACCTCGTGGAGGCAGAGAGAGACTGAGAGAATTGCTGGGAGCCACTTTGAATTGCCCTGGACTTTTGAGACCTGCCCCCTGATCTACCAAGGACTGAAGAGACATGGCTGTTTTGCTGGTACTTTGTCTGTCTGTTTTGATGTTGTTTTGCCAGATTTGTCCACTGGTGAAAGACAGTCCTGTTGAAGAAGTCCTGGAACCTGGCTTATGGTTAAGAAGCCCTGAGACTGTCCTGCAGACAGAGAGTGAATACTGTCCACTGGTGAAGGACAGTGCTGTTGTTGCAGGGGTCTGGAGACTGTCCTGCAGACAGAATGAATACTGTCCACTGGTGAAGGACAGTGCTGTTGTTGCAGGGGTCTGGGAACCTTTCTGTTGGTTCAGAAGCCTTGAAGAAGGATTTTCTTGTTGTATGTTTACAGAAATCCTGGGAGAGGGTTTTGCTAATGTTTTCAGGGGTTCTAGGACTGTTCTACAGACAGAGGATGAATTAATGGAGGGACTGGCAATGTATCTTGTGGCCTTGCTAAGCCTTGTCTTCCCAGGAACTAAGATTGCTGAGAACTTGCCTCCTGTCAAGATGAAGAAAAGACCTCCATTTGGGTATTAAGTGCTGTGCTTAAACTTGATGTAACTCTGGGGTAGATTCAATTGTGATCCAGGGGTGGGGAACTTTTGACCTTTTTGTGTTCTATGGTTGAGCAAATGAATGTACTTTACTTATGTTTGGAAACTAATCTCCATTTGAGAAGAGGGACTTTGTGGTGGACTAAATGAAGGTACAGCCTAGGGGTGGAGTAGTATTTAGAACAGGGACTTTGTAATTGATTGAATGATTGGAAGGTCCTGGGGTGGGGTAGTGCTTGGAGATTATTTAATCACACTTAGTAAATGCTGTATTTTGAATGATGTCATGTTTTGATCTTCTCTGTTCTTGGTTTGTCACTGAATAAAATGGAGAGCACCTATGCTGGTATTTTGAACCTTGGGAAGTTACCTTTCTTTGGCATGACATTACAGTGCCACAGACCTAAGAAAATATCCATACTTTCAACAACTGTCAAGGCCCTCTTAGAGAAAGTGTGATTGTGTGGAAATTTGTTGTTGAATTGTTTTTAGTTGTGTTGGATTCTGTGATCCCACTTGGGGTTTTCTTGTCAAAGATACTGGAGTGGTTTGCCATTTCCTTCTCCTCCTCATTTTACAGATGAGGAAACTGAGGCAAACAGGGTCAAGTGCCTTGCTCAGGGTCAAACAGCTAGTGAGTGTCTGAGGCTAGATTTGAACTTATGAAGAGGAGTCTTCCTGACTCCAGGCTTGACGTTCTATCTACTGCGTCACATAGATGTCCCAGCATTGAAACAAGAGACTGGGAATCATGTAAATGACTTCAGTACCATGCCACTCAGCTGTATCAAGTCCATAGAAATGTGTGTAAAACACTAACTAATCCTAGCCCCAAAGTAACTTATGAAGCATTACTACAACCACCTAGTGTTCTAATCTGTTAAACAGATTTTGAACAACAAGGCCAAGACTGAACATCTCTGAGGTAAAGAATATTAGCAAATCTCAATTTCTTCTTCATAGACAGAAACAAAAAAAAATACCAGAAATGTTAAAAGCAATAATATTTTACTCCTGGCTAGAAGAGTCTCACCTTCCCAACCTCTGAAAATGTAATTATACCAAAAGTCTTTTAACTCAACTATGCCTTGATCCTTAGAATATTGTCACCCTGTAATTAAAACAAATCCAAACACTCACATAAAACCCAATCTTTATCTTTTCTTGCATGAATATGAGCATCCATAAAACTTGGCCATTTGCTTTCAATCTTCCCCTTCCTCTCAGTCACAAAAATGAGTCCTACTCTTTATCTTGCCAGGAAAAGTAGGCAAAATTTGCACCATGAAAAATAACATTGTGCTACATTTGTTACTTCTATCCAAGCTAAATGAGTTGTACTAAGTGAATGCAATAGAATATCACTGTGCTACAAGAACTGATGAATATGAGGTGCATAGAGAAACCTGGGAAGATATATGAAGTACCATAAAGTGAAATACACAGAATTAGGAGAACAATATACAATGAGTACAACAGCAGAAACTAGCTGGAAAGGGTATCAACACCATTGAAAGTGAATGTTATGAAATTTATAATGACCAAATTTGGTACCAAACAAGAGATATGAGAAGGCACCTCCTTCTGTTATTTTGCAGAGGTAGGGGACTCTAGGCATAAAAAAGTGTTCACAGCGTCAGATTTTTAGACACACTGGTTAGTTTTGTTGAACTGTTCTATACTTTGCTTTATACTTTTTTCTTTGTTATAAGTAATGGTTCTCTAAGAGAGGAAGGAGGGAAGGATATATTGGGAAATGTAGGTCATATGAAACCAAAAAATATAAATACCAAATTACATTAAAAATAATGTGCTCCATAAATGTGAACTCATTAGACATATTATTATTAGGTACTCTTAAAAGTGAGGAAAACATACACCTTCCTTTAAGCATGTCCTTATGTGAAGCATATATAGTTGGCTAGGGTGGTTTTTGGGAATGGGACTGGTATTAAGAATTATGTCCAGAAGAAATAAAATACTACTAACAAATTACAAGATGGCACATCAGGAATTCTGTATTATGTTAGATAATTTGACCTTTTAAAATTTTAATGGGACCTAATTCACTTTCTCTAGAATTGAATACAAATATCTAAAACATCAGATTATTATTTGGTCAGGTGTCATTTCAAAAATGAACCCATTTCAGTAAAACTGATAAAACAGAAAAATGTACAAATATTAATTATTTTTAACTTTGAAAGTATAATATCAATCGTATAAAACACTTTTGGGGAGCTATCAATTATTAATCCCTCAAGACGATGTTTATTTAAAAACATGAATATTTTTGGGACTATGTCTATAATGCATGAGCAATTTTTCAAAACATTATTATAGTTGTATAAAATGGTCATAGCTGTATTGTCTGTTTTGTACCAAAGGTACTTATTTTGATCATAAGTTATTTCAGAAAAATATGCTATATGCTTTTATATTTTAAACAATTAAAAATATATATTTAAAAAATAAAGGCCTACAGAGGTGCTAAGAAAATTTGAGAGAAGGCCAAATTTCAAGAAATGTAATATTCTTGCCATTTTGTTAACCTTCCTAATTCAGTGTGCTATGTTGTATTTTCCTCTTTTGGTACAGTTGTGGGCTTAACTTGCAGCAAATGAGATATGACTGAATGAAATATGAACTTGCAGAATTCTATTTAGCTCGTTGAGATTAAGGATTAGGCAGAATCAGCAAATTAATTATGCTTTCTACTTTTTGAGAGTGGTGTAATGAATGTTTTTTGGAAACATGCTGCATATATCATACATTCTTCTGTGTTACATGGCAAATTGAATATTTATGCCTGTCTTCCAAACAAAGCAGACATAGTGTCTGGCAGGATTTTTTATTTTCCACACTGGTTTTCAGCTAAGTAAAGGCTTTGAGTTATATTATGTGGCACTTCTACTTTGTTATCCATAAAGTATGTTTATGGGGATCACAGTGCTTCTTTTATTTAAAGTCAATAAATGTATAATCACCATTACCATCCTAACTGCCTATAATGATTTTAGCAAAAAAGAAAAAAAAAATTTTTTTCTCTCTGAATTTAGATGAATTCTAAATCTGGATATGTGAAGTGTTTTAAAAACCTTAAAGCACTATATAAAAAGTTATTAGTCAACATTTATTAAGTGTAACCATGTGTTGGGCATGGTGTTAAGCACTAGGAAAACAAACACAAGCATTACTGTTATCATTTCTTCTACCTCTGCATATTCATCCTGTGTTTTTTAATTTTTAAAAATTTTTTTGTTCTTTTACCCAGGTTTTAAGTCCTGGACAATGATGGTAGAGAGATTTAATTCTCAAAAATAAATAAAATAAAATAAAATAAAATAAATGATCAAGTCATACAATGTTTTAAAGCAAAAGTAGCAGTACTAGTATTCATGGTATATCATGAATGAGAGTTGTATCTTCTGGAAAGAAAAGAGAGAAACTTTATCTCAGTGGTATCTACTATGCATTATTCAGAGATGAAATTCAAGTATATAGGAAGTTTCCAAGTAAACTAGTATGTAAATTTCAACTTAAGTGAACATCAAATACTTAAATGTGTCACACTGTGGTAAGTGTTATGGGGGGATATATATGAAGGTAAAAAGTACAGTCCCTGCCCTGAAGCTAGCTACTGGGTGGAAATATGACTAATCCAGTAGTTAGAGTAGTAAACAAGAAAGTAAATGTGAAGTAGTAAATTAAGATTATATACAATATATTGCTTATGTTTAAACACAAACTTCCCCCAATATAGACAACTCCTCAAAAAGACAACCTCTTTGGAAAAAAATAATGCAAGCATTCAATGAAAAATAATACCAATTATAAGCCCAATGGTTTGATAAAAATCATATTTGGGGGAGGATGTATGGCCCATATTTAGAACAAATGAGTAACATGGGCTATTAGATTTCATAACACTTAACCAGTAACATGGGCTATTAAATTTCATAACACAACCAGATCTTTCTCTCCTGCTTGTCAGCCATTGTAATTGACCGAAATCACCAACTAGTAATGTGTAAGAAAAGCGAAAAGAGATATATAAGATCAGTGGAAAGTTGGGGTTAAGGGAAATATTTGTCAGGTTATAAATGGCTTCAATCACAGATTAGAGAATATTTTTAAGAAATCTGTCACAATTTAAAATTAGTTAACGACTTAGGTGACATGCATAACAATTACCCTCCTATCTGCTAGAGCTGGACAGGGTGATCCTGTTTGTCTTCCTTACTTGGGATTGTGAGAAAAATACTATTTAAATATATTCAATAAAAATGAAGAGGTTCTTGTCACCAATATACTTTGTAACAATTAATAGTAGTGTAAACAACATGTTCAAGTGTTTTAGCAAAGTCTAGTGTATTTCAAAAGGATGGAAGAAGCAAATAGCATAGAGAAAATGCATTATGATAAAAACAATTTTTGCCACAGTAGTGGAGGCTAATTTCATATGATAGTTTATTTTACGTTTTTAGTTACAGTTTGCTGTCATTGTCTATATAAATCCCCAAACTGAATAATTGGGATTCATGATTTCACACTCTATGCTTTCATTATTCATATCTACTGCCTACAGTTCAGGAGCACATATCACATTCTTAAAATAAAATTACTTAGAAATACATTCTTTCAGGTGAGAGCCATTTTAGGTCAGGAAACAGTTTGATTTAATTTATAAAAAGAAAAAATTGACATTTTGTCCCTAAAATTATATACATATACAGTAAGTTCTTAAAAATATTAGTAAAAAAAATTCATCATAAGAATAAAAAAAACAATTATTAACAAATTAGAATAAGGTTGCCGAAATATTAGTAACTTATTAGTAAAATATTAGTAACTTATTGTATATGGTAAACTTGTCACAGACATATAAACAAGCTGATTCTTCTTACAAGGGCAAACCAACAAGTACTGAAATTATACTGTATCTATAGGCATCACTTGAGCTCTTGGCACTTCAAATAATCAGAGAAATAATGGTGTTATAAATAATGGTGTAATCTGAATAATTCTTGAAACCACCTCCTTCTATATGTAACATCTAAGATTTGGCCCAAGACATTATGCAAAAATGAGAATCTGATTGCCAAAAGGTTGATGAATAAAGGACAATCCAATGGGGAAAAATGCCAGATCTAGTAGGACAGGCAAAAAAAAATAAAAAGAGTATTTTCAAAGATTTAAAGGACTAAATAAATCTGAGTCACTCATTGTAACTAAAGAACTTCAAAAAAATTTGAATGGAGCCCATCCCAAAACACAAGTGGAGCCACCCAGTTCTTTGTCCCATGTAACTGAATTTAGAACACAACAATCCCCTAGTTGCATCTCTGAATAAAGCCAGAGAAGATTAAGAAAAGAAGACCTCAAATAACAACAACAACAACAATAATTAACAACTGTACAGCCCTTTTGAGTTTACAAATGCAACAGTAATGTAATCTTATTTGATCCTGACAATTCTGTGAAGCAGGTATGGCAGCTACTATCATGCTAGGAAATGGTAGGGATGGGATGGGAATGAACTCCACACCTGATTTTAGATCCAATGTTCCTTTCCACTACCCATAGGTACCCCAATGTGAGACTATCTCTTAAAACTTGGGACTCAGTTCTGAAAAGAGGAAAGCTTGATTTCTGAAATCACCAAGGGTATGATTAGGGAATCCATGGATTTGTTCATCAAGTCCAAGAATATTAAAATGTGAAATATGAAGGAGGTAGTTTTAGGAAAAGAGATTCCCAACATTTTTTTGGTTCCTGTACCCTTTCAATAAACCTTCCCTTTCATTAACACTACAACTTCTGGAATATTTTATTGTGACAATATACTTATTTACTGAACATATTCTTTAACTCCTTGACAAGTTTTTTGTACCCTCTGGGGATATGTGTACTCCATGCCTTAGAACAAGTTTTTAAAAATAAAAATATACCTTTACAAAACAGGCAATATATTTAGAGATTTCATGACCCTTGTGGATATAGAAGTTGAAAAAATATATACATTTAAGGAGGTATCAGATAATTTCATGCATGATGGGTTAAGAATTTTTTAAAAGAGATTTATGATCTTGGAGGAGATTGGCCTTCTATTTTGTCAGTTTCAAAAACTTAGGCAACCAGGCTTTCCCACAAAATGATTGCTGGTACTGCTGTCAGAGACAGAAACCTGGACTAGATGGACCACTGATCTGAATCAGTAAGGCATTTTATATTTTCTTATTAGCACCAAAAATCTACTGGGTTGGAAATGAGACTGGAAGAGAAATTTAATGCCCTCAAATCCATGGAGAGAAATATAATAACACACAATACTGTGTAAGATTTTTAAAAGCAATTGAAGTAGGGCTTGGAAGGAAATGGAAGCACTATATATGAACAAAGCAATAAAGAGAATACCACAAAGACCACATCTTCAATTGATAAGGATGTCTATTTTTTTGTGTACTTTTAATTTATAATTTCAAATACCCTATATATTTTCCTTAAAAGGGGAACAAAGGAAAAATTTTTCAAATTTGAAAAAACATAACAATTTGTGTGTGGCTGATATATAAAGCATGAAAGATTTATGTATTTTGGGTGGGTGTACATGTATATAACTAGAATTGAGATCTTAGATAATTTCAAGGATGATGGATTTATAATAGTATGTATAGAAACACACATAAAAACGTATCTATACATACATAAAGAAAATAAAATGCTTTAAAAAGTAACAAAATAACCTAACAGCTATGATTTAACTGGATTGTTAGTAGTTATTTTATGAAAACAATATGCAGAGTTTTTATAATTTAGCTTTAGCTGATTAGTTTGTTTTTGAATAATTCAAATGAGAAAATATACCATATTTCCTCTATTCAGTGCCAATGTTCTTTCTTTTCTAAATGGGAATTCATTTATCACAGTTTTGAACCTGTCCAGACCTTAGGAGTAAGTAGCTACCTAAGTAGTTTGATTTTGGCTTCAAATACTCTGCCCCACCACCCCGAACCCTTCCCCCGCATGTTGTTCCCCCCCCTCCCCCGCTCATTAACTTTCAAAATACAACAATATAAATTCATTCCTTGAGTTCAAGATGTTTTTCTTCTTTTAAAATGCAAGCACCCTAGGAGGGTTTATCATATTAAGCCTAATCAGTTACTTACTTACACTGTTAGTAAACTATTACAGGAGCTGGAATCTGGAAAACTGTGTTAAGTACTAGGCACAATATTGTAGAAACAATGTTGAAAAGCTGAACTTTATATAGAGTTGACAAGAATAGTAAGAGTCTAGTAATTAAAAAAAATAGTGAGAATTGACGTATGATATGAAAATTGGATGAAGGAACTGGAAATTCCTAACTTAAAGAAGACTCAGGAACATGTTAACTAACTTTAATTACATGTATTACTGAGATAGTGAATTTCTTTTATTGTTCCTAAAGCAAACTAAGCAAACTAAGGCTAGAAGGAGGGCTCAGTAGATTTCTATTCAAGGAATAACTTTCTATTGATTAAGGATGTCCAAAAGTGAAATGAACTGCCTCAGCAGAGAGTGAGTTCTTTACCTCTGAAAGGCTCCAAGTAAAGGCTAGAAGAACACCTATTTGGGATGCTCATGAAGGTATTTTAGATGAAAATTGATTGGACTAGAGGGTCTGTGAGGTACCTTCCAAATAGGAAATACTGTGATTCTATGTAGGCAGTTAGGTGGCACAGTGGATAGAGTCCCAGGCCTGGAGTCAGGAAGACTCTTCTTCCCGAGTTGGAATCTAACCTCAGTCATTTACTAGCTGTGTAACCCTGGCCAAGTCACTTAACCCCACTTGTCTCAGTTTCCTCATCTGTAAAATAAGCTAAAGACTCCAGTATCTTTGCCAAAAAAAACCAAAAATGGGGTCAGGAAGAGTTGGGCATGACTGAAAACAACTGAACAACAACCAGAACAATGATTTTGTATGGAGAAATATAGGTAAAAATACTTATCATTATATACATTTAAGCACTAAGGAAGCGAAGTCAGAGAAGTTATGAGCCTAAGGCTTGCTCATGACCATACAGATGGAAGGACTGAAATACAGGTCTTTCTGACTCCCAAGTGCTATTTCCACAGCTCTTAGAACTCTCATGCCATGTTTGTTATTTCTACTCCAAAGTTTTCATCTCCTTAATTTTCTAGTTCACAATGTCAGACATCACTTGAGCTGGAAAAAAGAGATACATGTAGAAACATAACATTTGCACCACCACACATGGTCTTTTCTCAAACACTGAATATTTCATGATATTTCCAAATGTCTGGCATATTGTGAATACTAAATATTAATAAAGAGAATGATGACATAACCATCAAAGAACATACAAAGATGTTTTAAGAAGCTTTCATTGTACAAATATAAGGAATAAAGTCATGTCCAGTGATGGTTAGGCTTTCTAAAACAAAACTCTGGTTGTGTGTTAAGGGCAGAGAATGTGCTGAAATAATTAGAAAGTGATTAAACATACACATGCATCCAATTCGACCACTGTTGATTAAGCACCTATTGACCTACTGTATAAAGAGCTTTTACTGTTTTCTGAGGAAGCTACAAAGCTTGGAAAAGACACCATTTCAGACCTCATGAATCTTATAGTCCTAGATGGTAACTTTGAGACTTAAACCAATAGATGTAAGAAAGATAATATACACATATTTAAAAGAGGTAAATGCAAAGAATAAGGCAAGGTCTGAGGGGAGAAAAGCCATTATTAAACTGTAAAGGGGAGAAGGTGGATCTTAAATGATTTCCTGAGATGACATAGGAGCTGGACTTTAGGGGATAAAAAGGAATTCAATAGATGGGAATGAGTGGGAAAGTGAAGTCACTACATAGGAAATATGACAAATAAAGGCACAGAGGTGGGGAAGCATAAGAAGTGTAAAGCTGGAGGATATTAGTCCAGTTTGGCTGGATGATATGAAACTGAGTAGTATGAGACAAGGTTGTGAAGGTGGGGTATCACCATACAGTTGAGGATCCTGAGTGCTATAACAGAAGGAGATGTGAAGTTCCTTTTGTATTGCTAAAGAGATACTTAGCACCTAGCTCAGATTATGCCTCTGTTAAAGAAACAGAAGGTATGAACTCCTGTCTCCTTTGCTGATGTAACAGAAAGGGGCTGAACAGGGAGGGGCAATACTGTATATAAAGAAAAGTCCTGGAGAGGGAGAGACAGATCTTCCTGGAGCAGGCTTCATGAAGGCAGAAGCTGCTGCTGCCAGGGAGGCTGAAGAGGAAAGGCTGGAGAGAATGATTTTTATTCAGAAAACCTGGGTGAAGTGATTTTTTTTTTTTTCTGGAAACCAGCTGAAACATCTGATGAGTGTGAGGGCCAGCTGGAGCTGCTGAGGATTTCTGAGAGCTAGTCAGAGCTGAGGGCCAGCTAGAGCTGCTGAAGCTGTTGAGGATTTCCATGGGACAGCTGGATTTGCTGAGGCTGTTGAGGATTTCCAAGGAAGGGCCAGCCAGAGCTGCCAAAGACTGAGGAAGCATGACTGTGATGCTGGTACTTTGTATGAACCTGTTGGTAGCTTTGTTAAGCCTTGTCTTCCCAGGAACAGAGACTGTGAAGCATTTGAGATAGACTGGACACTGTGAGCTCCAATGTGGAGCAGGAACTGCACAGAGAGCTGGACAAGGACCTGGGAGCTGTCTGCCTTTGAACCCAGGTGACAGTTTGGTGAATCCAGATAGGATCTGGGACCATGGAAGGGGATCCAGGGAATCTGAGAGACCGCCCTGAGTCAAGCTGAAAGAAGACTTTACTTGGATACTGTGTACTGACTGACAAATTGTAAATTTACTAGTGACCTAGGGGTGGAGAGTCTGTGTATTTTCTAATGATTGAATAGTGAATAATGAAGGATGATTGATTGACTAAATGATTGTACTTAGTGATTTATGACTGAATAAGTAATTGATTTGTAACCTAGTATGCCCCATTAGTGGAAAACTTTGACTATTGTACTTTGTGACTGAATTCAGGATTTTGTGAATGCTGGAATTACTAAATGATTGTTCTTTGTTCAAAACTTTGTGACCACTGTAGTGGAAACTATGTACCCATGTTCTGTGATAAGTTGTTGTGAATGCTATATTTTGATTTTCTGTGATAAGTTGGAATATTGTGAATGCTGTACTTTGATTTATTATGAATGTTTTGCTTTGATTTGTTATGGAATAGAGTGTTCACTATACTATGTAATCAGGACCTTAAAAGCTGTTCACAGTAGCATTCTTCTGGAAAGCTGTTCGTGCATGCACTACAAATGCCAGACTAAAGACCTTGAATTTTATTTAGTAGGCAAGAGGAAGCCACTGAAGGATTTTTGAGTAGAGGTGTGACATAATCAAGTTTATGAAAAAGAAGAGAACTTTGAAAGCTATGTGAAGGAGAAAATGAAGGGGGAAAAGAATGGATGAAGGAAGACTTAATGGGACCAACTGCAATGGTCCAGGCAGATAATAATGAAGGCATGTTCTAAGGGGAGTAGAAACAGGAATGGATGCCAAAGACATTGCAAAGGTAAAATCAACAGGATTTGGTAACTATTTTGTGTATGAGAGAGAAACAAGGAGGGAGAGGGAAAAATAAAACAGAATATGAAAGTTTTAAATAATGAAGATAAAGTGAATTGTTGTCCACAGGAGGGAAGGACACACAAAGTAATGGCCAAAATCATTGAATATTTTTATTATAACACATAAATATATCTACTTTTTCAATAAAAATAAGGTTCAAGTTATAGGCAACGAAAAGCAAAACTTTTTGTAAGGGGATTTATTTCAACTGGTTGACAAAATGGGAGTCATCTTCTCCATACATGGATGGATAACTGTCCTATAATCCAGGCAATCATTGCCAGTTTTTGGTCCTTACCTCAGAGGTGGAAGGTCAGGGACTCTAGTCTGGAAGGGGAGAATATGTGCTTTATGGAGCTCCTAATGCCTATTAGACTGACACTTCCCCCCATTACCACTCCCCCAACTCTCCCTGGAGTGGCAGGGTTGGAGCCTAGTCTATGTTAACCTTTGTATACATGGAGGATGGATGATACCTAGTAGTCATGCACTACAGTCCTGCTGTCTGTCAGCTATTAAACATTTATGAAGCCCTTACACTGTGCACGGCACACTGTGCTTAGTGTTGGGGATACACAAAGAGGCAAAAGACAGTGCCTGACCTCATGAAGTTCACAATCTAAGAAGGGAGACAACAAGCAAACAACTATGTACAAACAAACTTTATATAGGATAAACCAGAAATAATGCATAGAAGAAAGGCACTAGAATTGAGAGGAATAGGCTTCCTCTAGAAGACAGCATTTTAGTTAGGACTGGAGGGAAGCCAGTAGGTAGAGATGAGGAGAGAGAACATTCCAGGCATGGGAGACGGTCAGAGAAAATGCCTGGAACACTTCAGAGCCTGCTGCTGTTGGTCTGCTGTGCACTGGTCCTAGGACTCCCACATCCTCCTGTGGTCAAATTTTTCTGCAAGGCTGTGTCTAGGCCCAGTTGGGTAAGGGACTTAGTTTAAACACACTATGCCCACTTTACTCATTCCCTTACCTTTGATCCAAAGTACCCAGTGAATCTTGGTTTTGATGTTTAAAGATTGGAATCTATCCACTATTGTCTTTTACTCCCCTATACCTTTGAGAAACAGAATGATACAGTAGAAAGAGCACATAATTTGGAGTCAGAGGATAAGGAATAGGGACTAGATCTGTGATATCATTAATGTAGCCTGAGATGAGTTGGTAAATCTTTAACAACCAGTTTTCCCAAAAAATGTATGCAGGACACACACAAGTTTAACTCCATTATTAACATTTTCCCTATTACCTTTTAGAGTCTAGATAGTTGATAAAACAAAAAACTGAGTCAAGATGTAACTGCTGATACTGAAAACTGAACAAGAGATACTCTGGAGTCAGTTTTGATTTGCCTCCAGCAACATTCCTGGGTATAGGGCACCGTTGAAAAAACATTTCTTTAAAAAAAATATCGTTTACTTATATTTAACAATCATTTTGAGAAAATCTTGAACTTCAAATTTTCCCCTTCCCTCTGACCATTCCCCAAACCTTTGAGAAAGTAAGCCATGTGATGTCAATTATGTATGTGAAATCATGCAAAACTTTTTCATATGAGCTATGTTGCAAAAAAAAAAAAAAAAAAAGAAAAGGCAACAAAAATAAAGTGAAAAAGTTATGTTTCAACCTGCATACAAACTTCATCAGTTTTCTCTTTGGAGGTAGATAGTACTTTTTATCATAAGTCTCAAGGAAACTTTTAAAACAATGTATGTTTAAAAAGTTTCTCTGCAATTTACAGTCTTAGAGTGGCCTAAGGAAATTAGAGCTTAAGTAACTTGCCCAAGATCTCACAGAAGAGCTTAGAGTCAGAGGAACTTAGTTCAAATCCTGACTAATTCATTTACAATCTGTGTGCAAGTCACTTAACTTTTCTGTGCCTCAGTTTACTCAATTATAAAATGAAGAAGCTGAAGTAGATCACTAGCCTTCTCTTCCATCTCTTAATCTCTGATTCTATGACAATGAATGTAGTGCAGTAATTAAAAGTTATTTCTGCTATGTTAACTGTACATTTAAAATGCTTTGTGATGTTATAATAATGTTAATAAATTCTTAATTTTGTTGGAAAAAAATACCAGCTAAGTCAATTATTTGTATTCATTGTTTTACAAAAAGCGTGGAGGGCATGATGATATTTTTTTGGGTGGGGGGGTGGAAGTTGTAGAGGGAGGATTCTTCCATAAAGTTCGGAAACTACTGCGGTAAGCACAGATATAATACACATGTGCTAAAACAGATAGGAGCATAGATACTGAGCTAGAAGGGATGTTAGAGCTCTTCATTTCTTCCAGTGGCTTAGAAAAATGTGACAGATTTCCTTCCACAATTATTAGATTCTGATGATTACACTGCTATTCCTCATAATGTTTTTTCTTCTATGCATCATTCCAAAATCTGTATTCTTTCTTCCAAAAATAAAAGGTCTATGTATGGCAATAAGCAAGAAAGATGCTGAATCTTTACAAAATGAATGGGGGCTCTTAATGAAGAATTCCAATGGGATTATTACTTTTTAAAAGAAACCAATTTACATTTTTCTGTAAATGTTTTCTTAGACTATCTAGGTTCATAAAAATAATGACTTCCTTAAGATACATACCTCATATGTTTAGTATAAGGTTTATTCTAGTTATTGTGTTTCAGGAATTTTTCATGCTCATAACTACCTTCTGAAAACTACAACAGGTTATAGAAAAGGAAGAAAAATTAAGAATAGCAGACCCCTTTCTTGTTAAGATAAGTCTGCCTCAAGCAATGAAGTATTGGCCCAGACTGCTCTCAACAGAAATAACTCATAAGTAGTAATAGGCTGGCCCATCAAATGTTACAGAAGATAAATAGCTTTCCTGGCAAGAACAATATTTTAAACACAGATTTGAATAATGTACTGCTTTAACTATGAAATGACTTCTGAATAGCCAAGGATGAAGTTCTTTACCTATTCTATATTTGATGCATCTTAGTTTATTTCTTTGACATAAATGTGTGTATTTTTAAAGGATACACATTTCTGACACTGATTAAGAGACATATATACTGTTATTTCATTAATAGATTAAGTGGACTTTGAAATATATGGCAATTCTTTATGTTCTTTATAGCTTATGTGCATGTTTTAAAAAGCTTGACAAGAATGTAAACCCTAATAAAGATTCAGATAGCATTAAACCCTATACACCTGGCATTCTGTCTTTCAAAACTTAAGCTATTATGTTAAACCTAACCAAAAACTATAACAACTTTTATTGTTTGGTATATTCAGGTACTATTATAATGATATCAATTAAAATGAACTGGGTTTAAAAACATATAATTCAAGAAATTAAATTCAATTAACATTTCTCTGTCACTTATAATAATATGTAAATGCATAAGTAAATGATATAGTGCTTATCACCATGAACACTATAATCTGGTGGCTTAATTACAATGAAACACCCTTAGGATGGGGACAGAAAAAAAACCAATCTTATGACAAGAAATGTCTACTGTCCATAGCTATCTATGCACATAGCACACATAATTTCACCTAAGATGTAAATTAATGCACATTCTAGTACGCCTTATTCTCATAGAAAAAAATTTGTGCAGTTGTGCTTAATATGGGCTGACATGTGAATCAAATTTAATCTTAATTGAGAAAACTCAATTATCAAGCATAAAGAAGTAAGGCAGTAATGTAGATGAACAAAATGCCAATAATTCAAAATTAATTTTTAGACTAGTATTTGAAATGTTTCTGTGCTCATCTTCGCACAGACATTTTTCTAGTGTTCTAGGAATTCATAATACTTTGAACCAAATAATGAAATCAGATCGGGAATATCTGATTTAGGATAATCACAGATCATTCATTTCAATTCAGTTCAGGTTAACAAACATTTATTATATTCCTATTATGTGCAAGACACTGTGCTAGGCACTGGAGTAAAGAAGCAAACCTCTCAAAGATTCCCAAAGCTCCTTCATTCCACTGCAACATATACACAAATAAGTAAAGACAAGATAATTGGACAAAGAAGGAAACACAATCAGAGGAATGTGGGTGGTGATGCAGGAGGTGGCAGTATACATAAAGAGTTAAAAAGATCCTTAGAATAGCCAAAACCATCTCCTGAGGCCAGGGGAGGCAAAGTATCTTGCTCAAATACATATAGGTTGTAAGCAGTGATACAAGTATTCCAAGGCAGTGTGGCAAAGTGGAAAGAACACTGGATTTGGAACTGGAAGGCCTGGGTTCAAATTCAAATACTACCTGTGTGATCATGAGAATCATTTCATTTGTCTGGGTCTTAGTTTTCTCATCTTTAAAATAAGAGAGTTGGGCTACATGGCTACTAAGGTACCTTTCTAACTGTATATCTATGATACTGTGTGATTCTGGGGTTCAAACCCAAACCCAAACCTCTGATACAAATACAGTGAGTGTCCTCCCCACGGCACCATACTGGCATACTGGGATTTGTCTCACTCCCTCTGGACAGTTTGCAAACAGGTAGCAGAGAGCCCTGTTTCCTCTAGGCTTATGTACAAATGGCTCGAGTTTATTGGAGGAGGCATTTCCTCCCTTAGTGCAGATTACAGACTATCCATTCCTTTTTGTCCTATACCAGGAACGCTTGTGTTCTTCCATGAATCCTCCATCACAGATGTATCTAATATATCAGAGGCCCTTCTCTAGTTCTTTTCATATTTAACATATACCAGCAAAATACTTGGGCTGTTATATTTGCTCTCAGTACATGTGTGGCTTACTCCTTTTTCAGTCATACATGTCCTGGATGTTGTCTTTCAAGCTACTACTTATATTCAAGTGATCATTTATAAAAGGATGCAAATCTACTTATATTCAGCAATTATTTCTCCATTGATCTTGGGTCACCTGCAATTTTGATTCTTTTTGTTTTTGGCGGTTTGGGGAAGATGATGGTGTTCCAAGATTCATAGCTATATGGTATTAAAAAGATGGGGTGGATAGTAGCTGTTAGTTGATGAAAATACTATGCAGTTTCCCAAATGTGATACAGCTGAATCTCTCTTCCTCCTAAACTCAGAGCCAAGTAATGTATATCATAGTGTAGCTAATATTCATTTCTCATCTGCTGAGATGTTCCTGTGGGTACTGCTAGCTTAATTTCTTTCAAGTATCTGCCTTTTTCACTGAGGAGGTCCTATAGTTTCTAGAACTGGATACAATAAGCACAATATCACCAAATCTGGCCAAATCCACACAAAGCAAATCTGAGCTGGAAATGACACAATTTTAAAGCCATTTAGGGAATGATTTTAAGATATCTCAAATCATGAAAAATTACCAACAAACAGAAAAGATCATGGACCCAATTATTATTCTAAAGAATGTGATTAAATATAAATCAGCGAGCATTAACCCAAATACCTACTTTTTCATATGTATAAATTTTTATAATGGTTTATGCACCTAAAGGGAACAACCTTGATGAAATTATTTGAAAAGAACAGGTAGGTTTTTAGAGATATTCTTCTATATTAGACCATATCTTCACTGAAGCACAATTGTAAATTATGGAGGAACATGATCAGTGAACTTAAATTGATGGAACTGGGGGATTTTAATTCAAGTGATCACTGCATGTAGTACCATGGGCAAGAATCCTTTAGAAAAAAAAGGACTGGCCATCATAGTCAATAAAAAAGTGAGAAAAGCATACTGGGGTATAATCTCAAAAATGACAGAATGCTATCTGTTCAAATTCAAGGCAAACCATTCCACATCACAATAATACAAGTCTGTGCTCCAACATCTGACACCAAAGAAGCCAAAGTTGATCAATTCTGTGAAGACCTACAACATCTAGAAGTAACACCAAAAAAAGATGTCACATTCCTCACAGAGAACTGGAATGCTAAAGTAGGAACTCAAAAGATAATTGGAATAATAGGCAAATTTCACCTTCAGCACAAAATGAAGGAGTGGAGAGATGAGTAGAGTTTGGTTAAGACAACTTGCTGATGATAGGAAACACTTTTTTTGAACCCAAAAGACAACTTTGCACCTGGACATCACCAGATATATATATATAAAATCAGATTGATTATGTACTTTGTAGCCAAAGGTAGAGTTAGTTAAAATAAAACCTGGAAGCTGACTGTGGCTCAGATCATGACTTTCTTATTGCAAAATTCAGACTTGAAGAAAGTAGGCAAAACCATCAGACTGTGTTAAGTATGACCTAAATAACATCCCTTATGAATATGAAGTGAAGGTAATGCATAGATTTAAGGAATTAGATCTGTTAGAATACCTGAAGAACTTGGGACAGAAATTAGCAATATTATACAGAAGGTAATATTGTAAAGGAGAAAAGGAGATACATGACTTAATGCAGTATTTCAGAGAGATAAGGTTTTCTTAAATAAGCAATGCAAAGAAATAGAAGAAAACAAGAGAGTGAGAAAGACAAGGATCTTGTCAAGAAAATTAGAGATTCAAGGGCATGTTTCATGCAAATATGGGCATGATAGACAAAAACAGTATAGACTTAATAGAAGTAGAAGAGATTAAGAAGAGGTGGCAAGAATATACAGAACTATACAAGAAAGATTATAACATCATTGATAACCATGAGTTGTGGTTATTGATCTAGAGTCAGATGTCCTAGAGAATGAAGTAGGTCTTAGGAAGCATTGCTAGTGGAAGTGATGGAATTCTAGCTAAGCTATTTAAAATCCTAAAAGATGACGTCATTAAAGTGCTGTACTCAATGTGTCAGCAAATTTGAAAAATTCAACAATGGTCACTGGACTGGAAAAAATCAGTTTACATCCTAAAGCTCACCTGCCAGCAAGGTTATGTATATGACTCTACAATCTAGGTTTCAGCAATATGTGAACTAAGAATTACCAGTAGAGCAGGTGGTTTCAAATAGGCAAAGGAACTAGAGACCAAATTACAACATTCATTAGATTATGGAGAAATCAAGGGAGATCCAGGAAAACATCTACTTCTACTTCATTAACTATACTAAAGCCTTTGACTGTGTGGATCAAAAAAATTGGCAAGTTCTCAAAGAGATGGGAGTGCCAGATCATCCTGCTTTGTCTCCTAAGGAAACTGTATGTGGATCAAGAAGCAACAATTAGAACCAAACATGAAACAACCAACTGGTTTAAGATTCTAAAAGGAGTATGACAAGGCTGCATATTGTAGTCTTATAATTTAACTTGCATGTAGAATACATCAGACAAAATGTCAGGCTAGATTAATCAAAAGATATGTAGATGGTCAGACATGTAGATGATACTACTCTGATAGCAGAAATTAAAGAAGAATTAAGAAGCCTATTAATGAGGGTGAAAAAGTAGAGTGTAAAAGCTAGCTTAAAGCTTACCATCAAAAAATCTAAGATCATGGCAACTGGTCCCATTACTTCCTGAAAAACAGAGGGATATGAAATAGAAGCAGTGTCATATTTGATATTCTTGGGCTCAAAAATCACTCCACACTATCACTACAGACATCAAATTAAAAGATGCTTGCTCCTTGGAAGGAAAGCTACGACAAATTTGGACAGCACACTAAACAACAAAGGTCCATATAGTCATAACTATGGCTATGAGAGTTGGTCTATGAAGAAGGCTGAGTGGCGCAGAACTGACATTTTCAAATTGTGATGCTGGACAAAACTTCTGGGGGTTCCTTGGATAGCAAGGAGATGAAATCAGTCAATACTTAAGGAAATTAACTCAGATTGTTCACTGAAAGGTTAAATACTGAAGCTGAAGCTTAAATACAGGACACAGTAGAAAAGACTCTGATGTTGGGAAAAACTAAAGGCAAAAAGAAAATGGGATGGCAGAAGATGAGATGGGTAAATAGTGTCACGGAAGCGATGAACATGAGCTTGGACAGACTTTGGGAGGTAGTGGAGAACAGAAGGGCCCGTTGTGCTATGGTTCATGGGGTCACAAAGATTCGGACACAACAGAACAAATGAACAATAACAAGAAGCAGAGTGAACTATTATCCTCGAACAAAGGGTATTGCTATGCATGAGTTAAGCTCATATAAAATTTAAGTACACACACCCTTTAAGTATAAATATTAGCTGAAGTATAAAACAAGGAGACAATTCACCAAAAGTATTTCCCAGTGTTATAGAGGATGCCCTGGTAAAGTCCAAATGGGAGAGGAATTCCCTATCTATCAGTGGTTCTTAACCTGGGAACACAGATACCTTACCCCTCCTTCTTCCTCCCTAAATCCATGGACACATATATAGCAATCCATGAAGTCTTTAAAAAATTTTTTAGATAATTAAATTTCACTATAATTGTTTTCCACTGGAATACTGTGCTTTTTTTTTTTACACATTTACAAACATTATTTTGAGAAAGGGTCCACAGACCTCACCAAACTGCTTAACAGTGAAATGAGACAAAATAAGGTTAAGAACTCCTATTATGGATGGTGAGGTTCTGCAGATGTTCTTGTTTGTGAATTGGCTAATATGTCATTTCAAATCTCCCTTAATATTTTGTGATGGTTTAGTCTACTGGAAAGGTTTTAGTCAATCTGCTCTAGTCAATCTGCTCTGGAACACACAACCAACATTTAGAATCATTAAGAAGTTATGATGAAAATTGCTAGGTATACAAGAATTGTATTTTGCGTTATTTTTTACCTAAATATTTATAAATTGTGTATTCTAAAATTATATATTTAAATAAAATATTACGTTTGAAGCTGCTACTTTTCTTTTCATTTCTACTCCTTTAAAATATCAGCAAGAGTCAAGCTCCCAGATGATTTAGCGCATCAATTCCTTTTTAAATCCCATGTGTTACATAAATATTCACCTCAGAATCTATAAAGGCTTTTTCCCACCTGTTTTTCCTCTGTATTTCATCCTTTCCTCCATTTTATTTATCTTTCTTTTTCCCTTCTCCCCATTTCTCATTATTTTCCCACCAATACCATTTCTAATTTATCTCCCTTAACTGGAAATTAAGTATATTTTAAGTATCTGTTGGATATTATTAGGTTTAAAAGCAGTCTAGTTTAACATTTATATTGCTTTGGGGGAAAATATTTTTTTATTTTGTTTTTGGTTTTTTTGGGGGGTGTAGCTTCTATACAGTTCTTAGGTGCAGCTAGATGGCACAATGAATAGAGTGCTGAGCCTGGAGTCCAGAAAAACCTGAGTTCAAATATGGCCTCAGAACCTTACAAGCTGTGTGATGCTGAGCAAGTCCCTTAACTCTGTTTGGCTCAGTGTCCTCATCTGTAAAATGAGCTGGAGAAGGAAATGGAAAACCACTCTAATATCTCTGCCAAAAAAAACCCACTTGGGGTCACAAAGAGTTGGAAACAACTGAAATGACTGAATAACAGGTACAACAATACAGACTTAACTGATTTTATTCTGTGGTTAAGCAGCTTCTAATTTAAAAAAAAGTTCTCTCATTCCTTTTGCAAACTGTAGCAGGAACTTGCAAATAGGGTAACAGGCATTAAGTAACACATTACCATGTATATATCTGGTACAACAAAGGTAAAGATAACCCAAAATTTTCTAATTTTATTCAATTAAGTATTAAAAGATCTCTAATAAGGCCTCCAACAATTTGTATAGTAAGTTCATAGGAGTTAGAAGGTGTCGGGATCTTAGATTTCTTTGTTTAATTTCCTTTTACAGATGAGGAAACATAGGATTTAATACTCTGCAGAAGACTAATGGCCAGAAGTGTATAAGAAGTATACAGGGGATGAAAAGGTGGTTGTAATTTTTATTAGTGAAGAGGGCACACCAATGAAATCCAAGTATTGAAGTCTTCAGTGATCCCGGAGGACAGCAAAGACTATGTTAGGCTCTCTTGTCACTGATATTTCTATTTACGCTAGACTTGTTTACCTATACCATAGTTTGCTGTTCTAAGCACTGAGCTCATTTTTACAATCTGAAAGAATTATGTAATAAGGTCTAAATTTAGGTGGCAAACAGCTGAAAAGGGTTTTAATCGAGGGGAGAAATACTAACTTTCCTTTTAACAACATATAGTCTTTTTTACATTTTAATATGGTTATCTTAATACCCAATAAATGTACTCTTGTTCTTATAGATTTCTGTTTGTGACTACAGAATAAATTCTGTAGAGCTCCTATTATTCTTGTTCACTCTGATTATATAACTAATTAAGACCTACTATAATATTTCAAACACAAGCTGTAGTTTGTCTTACAAAAAGCTTTAAACATTTGCCTTCTTTTCTATTGTTTCTCAACCATTATTACACGATTGAACATTCTTAAAATGCACTTTGTATTTTGCATTCCGGAGCTTACAACATTCATTTCTAGTCATTTTAAAAAATAATATAAAATTCATTAAAATACATATTTTAATTTAGGGCACATACTAGAAGATTTAACCGTACAGAAATACAATGTAGTTATAGGAATACATAATTAATAAAACATAAAATTTGTTTTATGAAGCTGCAGTTTTAATTTAGTAGCTCAAGAAATATGTTCTTGTAATTTTATACCAGGTAACTTCCAAGGAGAATGTTAATTCCCCTTTCCAGCCATCTCTCAGTACTGAATTGATTATGACTAACACATACCAAATGTTTCCAAGTTGGAATGGTTCACAGCAAATTTCTAATATTTACATTTAAGCTACTGTCAAGGCTCTTAGACTTAAATTGGGAACAAACTTTGTTTGTATATTGAGAGCTTTTTTTTCTAGACCTGTCTTTTTTTCTGTTGATTATTAAAAAGCATGTGTAGGATGATGTATGCTAATCACAGGGCCAGTCAGTGACAGTAAGAAGAAATAGTGCAACATCTACACCTCTGATTGCAATGCAAACTGATGACCTAGTTCTGCTCTCAGCAGCTCATCTAAAAAAGTTAGCATATTTTACAGCTATATAGTTGAGAGCTAATTATAGAAATGTCAGAAAAACAGGCAAGATAATTATTACATACATCTATCATTTAAAATACATATACAGAATAAATAAAAGCATTTATGTACATGCAGATGTGCATATATTCTACCCCTCCCAATTCTTCAGATTTTATAAACAAAACATACTGGCAAGAGGATAGTTCACGTAAAAACAGCATTAATAGGCTGCATATTAATATTTATGTACTTCTATATAAAGAATATGCATACATTACAACTCTGTTTTGCAAGCTGAATGAATAACTAATGTTACATTATGTATGGATACATATTAAACAGTCAAGCCTACACTTTCTTAGTTCAGGATATGATTAATGCAGCCGATCAGAAGCCAGATGGTGCAGAACCAGAACCATCAATCAAAATGAAAAGACCATGGAGTGCTAGCCACAATGAGGTCCTCACAAATGGAGATTCTGTTCATAGACCCTAACCTGTAATGTGCAGAGAAAGCCATAAACAGAGCTGGCTGCACAGTCCCCAAGGAGGCAGAAGCCACGGCTCAGGCTTTGTTAGGTAAAAAATCTCGAGTTGCAACATTCATCGCTATGGACATCAAGTGGGGAACACCATGTAAGCCAAACAGCTTGTACTTAAGATAAAAAATTAGAGGTGAGCCTTTAAATTATTTTAATAATGTTTTCACTGATGATAGTATCTGTCAAACAGGATCTCTTTCCCATTTAGTTTCATATAGGATGGTGCCATGTATTAACAATACAGCTGCCACAGCTGCCTTCCATGGGATTGGCATCCACTGCCAAAGCATCACACTGGGGTCTTTATTTAGAACTTCTTGAGAAATGAAGCTTTGCCTCTGCTCCTAGCAATATTAGTGATGGTTTAAGAGTAATGAAATTTCCTCTTCTTATCACAGCTTTATTTAAAAATAAATTTAGAGATACAAATGCATCCCCCTAGAAAAGGATGTGTTTCAAAAATGTTAAATAATAACTACTGATAACATAAGCCTCTTAATCTATTTTAATAATAGTAATACATGGCTGTTATGAACTTATAGAATCTATTTTGTTATAGTTATTTAACTCTTCTCTTGGGTAGCTTCAAGTAGCCTATAATTTATGGAGAAATGACAATAAAATTCAAATAAATATAATATGAAATATTTCATTTTCTTAAAATAAATGGCTCATAGATGGGAAGGATCTTTGAAAAGGTAAATGCTGGGAACCTCTGATATTGTTATTTTCATTGTTACTACTACTATTATTATTGTTATTATTATTAGTGATAGGAACAATAATTCACACTTTAAGTTTTGCAGGGCCTAGTAAAAATAATAACAATGCATATAAAACATTTCATTAATTTAGATTATATCATCTTAGAACCTGGCACGGTATTCTTGAGACATGTGGAAGCAGGGAAGTAATCTTGTACTATCTATAAAAAAAGAGAATCTAAGCAAACTAAAGATCTGGATAACCCTTTAAGATTCTGTCCTTAACCCTCTTCTTTCTTTAAGCTCTTCAGGACTTGTTAGGTAAAAAATCTTGAGTTGCAACATTCTGTTTTTGTCTACAGCCTGTGGTTTCATTATGAAGATGATTCCCCACAGCTAAACTTTTCTCTTTCTTGAACTCCAGGTCTATAGCTCCAAAAGTTTCATCTACCTTGATGTCCCACTAGCACCTGACACTCAACATGCCCCAAACTGAACTCAGCATTTTCTC